>NC_068553.1:15904469-16504469 GCF_026212275.2 Microplitis demolitor
AATAGTCATTAAGTACCAAGTTAACTAATATTTGTTTGCCATAGTGAAATATTTGTGCATCTAAATGTCTAGAAGAAGCGATCTGATGATTTTCATGATTAGATAATTGTGGCTTAGGTTTATATTTAAGATTCGGCTCTTGTTGCCAAAATAATGGTATTGATCCTCTTATTTGAACAAAAGAACTACGGTCTCCATTAACTTCAATTAATTGTTCAGTTTCAACGTAATTTGAAACATTACCATTAGTGTCTATTCCACGGGAAAATAATCTTGTTCCCGCACGATGAACGCTACGTCGTGATACTATTCCCCAATTGAATGGGATTCCATTTATAACAACAGTATTCAAAGAAATAACTGTTATCAATATTTAAAGTTAAAGAATCCATCGTAATTTAATTAATTAAGACGTCTTGGGTTCCCCCTCATTTTATCTCAGAAATTACGTCTGGGACAAAATAATCTCAGTAAAAACATCTCATATTTTTACATTGAGATATCAGTTACTGAGATATTTCACCTGATATATTATGACTGAGATATAAAGAGGGGTCATTACGTCATTGCATTTTAATACGTTTGTAAAAGGATACATCCATGTATAATTGGTAAACAAAACTTTGAATGTTCTGATCTAGATGATAACTCCTGTAGTAAATATGCATTCCATATAAAACGAGAATCAGCTCGATCATGTAGTGGCATCTGTTTATAAAATATATTGATAATTGAAATTATGAATATTATTCAAGGTTTTGAAATATTAAAATCTTTAGGATAAAAATCTTTCGATTGCTGCAAGAACTATTCAAATCAGCATTATGACGTAGCTCCAAAACCTCTCTATCCAGAACAACTCTCCTCAAGTTCAAGCTTTACTCCGAAACTTCTATTCAATGACAAGACTATCCGAAATAACACTATTCATTATTGACTCAGCAAAAAAATCATCGGTCAGTGAAAAAACACATGAATTTCCATGTTAATTAACATGTTTTAATTAATGATGATTTTTCAATTGAATCGATAATGAATAAAATTATTTCGGGTAGCATTGTCATTAAATAGAAGTTTCGGAGTTAAGTTTGAGCTTGAGACGAGTTCTGAATAGAAATTTTAGTTTACGATAGATATATTTTAGGTTGAGAAATGCTATGGAGTTATCTGTGTATAGAGAAGTTTCTAGAGCGACTTGTCATAGTGCCTTCAAATCTGTTGATTAGTTTCAAAGTTGTAAGAAGTTTACACACACTAACACACATACATACAGACACTTGGATATCATTCTGAAAATGGTAAGAATAGCTTCCTAAGACCTCAAAACGTCGACATCTTATGAAAACTCGATTTTCGAAAATTTTGAATATTCATAGCGGGAAATTTAAAAATTTTATAAAATAAATATATAAACCTGAAGAAATTCTGGTGTCGTATTATGCAATCTCTGCATTGTATGACTAATATCATAAGTATAACTAAAGTAAAAATATGGAGTGTTTAAAACAGATTTAATCATTTCTAAATAAGTTGTATTATTTTCAATCTGCTTATCAGTCAAATGCAAATCTGATTTTGAATATGGTATTATATCTGTCGCATTTATTTGGAATATCTGCTGCCCTGCTATAGTTCCAATTCTTTTGGCATCAGTGATTATTATTAAATATCGGGACGATAGTAATTTTATTGTTCCTACAATACCCCATATTTTTCGTCTAATAGCTGTCTGCGGTATTTGATTTGCTGTACCCACTGAAAATAAATATTTCATTATTATCTTAATTTGAAATCTTGCCCAGATCAATTTCATATAATGATAAATTCATAAGTAGGTGACAGTAATTCAAAAATTATAATTTCATTTTCACCATAAATTTGACATTTCATCCCTTTCTTCAATAACCATTTAATATTACAATCACATGGTACAAAAATAAAGGGACAATACGTCAAATTTATGGTCAAAATTAAATTATAATTTTGGAATTACACAGTTAGAAATTTTGTGTTAAATTCAAAACAAATCGTCTGTTGCAGTCTA
The DNA here is from genome assembly GCF_026212275.2 of Microplitis demolitor. NCBI lineage: Eukaryota > Metazoa > Arthropoda > Insecta > Hymenoptera > Braconidae > Microplitis > Microplitis demolitor. The sequence continues at coordinate 15,906,514 of NC_068553.1, forward strand.
CACAAATGTTTGTGTTAATTCAACACATTGCGTTAGTGTTGATCTATAATACGAATTTTATGTTAAATAATTGAACACAAACTCTGTTATTTTGACAGAAAATTTAGGTAAATTTAACAGACTTTTCGTGTTAAAATTAACTAATAAATATAAGCACATAATCTAACCAACTCAAGTATACTGATCTACCCTCAGTACAACTTTTGTCAATTTAGCAAACAATTAGTTCGATTTTCGGTGATTTTTCTAAAAAACAGAGCTATGAATTATCCTCCCGTAAAATGAGAATAAAAAATCATTGAACCTGATGAGAAAAATATTAAAGTTATCTATGATTATATTTAATTGTAAATCAATTATAATCCAAGTTTCCTTGCAGACAATGCTGCTACAATGCTTTGCTTGGTTATAGTAATGAAGAAACGCGCGGGAGTGTTTAGCTAAACACCACAAATTTAGTGTTAATTTTCGAATCACACAGAAATGTGTTACATTACAGATTTTCTAATTATTTAACATAAAAAATCAGTTAAAGTAAAATAACACAAACGGTTTATGTTGTATTAACAGATTTCTGTGTTGAAAATCAATACAAATAATTTAACCAAATTTTTTAACACAAGTACTCAAAATTTCTAACCGCCCTGATTAAAAAAACGATTCAAAAGTATTTAAAAATTTTTATCTAATCGTTTTAAATCGTTTCTGTTAATAAGAGTATGTGCTGTCCACCTCCCTACGAATTTATCATTTCATTATTATATTCATCATAGAATAATATAGTCATAGTAATATATTTATTAAGTACCTTGAGTAAATATATGCTGATTCACTCGATCAATAATTAATAATACTTTCGCAGTGACAGCTTCAACATAAAATTTTTCATTGGTCGTATATCTGTAATTAATATAAAAAATTAAATATTTAATTACTAAATTAAATTACATGTATATTTATATTATTTTTTAAGGAATTTTAAAAAAATAATTATCTTTAAATTTACTGTCAAAATCAATAGTATTGGAGTAAAAATAAATAAATAGTCTAGTAAAAATACTTACAAAAATAAATCATCGTAAACATCTGTATTTGAAGTCATGTTGGAATCAACTGAATTTTTTAAAATCAATCGCAAATATATATTTTACTGCAATATAAAAAAAATCCTCGTTCAAGCAGCATCAATCGAGGAACTTAAATGTCATTAATATTTTTTTTTTTTTTTTTGTTTCAAGTCTGCAATTATTGTAAGAAAAATAATAATTAATAATTACGAGCTATGAGTATTAATATTTTACTATTTAAAAAAAAGTCATCGTGTCATATTTTTTTACACCACAATGACGTATAATCACATAACAGATATAGGTAACTACTAAATTTATGCATGACATCTTACAGATATATGTCAGTATATAATCCGGTAATTAGTCGGCAATAATGTTAAGCCCTCAGGTGCCTCCACCTGTTAATTAATTAGTGAACTTGAAATACATAAATAGGCGCGCATTTAAATTCCATTTGAAATTTATATATTAAGATCTTACAACTCTTATTACGTCTTATCAATATTTGGTCAATAATTTAAATAATGATAAGTCGTTGCACATATTTATTAAATTATATATTTAAATTACAAGAAAGTTTAAATAAATAGATAAATCATTATATTGTATTCAAAGAAATATAAATATATTTTGAGTGGTCTTGGAAAGTTTCCTGTCACCCGATACAGTCGAACTCAATTAATTCGAATAGTTAATCCACGGAGGAGCGGAAATTTTTTAGAATTTCCGAGTTATCGAATTCCCCTTCTTCCTAAATTTTAATTTTTAATTTTATTAAATTTTTGTAGCCCAATCTATGGCTTAACTTTTTTTCACTCAAACAGTTTGAAAATACTAGTGTGAAAAAGTATTATTGAGCTCTGGGCTCAAAAACAGCGGGATGTTTTGGAAGTGACAACAGGATTAAACTGATTTCAAATTTTTTAATTTGTTAATTATAAAAAATGTGATGTAATAATATACAAAAGTATATAAATACTTATTTATTATTATTATAATTTATTAGCAGCTCAGAATATTGAGCTCACCTTTCTTTGATGGTGATTCATGGGAAGGTGTACGTATAATTGAAACAAGAATCGGTTTATTTTTTAATCGTAATCATAATATATAAACTTCGTTTAAAGATGATAGAAACAACACCGTAAACGGAACCGCCATCATCATTAATAAATATTGCAATCATTTATTATTACATCAAATTACTATCGATGTCAAGCTAAAGTGGCTATTAGGGTAGTTTAGGACAGACGTGTATATATAATAATAAAAAAAAAAAAATAATAATAAATAAAATATGAAGCAAAAAAATAGTTATGCAAAAAAAAGGCAGCTAAATTTTTTATGAATTATCAGTTTCCAGCTCTTATTTTTTTTCAGTAATTATAATTAAACAAAAAAAAACGAAAGCTTTTTTGACTTTTAATTGCAGATGAAAACAAAATTTTTTTTAGTATTGGTTTAAAAAAAAAACATTGAAGAATAAAAAAAAAAGTAATGATTCTTCCATTTAAAATGAAATCAAATATAATAAAAGATAGAGAAAATAGAGAAAAATAAAAAAAAAACAGTTTCACTCTCGTCGTTACACGTTGAAAAATAATTTGAAATTGGAGTAAAAAATAATTTTAAAAAGCGGTCGATAAATGGCGCCCCGACATGCTAGATAATAATAAAGACAATAAAAAACAAAAATATAGCCGCTATATTTTTTTGTGAATTGTCAGTTTTCGATTTATATTAATTGTAATGAAACCAAAAAGTTTTGAATAGTGGTTTTCATAAGAGTTCTTCTGTTTAAGAATTAAAGTGTAATAAAAAAAAATAGATCAATCGGTTATGTATTTTTTTAGTTAATGTGTTTACCAACATCCCTACATACTGACGGACATCACAGGATTTGTTTATATTTTTTCTTTTTTTTTTTTTTTTTCAATCATTATTTTTAAAAAAAGAGACTTGAAATTATATTTGTTTTATTCCTTAATAAATTATCTTTGAAATGGTATGAATATTAATCTTGTTGAGTATATTTGAACGAGTGTAAAATGTTTTCTACGTGAGTAAATGAGCTCGGATCGAGAAAGCGTTGGTAGAACACATCTCATTGCTTCGCAAATGAGTTGTGCAAAAAATATTAGATTTTTTTGAATTACCCTAATGTATAAACACATATAATTCCATATTATATGATCTTATATATAATCATATATAATCAGATAAAATCATTTTTTATCGGGGAAGAAGTTTATGGTTTATTACAGACAATTGTGTATAATTTACAAAGATTCTCAACTGATGAAGAAATCGCAATAATCGCAGCTTTGATCAATTTAGAATTTACCAATAAAAAAGTAGTAACAAATTATCGAGTAATATTGAGAAGAGTGACTGTGCAGAATTTACAAAATATTTGATTAGTCTTTGACAATTGATGAAGCAGATAATATATTTTATCAAGTTAAGAATTATTATACCAAGATTAATTAGTAAATTATCGAATCGTTTCCTTACAAGATGTGCCATTTTTTAGTAAATATGAGAGAGAATTTTATATAAAATTTAACGAAAATTTTTGTCTCAGTCGCCCCATCTATGATCAAAAGTAAGTTGAAAGTTAACCGAAAATTGGAAAATTAATCGGAAAAAAATTATTATTTTCCGATTTAATCTGATTGAAAAATTTAAATCGGACTTTATCGGAAAATGATAAATATTTTTTCCGATTAAATCCGATTTAAATTTAATCAGATACTTGGAATGTTTGTTTCCGGTTAAATCTGATAGAAATTCGATTGAGTTTCAATCAGATTTAATTGGAGTTTTAAATCAGGACTCATGTTAACAAAAAAGTTCGACTTTATACGAAATTTAGACTGATGCCAGACATTATACAATATTAGCACTTAATAAGATGTTTACTTATATTATATATTATTTTTTAAAACAATATTATTAATAAACAATATTTAAAACACACATGTGTCTAATAAACATTATATCGAAATATTTTTGACAATTGAACTAATTCATACATAAATATTCGATAATTATTGTTAACAATGACAATGCCATTCAAGGTTTTTTGATACGTAAATATTCAAATGTATTATAATACTTCAAGGTTTTTACTGTATTCATTTATTGCATATCATCATAATTAAATTAAAACATAAAAGTCATTTCTTAAATTACCATCCGGTGTTTCTATTTCCGTAATACTTTCATAACTAATTTCAAAATTTATACCATGAACGAAATTTGTACACACTAAGGATACACTCCACATCATTCCTGGGTGTATATTTTTTCGTGTGGGTTTTTATAAATTATTAGTTTCTCAAAATCCATTAAAACGATTTAGTAAAAGCCAATGATGAATTTTAAAAGTTTTGTTTATATTTTTATATTAATAATTGTGTTATCAAGTGCTGATTGGTATGTAATTATTTTTACAATTTTTAATTAAGAAATCTAATTAACAAAAATTGAATTATTGTTTTTTTTTATTGAATACTGAATAATTACTATTTTTATTTCTAGTTCCAAAAACTTGACAGCACATCCTAATTCCTGTGAAAATAATAATTCAACTAATAAACCTAATAATGATATTGATATATTAGTATTAAGTCAAAAATGGTCTCCAACAATTTGTTATCAGTTGCAAGAAAGAAATAAAAATTATACAAATAATTTGTGCAATGAAAAAAAATGGCTCATTAGCGAACTAAGGCCTTCATTAAAACACTATACAGGCCCGGCGTTTTGCAATTGCTCAATGGAATTTGATCCACTAAAATTATCACCAATCATGAAAGATTTGGAGACCAAATGGATTGACAGTCTTGTTGATAGTCACCGTAATCATTCTTATTTAAGCTATCAATGGAAAAAATATGGCACATGTGGGACGACAATTGATGAAATAAACAACCAATTTAATTACTTTAATAAATCTCTTGAGCTGTTTGATAAATTTAATATACAACGCATACTTACTAATGCTACCATTAATCCGGGGCATAGTTATCGTAAACAATTATTTGCATCTGCATTTTTCAAATATTTCCATAAAAAAGTTCAACTAACGTGTATTTTAAACAACGTAAGTCAAAGTCATCTTAATTGATTCATTTTTTTTTGTAAGTAATGATTACTATTTTTAATTTACTTAATTTCTTATAGGATACAGAAGAACATTATTTTTCTGGAATTGAATTATGTTTTGACAAACAATTCAACCTTGTTCATTGTGTTGGAAACAATATATACCGACAAGGAGATAAATGTCCATCAAAGAAGCATCCAATTATTTTTCTAGACAGTATTTTAAAGCAAGCAAACTAAGATTTTTAAAAAATGTGTTATTCAATATGTTTTGTAATAAATTTATAGTAATTAGACGGAAAAAAAAAAATTTTTTTCTTATAAAATTTTGGGTGTACCCCATTTTGCCTACCCTCCATTTATCCCCTCTCTCATTTATATATTAGGGTGATTCAAAAAATAACAAATTTCTTTTTTTTTCTCGCAAACAGATTCAAAAGTTTCATTTAGATAAAAAAAGACGCCTGTGAAAATCATCGGTTTAAAAAAAAAAATGAAAAATTAAAAGTAACTGAATATTAAATAAATTTGATTAAATCAAATTTTTAATTTCCCGCTAAGAAAATCGATGATTTTCGAAAATTGTAATTTCATCAGGTGTCGATGTTTTGAAGTCCCAGGGAGCTATTCAGTCTATAAATTCAAAATGATGACCAGTATGTATAGAAATAGACCCGGAATTCATTAAGAACCCCAATAGCCACTTTAGCTTAAAATTGACGGTAATTTGATGTTGAAATTTGCTGCCCGAATTTGCCAGCAATTTAATAGCAAAAGTTGAAGATAAAAATTCGCGGTTAATTTTTTTTCAATTTAAAAGTAACTTTTTACGAAAAAAAAGTCGGTAGTGTTCATTCTTACAATTTCAAAAAGTAAGCAAATTTATACATAAAATTGTCTACAATTTGACGGTAAAAAAGTACTTGACAATTTTTCAAGTGAAATTAACAATAAATTTGTTTGAAAATTGACCACAAATTTTTTATAGTCAACTTTTCAAGTGAATTTGCATTCTAATTCCATCAGTAAATTGACGTCAAATTGACGGAAACAAAATAGAATTGACTACTCTCTGGACAGTACTGAGTACTACGAATTATAGTATTGAAGTCATCACTTGCAAAGTATTTTCAAATTTACTATTTCATCCGCCATTTTTCCGCATTCCTCATTTTTTGAAATTCAAACCCGAACCCGCCATTCCGCAATCTCGAACAAGCGGAATAGCGAACGAATGAAATCACGCATGCGCTTTTACACAACTCATACTATATTTCATATATAGTATATTAAAAAATACATATGTTAATGTATGTGTACACAGACATATACATTATATACATACATAGAAAAGTGACGTATGCACATCAAAAGCTCCAGCACCAGCGAAAGGATTCTCGAGTAGGCAAGAACAAAATCCAATTTTTCTGTCGTCAAACGGATCAAGCTTTTTGTGAGATTTGGATCAATCACAAAAAGCAGGATTCGCTTTTCGTATAGAAATTGGCTTACACATTAAATAATAAATTATTTATTATTTGTAATCCTAATCGTAAGTATTTAACTTTATTTTAAATAGACAATTTTATCGCTTATAGTTCACCGGGTTCTCTTAACTCTATATATATACATATACATATATATACCACATAATTAACTCCAACCAGTATCACAATTTTTCATTTAAAAAAATAATTAATTATTGCATCGTTATCAATAAATATACAAATATATATTTTTCATTACATATCAAATTTTTAAAAAAATATATCAAAATTTTATTCATTTTATTAAAATATATAAAATCAATTTCTAATAATCGATTAACTCAATTAATTATTTATTGTCATTAATATAAAAAATTATTTGTTGCTATGAAATAATTAATTTTTTTTTTAATAGAGACAATTTTTTGAATCCCACTTTAATTTATAAGTAAAATAAATTAGGAAATAATTTAATTAAAATAATTATATTGTCTTATTAATGAGTTGATTATTGTCAGAAATCATGGAAGAGATGCGACATGGTCAGCAAATGGGTAACGTGGTGATAGGAGTTGCTGGGAGTCCTGTTGGTCCAGGTAATGTTGGTGGTGGTGGTGGTGGCGGTGGTGGTGGTAGTGGACCTGTTGTAAATCATTCATCAAATAATTCTCATCGTCGAGGTAGAGCAAGAGTTACCATGCATGCATTGATGTCTGAAGCTCTACCATTGTACGAAGCAGCAAGACTAGAAATGAAATCGTTACCGTCTAAAACACCAGTCTCTGTACTTCAAGAATTGTTGTCACGACGTGGTACAACTCCAAAATATGAACTTGTACAAATAGAAGGAGCTGTTCATGAACCGACATTTCGTTATCGGGTAACCGTTGCTGATATCGTTGGTTCGTATATTCAAGTTATTGTTTTATAACTGAATGTTATGATGACCGGTTTTATTGTTTGTTAAGATGTTACTTTCAATATTGCTCTGATTTCATTATTCTATAAAAAAAAAAAAAATTGCAATGACATATCTGAGGTAAAAGACCTAGTACCTGATCCAGGACCTAGAACATGAACACTACATGTGTTTGTATATCTAAATGAAGTAAATACAGATTTACAAATACATGAGTGATCGGATACTAGTTCCCTAAGAAGGTACTAGATCCCCGACCGACTATTAGTTCTTTGATCGAATACTGGATCTCTTACCTCACATGTATATTTATATTTGGCAAAATTTAATACGCAAGACTTACAAATGAGTGATCGGGTCTTAGTTCTTTGATCGGGTACTGTTAAAAAAAACAATATTTTTTAAAATAATTTATGACAAATAAGTATGCAATGGTGTGTTGAATGTAAGTGAGCTAATTAATTTTTTTTATTTATTTTAAATTGTGACTTGGGTATGAATTTTCACTATTCATAATATTATTTTATCCATGAACAATTAGATTATTGAAGCAGATCCAATTGTTTCAGCTATGGGGACCGGTAGGTCCAAAAAAGATGCTAAGCACGGGGCGGCCAAAGCTGTGCTAGATAAATTAATTGGAGCCAGTTCTGGTGATTTGGGCGCTGATACACAAATCAATAACATTAATGAGTAAGTTTATTTAAATTTATTTATTATGTCTACTCAAAATTTATTTATAATTTAAATAAATAAATAAATAAATTATTACAGAAGAGATATTGGGTAGAATTTTTTAAATTGTTATCGAGTAAAAAATTTTACTTGACATCATATGTTTTTTATTTAATAATTTAATACTTAATTTAAAATTTTTCATTTAATTAAATTCAACATTGGAATTAAATGAAAAAAAAAAAAAAAATCAACAATTTATTTGACATTGAAAATTTTGAATTAATAATAATAAATATATTTTTTATTTTTTTTTTCCAGCTTACAAAATTCTCAACCAGATTCAGAGGGAAGTTATGGAGATGAAAAAGTAATTAATAATCCAATTGGATCACTGCAAGAAATGTGTATGTCTCGTCACTGGCCACCACCGAAATATACAATGGAAGGCGAAACAGGACTCCCACATGAACGCCAATTTACTATTGTGTGTGCAATGTTGAAATATAGACAAGTTGGACTGGGAAAAAGCAAGAAATTAGCTAAGCGTCAAGCAGCTCATAAAATGTGGCAGGCTTTACGTGACGCCACTGATGAGGCCAACGCAGGAGGTCTTGATGATGATGAGGTAAATTTAATATATTTATTTAGTTTTTTTAATTTAAATTAGTTCATTAAATATATGTCTTGGTTAAATTAAACACAGATTCCATAGATTCTGTAAAAATTTATCATTTTTTTTTCTTATTCAAAAGGGAAGGCATCAGTTGTCTAGATTGATTTTACTGGATGCATCGAATGCCTAGAATATTTTTTCGTACATAAATTCTTACTGCTGCCAACTAAAATTTATTTTCTACGGTTCTATTGCCTATCGAAATATTAAATATATAATTTAATTGCAAGAAAAATTAATTGCAGTTCTATTTCCTACAGAACAATAATTAATGATGTTCAATTGATTGCTATTTAATTGTGAACCCAGTCAAAGAAATTCCTAATTAATGTAGACAAGCTTCTGATTTATTTGCTGAGAAAATCTTGTACTTGTTGAGGAGAAATGATCAACGTCAAGACCGATCACTTGATAAAAAAAAACGCAGCTGGTCTGAAAAATATCAGAACCTCGGTAGTCTTGACAATAGCAACTGTAAAACTTGACAGAGTTTTCTATCAGAAATTAGTGAGCTGATCAGGTGATTCTCTAAGTCGACTATGAGATTCAACCCAGTGTCTTATTATGGACCGGGCGAGTTATACTTTTGTCAAGACTACCGCGGTTCTCATATTTTACAGATCAATCGTCTTTTTTTTATGAAGTGATCGGTCTTTGTTGATCATTTCTCCTCAAGTACAAGATTTTCTCAGCAAAATCAGGAGCATCTACATTAATTAGGTATTTCTTTGATTGGGTTCACAATTAAATAGCAATCAACTGAACATCATGAATTATTTTTCGTAGGCAATAGAACTGAAATTATTTTTTTATGCAATTAAATTATGCATTTAATATTTTCGTAGGCAATAGAACCGTAGAAAAAATTTTAGCAGCCGAGCAGTAAAAATTTCCAATGTACGAAAAAATATTGTAGGCAATGGATGCCTTCCTATTTAAAAATATTTAAATAATTTTATTAAAGAGTTACTTAAATATTGAGACATTTATTTGATAAATTATTTAAATTAAAGTATTTATTTATAAGAAAAAGTTGAATGTGAAATTGTGTGACAAGTGAAGTGGAGGTGATATTTTGCTACTTTATCTAAAAACTAAAACTAAAAAAACTTCATCTAACAATAAACAATAATCAATTTAAAATAAAACTAATAAAGTTTTCATCCTCCTAAATCTATAACGGATGTCTCTTATTCTATTTTCTATTTAATATTTAATATTTTCATTATTTCTATCGTTTCTCCACTTCATTTAAAAATGTTTATTTTTAAAAAATGATACAAACAATAGATTTATTGATATTTAAAATAAAAAACTTATCCGTCATAGATTGTCGAGAGGAATATTAACTTGGCTGCTCGCTATACGACATTAAAAGATAGCAAAATTTCAACACTCACCACTCCTCACAGTCATAAAGTTTCCCAATTTCACAAGAACCTCAAGTCTTCCACGGGAGTTAAATTATCGGAGTTACAGGTTTGAAAATAAATAATTTTAATTTTTAAAGAGTTTAAGTACTGAGTACACTAAATAATTACCAGTCTTCGAGAGCGTAACAAATAAAATAATAATTGGACGTAATAAATTATAATTTAAAAAAGGGCGGGATAAATTTTAAAAAATTAAATATTTAAATTTCAAATTATTTTTTTTTTATTTTCAGAATACATGTTTAAATGATGGAGTAATTAACTTGGTACAATTTTTACAAGAAATAGCATCGGAACAATTATTTGAAGTAACGTATGTTGATATTGAAGAAAAGTCCATCAGCGGTAAGTTTTATAAATTTTTAATTAATTTATATTATTTTTATTAAAATGAGTGTGAATGTAGCAGACATTAGACAAATTTAAAATTATCAATAAATAGAGTAAATAATTAATGAAATAAAATTTTAAAAAAATGCGCATTTAAAAAATTTAAAAATAAATTATTTACTTATAACTTTAAATTTGTTTAATGTCTGGTACATTCACAGTCATTTATTAAAAAGCATTGAAAATTATAAACCGAAACGTGACATATTAATGAACTATAAAAACTTGAAAGTCACAATAATAAAGTGACGAAACGTCGTTCAACAAATTACTGTTTGATTAATTGATCGATCAATTTGTCCATAATACCCGTGATACATTTTAGATATTTAAATTTTCTGGACGTGATCAAGATGAATTGTTAACCAACTTTTTTTAAACGATTTTTAAATTTCTGAAAATGCAAAGAAATAAAAAAACAATTTATTTATTACGATAAATGGGTGTGCCGTAAACTGATCCTAACAATTTTATACCACAAGTGACTCCTACAAATTGATCCCATCGACATTCGGTTTAAAATTATGAATATGAAGGTTTTGAAGATGATGATAATAATAGTTATGAAAATCTTGACGAAACTGATGAACTAGAAAATTAATTGTCAGTGGGATCAATTGTTATGGAACCTAATAAATGAACGTTTTTAAACTTTTTTGACTCTCCATTAAAAATGTCAGGTTTCATAATTTTTTTCAGTGTAAATACGGTCAGAAAAAACTATTTTTGAATCTTTTATTTTTAAACATATTCTGATAATGATACTGAAAGTAGCAGACACAATTTTTTAATTTTTGTAAATAAATTGCAAGTAAAAAAAATTTTTCATGTTTCTGAAGATCACAAGTTTTTCAAACAATGAAGAAAAAATTTTAAAGAAAACAATCTATTGGATGACTAGATTTCTGAAATGTTTCGCTTATAGATGCTAATATGACAGCCGAAAATTTTAGGCTCTCCTCCGGGCTTTCCCAAAAGCAGTCGAATCACAAAAATTTTTTCTATGACTGTTTTAGTTGTTTATCTACAACAAATAAATTTTTTTGTCTCCTACTTTCAGTATCATTTTTAATAGTAATCAATTAATCACTGATTTTTCCCTTGAACTTCTACTTTAAAAGTTTAAAAAAATTTTACAAAAAAGTTCTTCGTTGCGTGACTCTTGATGTTTAAAAATAGTCGGCGCTTTTCAAACTTTTTTTTTCGGGTTATCGTTTAAAAATTTTTATGTTGATTTTTCTGTTATCACCATATCGAGATTCATATCTTTATCAGTAGTAGGAATGTCTATTTTAATTTGTTCATTAAAAGCCACCGCAACTAAAAATGGTTTCTTTTGTTGTGATTTAATGCAGTTCTCGATAAATTTATCATAATATCCCATCCCGTGTCCTAATCTCTTTCCTGTTAATTGTCATAATAAAATACAAAATAATTTCACAACTTTTTTTGGTTAACAATAACAATAGTATTTTTTTTTTATTTCATTACGGTTTTATTATAACTTACCCGTATTCGTGAATGCAACACCAGGTAAAATTATTAAATCTAATCCACCTATATGACAAAAAAAATTAATTTTTAAATTTGTGTATCATAAAAAAAAAAAAAAAAAAAAAAAACAAAGTAATTTAATTTAAAAAATACCTGTTTCAAAACAGTCTTCTCGTGTATTGTCATCATTAGCGGGTTGTTTAATATTCCATTTGGTAAGCGGCAATTTATTGTAATCGTCCATTGAATATAATTTTACCATCATCATATTTTTGCCTTGATATTTTGGTACGAAAACTTGTTTATTATTTTTAAATAAGTACTCCAAAATTGGTATTGTATTTATTTCATTTTCAGTACTTAAGTAGACTGATATTTTTTCACTTGATTTAAATTCCGGTGTATTAATTAACTAAAAAATAAAAAAATTTATATTAAATATATACATTAGACTGTGGCAAATAAAACGGATATTTTTTTTCAGGCTTATATGAAAAGTACGTTATATGTAACATAAAAAACATTGGGTACCAAGCTGGGCCCAACTCAATTAAAAAACGCGCGCTCGTTTAAATAAAATTTCCTATTTAAATAACATGGAAAATTTTTTTTAACTGAAATTTTATAACTCGTTGATGGATCAATGAATTGAAACGACCATGACTTATTTTTGTAGAGAATTAAATGCTCTACAAAAAAGGTCTCTTATAATTTTTTGATAAATCTAACCGTTCAAAAGTTATTTAAGTTTAAATTCAAATTTATGGTAAATTTATCGTTTTTTTGAATTTTCCAGCAAAACTTTCAGTCTTATCGCAAAATGTCAAAGGACCTTTCTTGTAGATCATTTTTTTTGCAAGCAAAATATGTTATTTATTAATTTTTAATCTCAGTTCAAAAATTGCAGGCTTTACAAATTAATTATTTGGGAAAAAAACTTGAATTTTCGTTAAAAAATAACTTTTGAACGGTAAGATTTATCAAAAAATTATAAGAGACCTTTTTTGTAGAGCGTTCAATTCTCTACAAAAATATGTTATGGTCATTTCAATTCATTGATCCATTAACGTGTTATAAAATTTCAAAGTAAAAAAAAATTTTCCATGTTATTTGAATGGGAAATTTTATTTAAGCGCGCGCGCGTTTTTTAATTAAGTTGGGCCCAACTTGTACCCAATTTTTTTTGTTACATTCAACGTAATTTTCGTATAGGACCGAAAAAAAATTGATTTTATTTGGCAGTCCAATGTATGCGTATATCCATATGTATATTTTCTGTGCAAATATAACCTCAAAATAAATAAATAAAATAATTTATGTATTTTAAAAAATATATACCTTATTGTAAACGGCATTAGATTGTCGTATTTTTTCTTCATTACTAATTTTATTAATTAAATCTTGCAACTCATTACGAAGAGTACGTTTTGCTAATTTTATTGCATCCATGGTTACTTTGCTTATGTTCATGGTTCAGCTAAAAGCAAAAAGAGATGTTAAGTTATAGATCATCTGATCTGTGACTTTCAGTATCAAATTTTTTTTTTTTTTAATCAGATCGTATATTGCATAATTTATTCTATGATATTATTTGCTATTTCTGATAACAGAATTTAATTTTTTAATTAACAATTATAAAAATTATTAATTAAATAAAAAGCATTAAGAAAACGTTTTGAAGAAAAAAAAAATGGCCGGTCCCAAAGCTGTGGATACTCCAAAAACTAGAACATGTTCAGGAAAACTCACAGCGGCAAATTTAATTTATAGAATTACCATTTGAGATAAAAATATGAATAAATAATAGGAAAGAATCAATTGCCTACAATATTTTTTCGTACATTATAAATTTTTACTGCTCGGCTGCTAAAATTTTTTCTACGGTTCTATTGCCTACAAAAATATTAAATGCATAATTTAATTGCATAAAAAAATAATTTCAGTTCTATTGCCTACGAAAAATAATTCATGATGTTTAGTTGATTGCTATTTAATTGTGAACCCAATCAAAGAAATTCCTAATTAATGTAGACAAGCTTTTGATTTTGCTGAGAAAATCTTGTACTTGAGGAGAAATGATCAACAAAGACCGATCACTTGATAAAAAAAAGACGATTGATCTGTAAAATATGAGAACCGCGGTAGTCTTGACAAAAGTATAACTCGCCCGGTCCATAATAAGACACTGGGTTGAATCTCATAGTCGACTTAGAGAATCACCTGATCAGCTCACTAATTTCTGATAGAAAACTCTGTCAAGTTTTACAGTTGCTATTGTCAAGACTACCGAGGTTCTGATATTTTTCAGACCAGCTGCGTTTTTTTTTATCAAGTGATCGGTCTTTGTTGATCATTTCTCCTCAAGTACAAGATTTTCTCAGCAAATAAATCAGAAGCTTGTCTACATTAATTAGGAATTTCTTTGATTGGGTTCACAATTAAATAGCAATCAATTGAACATCATTAATTATTGTTCTGTAGGAAATAAAACTGCAATTATTTTTTTTCGCAATTAAATTATATATTTAATATTTCCATAGGCAATAGAACCGTAGAAAATAAATTTTAGTTGGCAGCAGTAAGAATTTATGTACGAAAAAATATTGTAGGCATTTGATACATTCAGCAAAAACAATCTAGACAACTGATGCCTTCCCATAAATAATTATAAAAATAATAATACTTGCTATTGATTTATGTTATTAGGTAAATGCCAGTGCCTTGTGCAACTATCAACTTTGCCAGTAGCAGTATGTTATGGTAGCGGTATTACCAGTAAAGATGCTCAAGCAGCAGCTGCTCAAAATGCACTTGAGTACCTCAAGATTATGACAAAAAAGTGAGCCAGCGTAATATAATTATATTTAATTAACATGATCGTTACTTATTATTTCCGGTCGTAAGTACGCGATACTACACTACATAGCTTTTAAATTTTATTGATAAAACTAATAATAATTATTTAAATAGTAATTACAATAATACTTACTATCAATAATCTGAATAGTAACGAAGTGACAAAAATAAAATTTTTTTTTTATCATAGAAACTATAGATTTAAATTGAACGTAGGTCGCTCTGTAGTTTAATGAAATTCAAACTAAAGAATTTGAAAATTTTTCGCGCCTAAATTATTTTAAATTTAAAAATTAAATTTTTTAAATTTATTCGTTAATTTACTGCTGCAATGAATTTTTTTTAATACATGCGGGTAAATACAACTGTTATAATAAAAAACATATTTATTGACTACAGTATTAATTTAAAAAATTAATTGCATTGATTTTAATTAACGAATCAAAAAAAAATTCACGAAGATGGAAACTAGACTTTAATTAATTTAAAAAAAATCATGTCTAGTCATTTATACTGTGGAACAGTAAAAATAAATGAAAATATAAAAAAGTCGATTGAAAAAATTATTGGAGAAGAAAAAGAACTGAAAACACGAATTTAATTTCGTGGAAAAATTTGTTCGATATTCAGTGTTTAATTTAAATTCTGTGCTAATTTAATATTTAATTATTAAATGATAATAATAAGAATAATTATCGTAATTAAAACAAATACCTCGCGATAAATTAAAAGTATGTACCGAATTACTTTTTACTTCTCGACAAAATATATATTAATAAATGATAATTAATATAAAATAAAAACGTGAAACAATTAAAATTTTGTTAAAAAAAAAAAAAACTTACTGTAATGTAAATTTAGTGTTGAATAATTAAAAATTTGTTGTAATGAAAATAAATAAAAAAAGTCGTAACTTACGATCGGGAAAAAATATTAATTATTATTACGCTAACTGATAATTATAAACTAATGGACACTGATATTTTTTTTTCAATTTTCTGATCAGAAAAAAAAATTTCTTGGCTGAAGAAAAATTTATTTTAAATGGATAAAAATTTTTTTGCACCAAGAAATCATTTTTTTCTATATATAATAATATTTATAAATATCTAATAAAGTAAAATAATATAAAATTATATAGAAGTGAATAATTAAATTAAACAATTAACAATTTCTCTATATAAAATTATAATACTTTTTTTTAATTTATTTATAATAGTGAATTATTAAAATTTGAATATCAATTTCCATTACTAATTAATTATAAACAATAAAAATAACTGCCAGTCACAGTACGTTCCAATGAATATTAAAATTAATTTTTTTTTTAATTATTTATAATAATTAATTAATTTTTATTTATTTAATGACATTACAATCAAGTAATTTTTGTTTTTTAAATTTAGTTTCACGTTTGCTTTATATTTATGACAATTTAAAATATGTTTATAAAATAGGTGTGGATGCGGTGAAATTTATTTCAATTCTAGATCCAGTTTGAAATAAATTTTATCCATCGTTTTAATTAAACGAGTAAGAATTTATAATAAGCTAATTAATTTTAGGTAATTTGTTCACTAATGAATTTAAAAAAGTCTTTAGTTTTTTTTTTTTAAACCGAGGTGGTATATTGTGTTAAATTATATTCAAATTTTCAAACTATCAAAATCATGAGACAAATTAATTAAATATGATAATTATAATTTAACATAAAGAATATGTAAATAATAAAATAATAAATATAAATATATTTAAGTTCTTGAGCTACTATGATTTTATTATTTATTTTAAATTATAAATTTAAATAAAAGCCCCAATTATTGGCAGCACAAGAAGTTTATTTTTTTTTTTTTAATTTTTTTTTTAGTATTAATTTATACTATTTTGTATTAAATATAAAGCAATTTGAATGATGGCTTAAATATATCAATACTGATATACTTGAAAAATAATTAAGATCTAATTAAATAAACGAAGAAGTTATTTAAATTTAAGTTCTACATTTTTATCAATTTTTATTTAGATTTGCTCTAAATCTATTTAGGTATTTTTTTGAAATAAAATTTTATTTCAAAACTAGTAATAAAAAGAAAAAATTTTATTATTGATAAAACAATTATTTGTTTTTTTTTTTTAATTTTTTATGAATGGATAATAATTAATAATAAAATTAAAAAGACACAAATAATAAGCAATCGAAAAACTACACAGAAGAAATGAATTTCTTGAAGTAGAAAATTTTAACTCGCTTCAAGAAAATTTTTGTATTACGAATAAAAAATGAAAATTTTCATGGGGTGAGAAAAAATTTTTTTGTGTCAAGAAATCTTTTTTTTCTGTGTATAAAATTAATGATAATTATTGATTTCTAAACAAATATAATTAATAAAATTAATAGGCACATTTAATGCATATAATTAACGTATTTACTGTATGAGAATAATTATCTTTTATTTAATTACTTGCTTGTACCATCGCTTTATTGCATACATACAGCAGAACGTAAAAATATAATTAAAATTTATAATATAGTGTGATAATTAATCCTAATAAAATTAAAAAAACATTTGTGATTTAAAATTTTTAAATTTTGACACAAACTTCAAGTAAATTTTTTTTTTATTTTTGAAAATTTAAAATATAAATATTTAAATAATTTTACTTTCGCATAAAAAATTTTTCAAAATAATTTCAAAATTTGTTTACAAAAAAAAAAAATTAATTTATAAAAAATTGGTAGAATTTATTGTCCTATTAATTTAAATTTTACACTCAAAATATTTCTGCATTCAATTTAAAAAATTTTACCTCGCAAATGTTTTTAGAATTTTTTTAGAAAAAAATTTTTATTTATATGAATATTTAATAATTACAAATAAAATGTCATATTAATACCGTAATTAATAATCATAAATTTAAATATATATGAAAATGTGCTTAATAATAATACATATATTTATTGATTATTATTATTTTTTTTTTAATTTTGACAAAGTTCATTATAAATTCATAATTTAAAAAAATATCAATTTATAAATAATTCAAATTCTCGTTATATAAAAAAAAAAAAAGAAATTTTTTTTTTACTTTCTTTTAGTAATCATATTAATTTATGCAATATAGTCATTAAATAGCGTAATATTTATTTATATTATTTTAATAATAATACAGACAGAAAAAAATGATTTCTTGGCTCAAGAAAAATTTTTCTCACGCTGAGGAAATTTTTTTTTTTTCATTTCAAAATTTAAAAATTTTCTTAGGAGTGGAGATTTTTTGCGTCGAGAAATCCTTTTTTTTTGTGGAATAAAAATTTTTGAATAACAAAAAAAAAAAAAAAAAAAAAAAAAAAAAAAAAAATGAAATAAAAGAAGAAAATGGAAAATTAAAATTTACGGAAAATGAAATTTGATGTTTAATATTTACAATTATTGAGATACATTTCAATTTATGTGTGAAAGTTTTCCTAAGAACAATGATTATATATAATTTAAAAAATATATGTCAGTTGTCAGTAGATACATGATAAATTATATTTTCCAAATTGTTATAAATGTATTACTGTAATTTTGATTAATTAGTAGACTTAATAATTGAGTTATTATTTTATAATAATAACAGTAATTATTATAATGAATTAAATTAAATTAATAATTGATTATATTGTCACTTTTAATAAATCAAGTTTTTTCTTGATGAAAAAAAATCATTGTGATTATAAGAGTGGGGTTTCAGTGGTACTTAACTTCAAGTATGAAAATTTTAAAATTTATGTGTAATTAATTCAATAGATTGTTAATAAAAATTTGTTTGGTGTTTCGCAATTTGGATTTAGATGAATTTTTGTTAAAAAAAAAATAAAGAATACAAGAAAAATAAAATTTTTTATTTATTTCCTTATTTTTTTTTTCTAAACTCTTCTTTTTCTCAAATTTTATTTTAATGCAATTTGTTTACCATGCGCTCAATTCCATAACTTTTTTTTAGGGAAGCTCAGACTGTTTTTAATTTTTAATGATCTCACGAGGTCTTAAAAACCCCGAGTAACTTTAAACTCGAAATATCTCGATCTCTATTTAGTTTTCAAAAAAATTACAAGTAGGGACAAGACTTTTGCATTAATTTTGAAATGAATAATTCAAATGTTTGATATTAAGGAGAAAATATTGGTTTTATCAGAAAAATTTTCAAATAAAAGTTGTAGGAAATTCAATTTTCTAAAAAAAATCTCTCTTATAATTTTTTGATACGACTGATATTTTCACCGTAATTCCAAAATTAAGATTCATAATGATTGATTCAAATTTTTGATAATTACCAAAATCTTAATTTTGAAATTACGGCTTTCTTATTAGTCCTATGACAAAATTATAAGAGATATTTTTTTTATAAAATTAAATTTTGAACAACTTTTATTTCGTAAATTTTTTGATACGACTAATATTTTCACCGTAATTCCAAAATTAAGATTCATAATGAATGATTCAAATTTTTGATAGTTACCAAAATCTTAATTTTGAAATTACGGCTTTATTATTAGTCCTATGACAAAATTATAAGAGACATTTTTTTTATAAAATTATATTTTGAACAACTTTTATTGCAAAAATTTTTTTATACGACCAATATTTTTGCCATAATATCAAAAACTTGACCCAATTAAATATTAATTATCATTTTAAATTAAAGCACAAATTCTGGCCCTAATTATGACGCCTTTTTTATAGAGAATTGAAAGCTCTATAAAAAAGGTTTCATGCATTTTTTCAAACAATTCAATATTTACAAAAAACCCATCACACATTTCTATTAATACTATTCAAATTTCCGCGGGAAAATTTTAAACTTTAATTATTAAAATAAATTTTTTTTTTGAAAATTAAAAATTTCCCATGGATTCCACGTCAAAGTATGTCCATTTTACAATACTTTGCCGTAAAATTTAATTGAAATTGCCATACTTATATATTTTTATGCAAAAAATAATTTTCTCCATTTTTTTAATCAAACATTTTTTCACATTTGAAAATTAAAAATTTGTGATAAAAATGTTAATTAATTTTATTTTTACAGTTAATGAAAAACTTCGAGGTCCATCAGACTCCTCGTGACTAAGGGTTGAAGCGTTCATTAAATTTTTTCCATTCATAAAATATTAAAAACAAAAATATTTTCCAATCAATAATTTTTTTTTCTCATATTTCATAAATTTTAAAAAATTTATCAGAACTTTGTCACTCTCCTTTTTTTACCCATGTGTAATATGATAGAAAAATTACCATAAATTTACTAACAAAAACAAAATTAAATATTAAAATTGATCTCGAAATTAAATGAAACTAAAAATATTTATGTAACTGAATATAAATGTCAAGTTAAAAAATGTCATTTATTAAAATCAATACTAATCTCATAAATGACCAATATAAAATCTATTACGGAATATTTGATGAAAGCCACACCCTAGAATGGATCGAGTTCACACGATTTTAAATAAAATTTCTAAGTATTTTCATTACTCAGTTATCGCACTCAAAATATTGATAAATTTAACATCAGTATCTTTACATCTATCAATTAGTTGAATAAAAACAATTAGCGTTAAAATAATAATCATTATTCCAATTACAATAGCGACAAAATAAAATGAGTGATTAATTAAAATAAAAAAAATTCACTCCAAGAGCCGATAGTGTCTGCAGCAACACATACTTGTTACAGAGAAAGTAAAATATAACGGAAATGTTAATTGTATGTGAAATAGATATAAATATATTCCAAGTTATATAAATCATCAAGGTAACAAAGTGGATTAAAAATAAATGACATCTAATACTACAATCCTTGATGACATTTTTTTTGTTTTTAAATCTGATATTCAATATCATATATTTTTATTTACATATTTATCTCTTCATATATCAGGAAGTTAAAAATTTTATCCAACTACCCAAGGACACTGGAGTTAAATTTACAGAAAAATAATTAATCTGCAAACAATTTTTAGACATCTGATTGCACAACTCGATTGCGCAGCAATAAGATGTGTTTTGCTATTGCTTACTTGACCCCAGCATACTCAGGTTAAAATCATATTTACGCATGCAAATATTTTCAACTAGTACAAAATTTATACCATTGAAAGATAACATTAATAAATAAAGCTAACCCAATTTTAAGTTATTTTTTTTTTTAAATTATAATTTAAAAAATCAAATTTCAGACAAACCTGTGAGTCCTTCAGTACCTTAACGGATCCGAATTACGGTAAATTATGGAATTTTACAGCAAAGTACAGTATTTTACTGTCAATTTACTGTATTGATGGTAATGTTCGGTAAATTATGGCAAGTTACCGCAATTTCCAGCTTTTTTTTACTGTAACACAGTGAAATCATTTACTTTACAATAAAAGACCGTAATCTGGCCGTAAGTCTGCACGTTTAAGGTGAAATACCACAAATTTGCGGTCAAAGACTGTATTTTTGCCGTAAAATACCGTAATTCACGGCTACATACCTTAACTTACCGCAAAACCGATATTTTACTGTAAATTAGCGGCAATTTGCTGCAATTTCTGGAACTTTGACCCTAACACAGTAAAATCCTTCACTTTACAGTAAAATACCGTATTTTTGCAGTAACTCTTCACGTTTACCGTGAAATGTTGTAAATTTTCGGTCAAATATCGTACCTTTACCGTAAAATACCGTAATTTCGGGTAAATACCTTACCTTACCGCAAAACCCATATTTTACTGTAAATTAGCGGCAATTTACTGCAATTTCTGGAATTTTGACCGTAACACCGTAAAATCCTTCACTTTACAGTAAAATACAGTATTTTTGCAGTAACTCTGCACGTTTACCGTGAACTGTCGTAAATTTTCGGTCAAATATTGTACTTTTACCGTAAAATACCGTAATTTACGGCTAAATACCTTACCTTACCACAGAATCTTAATCTACTGTAAATTAGCAGCAATTTACCGCAATTTCTGGCTTTTTTTACCATAATACGGTACGATACTGTACATGACAGTAAAATACCGCAAATTTTCGGTCAAATACTGTACCCTTACCAAAAAATACCTCAATTTACGTCTGAATACCTATACTTACCACAAAATACCGTATTTTACCGTAAAATCCTGTATTTTCACTACAAAATACCGTTATTTGACATTAAATCCCACAATTTGCAGCAAAAAACCGTAAATTCCGGTAATTTTCGGTAATTTACTGAATTCAGGCCCGGCAGGGTATTTACAGATGCTGGTTAACACAATAACGTCAAAAATTCACAACATTGATCTATTTTATGTTTCATTATATTCAAATTTCAAAATAGAAGATCCCTATAAAAATCACTTTTCAAATCCTTTTGGTTCATTTACAATTAATAAAAACGAGAACTTGACAATTCACGAAAAAATTAAGCTGCCATTTTTTTAATCATTATTATTATTTCAACATTTTCTTGCATAAAGGCGCCATCTATTTCCAATTTTTTTTTAAGAATAATAACAATAATGAGTTTAATGATATGTTTGCTTAAATTATTATATATCAAGGATTAGTCCTTGACTTATTTTTAATTTATATACTATGTATATAATATATAGCAACCAATGATCAATACATATCTCCGGTAAATATTTCACAATTTTCCAGGACTATTAAGAATGTCTGCAGATAATTGGAGATAAGTAAATTCGATTTGCGGATTTATAAATTAATAACTTTGTATAAGGATATAATATGTGAATGTGAAAGCGTTAAAATTATAGACCCCCATAAACTTGTATAGACTAGTATAAATTTATATATAGTTGAACGAATACGTATGTATATATAAAGTATATATCTATCACGTTTTATCTTTACTTGCGATATTTATATTCAAGCAGCAATGAACCTGCATCTTGCGGTAGCTTGACCGTAAGTTAGTTTTCAAGTTACAAGTTCGTATATAAGTGCACATCCATGATATAAATTTAAATTACATATATAAGTTTTGTATTGGTTATAATAAAAGTACATTACTCTGGGAAATTAGTATTATTATTTATGCTAAAGGAAATTTAAATAGGAAAATTATTAGTGTAATTTTTTTTTTTTTTTTAATCAATAAAAATACCGTCTTAGGTATTTCCTTATGATTATTAATTGATACATACATCAATCGGACAGAAAGCAATTTATTATAAAAAAAATTGCAAATCATCTTTTTTTTTATAGATTTTGATTTTCAAATTTTATTTATAAATTACAATTTTTTTAAATTTCAAATATTTATTAGAAATTTTATGAATTTTTATAAATTTTTTATTAAATAATTTTTATAAATTTTTTATAAAAAAAAAAAAATCAGGTTAAAAAATATTATAAAATAGAGAAGGGAAGGGGGGGGGCAAAATGGGCCCCTCAATAAATGAGGGTTTATATGTAATATAAATATCAGCCCATTTTCCCCCAGGGGTCTATTTTGCCCCACTCTCCCTTAATAGGAGAAGAGGGGGGGAATGGGCCACTAAAAATTTTGAGTGCCTCGAATGATTCGGGGCAAAATGAACCCCTTAAATTTTGGGGCCCATTTTGCCCCCTCCTCTCCCCCTCAAAAAATTGGAAGTGAATACGGATATAATTCAAATTCAAATTTACCGCTTAAATCGGAGTTCCGTTTAAAAAAAATTATTCCGAATACGGAGTTAATTTTTCCATTCTGGAGTTAATTTACCTCCACATGTAATCAAATATAAATAAAAAATGATTAATTCCAATGTAATCCACATTCCGCAAATGTTTTCCAGTCTAATACTTTTGAACATATATATAAAAAAAATGTATTTATAAATATTAACAATAACTAAAGTAATCATATACGCAGTTACTGTAACGAGTAATGAGTAATAAGTAATAAGTAACAAAGCCGTAGGTGAAAGTAGGAGAAATTACGGGTAAAATGCATAACATATAGATAATCCATTGAAGGTAAAATCCAGCAAACACGCCAAGAGCCAATACAAGTAAGACAGATTTTCCGCGTACAGTCTTAGTGATATCAGCTAGTATACACCAGTACAGAGCCTACACAAGGTTCCGCAATGCTAAGGTGCCCGGTATGACCGATACGAGAACGATAGATAGTGAAAGTTCTTTTGCTTGGTGTCTAGCTGGTTAAATCTATCCTACTATCCACTGCAGTAAGTGTACTATCCCAGCAAATTGTTGGTCGGACAGTAGCTTGCCCGGTTGGGGAGGAGTCAAGGGGACCAACGAGTCCGTAGGGGGATTAGACGGGGTCCTAAGGTATATCAAGGCCCCGATTCAAGCTCCGACTTCTATTCTAATTTCGCTGTCCACTAATACAATCACACATTAGGTCTAATAGGTCTATTAAGTAATAAGGAACTAAGTTTTTTTTTTGTTTGTTTTATTTAAACTCTTGTAATTACATCTAATTAAATACGGAGCTAATGAATTATTGAAAAGTAAAATAAAAAAAAAAACGAGATCATCATGAGCACTTTTATTATGGTACGTATTGGTAGTGTGAATTATTTGTTTCCCAGATGTGTTGCGGGTGATCATGTGTGTATATATATGTATATATATATATATATATATACAAATATATATATGTGATAAGGAATTTACCTATTGTTAGTTTTATTTGTGAATGGTAGGCAACTTTTTTTATGGATATGTTTAATCATGTAAGCGCGGATTATTAAATTTCATTGTATAACAATTACTTTAACGAATGTATATATATATGTAGATAAATCGGATGAAAGGAAAATATTTTTTATATTTCCTGTATAACTATAATTATCGAGTTTCACTATTTCATTATTTTAATTTTGTTATAAGTGATTTAATTATTGTAATAGTATAGTTTATTAATTATAGTTATTTTGATATTATTTAAATATAATGATCGGTACAGTGAATGAACACGACCTGTAAATCATTATTTCATTTTTACTTACGTTTAGATTTTTATTGGGATTACGTAAGAAAATACTTGCGCTGTTTGATTGACAACTTTAGAAAATTTTATTATTTTTTTTTTTGCAATCTTGTATTTTTAAAAATACGACCGTTTACTGGCTCGGTGTTTTGGTTTTACCCGCGAAAAATAATTTGTTTCAAAAAGATTCAAAAAATTTTGAATTGGAGAAATTTGTGATAGATTAGAACTTGGTTTCATTTTTTTCGAATATGGTGTTAATTGAAAAAAATATAGATTTTGAATTTTTGGGAAGAAATTGAAGGTGAGAAGATTTTTGAAACAATTTTCAAAATATAATTTTTTAAAATTTTTCGTTCTTTCAAAAAAGTTCAAACATCTCTAATTTGAAACTTGTATATTGGGAGGGAAGAATTTAGTAAGTGTACGTTTTCAAAATTATTTTAAAAACGTTTTCATTTGACTCAAAATTCGCCCACATAAAGTTTTAAGTCAGTTTTTATTATTAAAATGTCAAAAATTCAAAAAAAGTTAAACGAAGTTCTAATCAGCCTCATATTTAGAAGTTTTACATGTCAAATTTCATTTGAATTTTTTTTTTACAAGGGTGTAACGGTGTAATTATTTTTAAAAATTTACGAAAAAAATGGCAAATTTTGAATGAGCAAAATTAATTAATAAAAAAATTTTATTATTTTAGTAAAGAAATTATTTTTTGATTTTAATTACATTACATTTTTTCAATTCACATATTTACTTAATTTTCAATTAATTATTACTATTTTAAATAACTAAATTTTTTATCCTAAGGAATTTCTTTTTTTTTTTAATTTTTGAAGTGCCCCATTGTGCCCCAGATAATTCGTATTGATCTGAAGTTCGTTTAGTTTGTTTCCGTTTCTTAACCCCACTCCGTGTTCTGCATGCTTAATACTCTCCCACTTTTCCTTACGCATGCGCAGCTTAAAAATAATCAGTAGTGGGGCAATACTGAAGTTCATTCTCTTTCCGGACGAAGTTGAGTCTATGCCCCGATTTTCTCTGTAACAATAAAACTGCCGTAAATTTAGCGTACGAAATTTTTACTTAAATTTAAATTTCAAAACAATTGACAGTTTAAAAAAATAAATAAAATTATGACAGCAATAAAATTTTAAAAATAATTTCTTTAAATTATCAATATGTTTTACATAAATTTATTATATAGTGCACTTATATTTATATACATACGTAGTATTTGTCTGCCTATAAAAATTATAACAATCACCTGTAAAATTTGTTTATTCTACGTAATTTTAAAAGCAACAAAAAATTTTTATTTCGAAGACTATCATCCAATAAATTCTCAGCTTAAGTTCTGAGTGTTTTTTCACAATTTTCCAAATTTTTAATAAAATTTTTGAGTGGCCATTTTGCCGCAGCCTCTCTTACAGTAATTTAAAAATACATGACCTGTAAATAAAAAATTATTAAAGACATTAATAAAATAAATATAAATTTTAGGTTATACTTGGCCTGTTAATGACGACATGTCATGGTCAATATCAGCAGCCATCTTTGCAAGCAGGCGGTTACGAAGACTATGAGAATGGTTTCAAAAGACAAGAAGAAATACCTCGAAATTATGATAACGTACCCGTACAAAGGGGTGAAAAACAACCAGCAGCAAAACCAACCCCTCCAGTTGCGATATTAAAGCAAATAAATCGGCACAATGAAGATGGTTCTTACACTTACGGATTTGAAGGAGCAGATGGTTCTTTTAAAATAGAAACCAAGCTTGCAAATGGCGAAGTGAAGGGTAAATATGGTTTTGTCGATGATACTGGTAAAGTCCGAGTAGTTGAATACGGTGCAAACCAATATGGATTCCAACCCTCTGGAGAAGGAATAACTGTCGCACCCCCAACTTTAGTTGACGATTCAACGGACAAAAATCAGCAGCCACTTGATTACGATTACCCTCAAGAACCAGCGAATGCTAAGCAACAAATTCCGCGACCAGCACCACCACCACCCCAACCCCCAGCACCAAGACCTGTATCACGCCCTCAGTATCACGAAAACGAAGCTTATGCTCCACAACCAAAAGTACCGATATTTACTCCAGCTGCCAGTGGACAGTCGCAGTTTTCACAGCAATTTGATTACGCGGATCGACCACCCGTTTCTCAGGCACTCAATCAAGGACCTGTGCAATTTAGCCCAGCTCCTGCGCGGGAAGCTCAACCTAGTCAGACTCGTAATGTTCAACGAGCGGCACACAATGCGGGTATTCTTGATCAATTAGCTAGAGAATATGCACTTCCTCAGAATGCTGCGACGCCTTTACATGACATAAGTTTTGGATATTACTAATAAGTAATAATTATAATTGTTTTTATGACGTTAGAAAAAAATTTATTAAAAGACAACAGGGTATGAGTGAAAAATATTTTCATTTCTGACAGGCTGGGGTGAATCTTACAAATAATTTTTTTTTTTTAATTTATGAAGTCATTAAATTTTTAAATATTTTGTAAAATTGTTAATTATATTTAGATGATTTAATTATTTAGCGGAAATTGGGGCAAAATGGGACACGAAGTTTAAGGACAAAAAAATTGCTTTAAAAAAAAAATGTTTGCACAGTTTGTTGATACGAATGGAAAAAGTTTTAGCTTAGTCTGGGCGGCAAAAATTTTAAATTTTTGAAAGAAAAAAAGAAATTTCAAATTGACCACAACTTGCCCCATTTTTTTCTATGGATTGTAAGCGAGGATAAAAAAAAAGAAACATTTTTTTGACAGAAAACTGGCGGCCCATTTTACCCCTGTTTTTTACTATATCTACAAAAAATATAATATAAGTGTAAGATTCACTCCAGATTTGAATTGACTATTTATTGTACTGTGAAAAAATGACAAAATAAATGTAATTTAAAAAAAAAAAAATGACATTTTCATTAAAGAAAATACAAAATTTCTGAATTTAATATTTATAAAAAAAAATTTTTAATTATTTCTGTTAAAATTGAGCTTTTTGTAAAAATGTCGAAAAATAATATATTTAAATAAAAATATTTAATTACGCTTATTTATATATTTATTTATTTTAATTTATTACTCTGATAAATTTAATTTGAATAATTTATTTTATTGTGTTGAAATATTTTATTTTTAAATGATCAAGGCATGACGGAGAATTTTCGTGGCTTGTGAGCTCGAACCCAATTTCTTTTTTTTATTTTGATCAAATCTGCAGTAATTTTAATTTTAATTGCCTTCATAATTTCTTTTTTTTTCACTAAAAAATAATTTACCCAGTTCCCGCTCTTCCAAAAAATTTTCTCAAAAAAACTATTTTTATAAATTTTGGCAGGTTGATTTTTTTTTTTTTAACAATTCTAAAATAATTAAATTTAAATTGGATTCTATACGTGATACTAAAAAATATTAAATAGTACGATTCCCATTTTTCAAAAAAATTCATAACAGTGAACTTCAAAATTTTAGACAATTTTGAACCTGGGGTTGATCATTTTTGGGACTTAAAAAAAAATTCAAGAGTATAGTATATTACACACCAAGGGAGGAAAGTAGGGCCCATTTTAACCCACGTTTTGAAAAATTTTTCAGGAGACGGTAAAAACTTTTCACGCTCGCAAAAAAAAGTTTATTTGTCTTATGTATAAATCGGTATAACCTACAAATTTATTTTCATGTTTTCATAAAATACAGACACGTGTAGTGAATAAATAATTTTGCATTACATGATATAAGAAAAGTAAAAAAATTATACATAATTACATTGTTACTCCTGTCATGTCGTTAATTGTGTCCTTAAAATTAAAAACATTAAGCGGGTAACTTATACGAATGTGGGATACGACATATTAGAATGGCGCGAAAGTCTGCGTGTGGCATACGACATATTATAATATTTATTTTAAAATACTAAATAAACAATTTGGCTTCTAAAATTTTTGCATAAAATGCACATTCTTACAATGACTCAATTTTTAAAAAAAAGTGAAAATGTCAAATTTTTTGGGATACGATGTATAATTTTTCAGCAAATTTGCACTGGAAAGTTCAAATTTTTGCCTCCATTGGTTTTAATTTAAATTATTTCTGACTGGCTGCTGACACTGAAATTTTAAATTCCAATGCGGGTAATCATGAAAAATTGTGTGTAATTCAAAATTAAATTCGATTTCAGACGACGGGTGATCAGCCAACTTCATGATTTGTTTCATGCGCTATTCTAAATTTAAAAACTTACACAAAGATAAATTTTTTTCAACTGATTTTTAAACTTCTAAAAATACAAAAAAAAAAAAATGTCAACGCCATTCCAACAATTTTTTTTACACGGGGTTATTGCAAAATTCCACTATGACGAATGTAATAACCAGATTTATATGAAATCTATAGTATACTAAAAAATTCAAGTAATTATATGCAACAAAATATCAGTATTCAGACCTCTGGATTTTATATTTAAATAATAAATTAATATTCACGATAACTAATCTGTCATAACTGCAATTTGTTAATCAAATTTATTGGCGGGCTGAATACTTACTAGGGAATATAATTTATCCTAATAACTGCACTTTCATTTTGCTTATAAATTAATAACGAACTTAAATGAATTTATAAATATTTTCAATAAAAAAAATTCATTTCCGCGGTAAAAAAAAAAATTTGAATTTTAAAAAATTTTTAAAGCGCTCCATTTTACCCCCATGCTTAGTATCATTAAAAAATTCATAAAAATCCAAAATTAAATTTGAAATTTTTATTTAAAAAATTTTTTTACTAAATCGTAGCCCATAATTTTTGATTTTGGAAAATTTCAAAAGCATCTCATCTTGCCCCAGTCTTCTTACATAAAGACAAAATAAAATATTTAAATAAATTATCTACATCTGGAGTAAGAATAAAAAAATTATTTCCAAAAAGTCAAAAACCAAAGTAGACAATAAATAAAAAAATTCAAAATTTTTAATCTTAAATTAGAATTTTTAATAAAATTATCTAATTAATATCAATGAACACAAAAAAGAAAATAAATAATTAGCACAATTAACCGATAAAATAAAAAGAATGTGAATTTTCTAAAATAATTAAAATAAAAAATAAAAAATGTAATGCATGCACTCATAATTCAAATTAATTTCCTGTCATTAATCATATGTATAAAGTACACATATAAATATATATAGATATAAATATGAATAAAATTTATCAAGTATTCAAAAGGAATGTTTCAAATGACGTAAGTGAGCCCTATCTTTGGCGGTAAAGTTTGGCAATGGCCAAGCCCAAACTTTTTATTGATACACATACATAATAAATAATGATAACTAATTACTAATACAACTTTAATTCATATTGTATTTAATAATACATATATATAGGTATAAGTATATATATATACCAGGAATTTACGGTATGTAACTTTGGAGTTATTTTACATAGGACTCGATTGTTCCACAATCCAGTAGGGTATGGACACTTAACTTACGTGTACGAACAAGGAAGCCTATCCAGAAGTGAGAATATACCCCCACCTGGTGGATAAACTGTCGTATAGTTTATAAAGCACCGTTCTACCTACTATCTCGTTGCACTTTCTCAGTGAAACTCACAGAGAACTACTCGTAACAGTAAATTTAATTGTTTTGTCTCAACCCTTTTATTCTAAATTTTTTACAACTCAATTTACATCATGCGAATTATTATCCTGGTATGTTTCAAGGTCTTTATTTATTAACTAATCAATTAACAATTTTATTTTAATTACTATTTAATTAAACCATTTTTTTTTTTTTTACTAATTTTAATACTGAGTGATTTTTTTAAAATCAATTTGTGATTAGAAGTGATTTTTTTTTTTTATATGAAAATTTAAATTTTGAAAATTCCAAAAAAATGTGCTGTGTTATTTAGTGAAAATTTTTTTTTCATACCATTTAAATTTTCAGTACATAAATTATCAGTTAAAATAAAAAATAAGTAGGACTCTATAAAAAAAAAAAAAAAAAAAAAAAAAAAATTTATATATAAGTATGTTATTGAGTCTAATGATCTTGTGTTTAATGACGCAGTAAATATATATAAGTACTAGTAAAAACAATGTTTCATATATATATGAAGAAAGACCGCGAGAAAAAATGGGAGAGAGCGCGCATGCTAATGAGCTCTAATACGCGAAGTTAATTTACAAAATTTTAATTCATTTCACGCATATGTTGACAATACTTCATTTATAAATCATACAACATACTCTTTGTATGCAATATATAGATATATGTATTACACATTGTGTCTTTTCACTTTCATCATATAGCCGTCCTTGGAGTAACGAAAGTAAGTCCGGTCATAGTGTTACAGTACGAATCCGTTAATAAAGATGTTATAAAAATTCAATGAAATTACCATGTCCTTAAATATTGCCCAATAATTAACTAGTCAATTTGTTCAAGTAGAAAAAAAATTTTTTTTTTAATTTGAATTAAAAACAATTACGTATTTTGTGGAAAAGTTTAACCGGTAGTTTTATTTCTATTAATTATTAATGAGCGCACTATTAAATATTGATCTGTATTGAATCAATTATCGGGAAAGTTAATGAATAATTGAATTTATAAATAGTAAAGTAGATTATTGTATAATTTTTTTTTTTATTTTAAATTATGAAATGATAAATATGGAAATTTAACTTATTTTTGGTTTAGAAAAATTTCGGGCATTAGAAATTTTTTAAAAGATAACAAGCTTAGAATTAGATAAATTTAAATTTTTATGGCGCGGGTTTTTAAATTTTGAAATTGTGAAAGATTTAAATTTTAAAAGGGATCTGATTATTTTTACGATGGAAAATAAAAAAGTCTTTTAGAAATTACTGATAATTTTTAATAATTACATATATTTTAAATACTTAAATATATAATTAACATAAATTTTGAATTTTTTTTCTAAATAAAAATTTTAAGTCCTGAATTTTTTAAATTTTATTTTTAAAAAAAAATTCAATTTTATTTCCCGCCAAAATTTAAAAATTCAAATTTCAATTTAAAAAAAAAAGATTAACCCCCACTTCTATCTCATTAATTAGACTAATTTCTGATAATCACATATATTATTAATTCAAATACATTATAAAAAAATATATATGAATAATTACATAACATAAAAATAAGTAATAAAATTATCTCAGCAAATATAAGTATACCGGTCGATTACTATAAAAAGTAATCTATATATTTGCATGATCTTGATAAAGTAAAAATAAAAAAAGCGGTTTAAAAAATATATAAAAAATATATATCACTATCACTTTTAAGTGAAATTAAAAAAAAATAAAAAATGGTAACGGGAAGTCAGAGCATATAGAAAGAATGTGTCGGGGCGAATAGAGAGAAACTCGAGCAGCTAATCGGGTGTGCAGGGCGTGGTGGTTTGTATTTACGCTATATAATAGTAATACATATATATATATATATATATAAATATATAAATGTATGTAGAACTTAACTTGAAGTAAACCTCAACTCTACTTTGCACTATTTCATACATTCATACATACATAGATATATATAGATATAAAATAATGTTTCAACAAAGTTTTAAAACGTGTGCGTGACTGGCATATGCCTGAACGGGAACTGATTACAGAGTCATTCGTCTGTACATAAAAGACTCACGATTTTCCCAGAGCGATCGAACCACAAGAACTCATTAGCTCATTTATATCTACTGACTCAGTCTTAGATTTAGTCTCCCACTTGGTCTCTATATATATATATATATATGTGTGTATATATTTACCTGAAGTATCCGTGATATCATGATCTGTAGTACATGCAGTATCTGATGTCTAATGCAAGCAGTGAAATAATAAATATATATGTATATATAAAAAATATAAATGATATTTTTTATATATAATTATATAAATTTATAAATATGATATAGTTATTTATTTATAAATAAATAAATATGTATAGTAACCTTGATAATTTAATTTAATAGTTTATTAATCTAATCGCACATTTCACTTTCACTGCTTTCACTTAGAGTTCAAAAAACACATTATATTTATAGATACACATTGACATATATGACAATAATTTTTTAACTTAATTATATATGTTTATGAACATTTATTGTAGTAAGTGCATTATTAGGACACTTAATAATTATTTTTCAAATTAGTAACTGTAGTAATAAATATATGAAAAAAATTTTAAATTGAAATTTTAAAAAATTTATTTTGAAAATTATATGTAATTAAATTTCGCGGGTAATATATTATTTAAATATATTTCACCATCGTCCTTGAGAGTGAAATAATTAATAAATAAATATTTCCAAGGAGTGGCAAATTACTAATTTTTATGTTTCCGTTTACACAAAGATTTTTTTTTAACTAATAATAGTATATATTATATATATTACATCATTTAAACTCGTGTTAAAAATTATAACCATAGATAAAAAAAACATATTTCAAATAATAGACAATATCAATGTACAGTCGACTATCCATTATAAGCCTCCCCTTAATCGGCAGCTGAGTCCAAACAGCACCCACTTAACCACTTTTTTGAGTTTCGTAGCAGACATCCCGTTATAAGCCTCCGTTAAAATTACATAAATTATAAACTAACAATAGCAACAAAATATATAAATTTATTATGAAAATTTACTATCGATCTTTCGCGGATAATAATTTTATAAATATTAAGTTAAATATTATTTATTGGTGATAATTGTAATGATTAATTACAATTAAAGCTTCTGTTACAATTTAAAAGTTTTATTGAGCATTATGTTGATCAATAACAATTATTATTATTATTATTGTAATTAATACCGTTGTCATTATTATTTTTTACATTACAATTATTATTAGTGTAAAAAGATAAGTATTTATTTTAGCGCTATAAGCACTAGAAAAATCGGGACACTGGCGCATGTGACAAAACGTAAATATGACGTTTAAAATGATATAAAATAAACACAGTCTTATAACGAGTAGTCGAGAACAAAACTAAACGCACGGAAGACTGAAATTTAAAAAAAATTTCCCTTGTACCCTAGATCCGGCTTATGACGTCGACTGTATTACATCATTTAAACCCATGTTAAAAATTATGACTTTGCATAGATAAAAAAAAATTTTTCAAACAACAAACAATATCACGTCTATTTATAATTTGAATTCAATAGGAAGTATAATTGTATCGACAAAAGATTATGAAATTTTATATGATGTAATGATGTAACATATGAAGGACATTGCTCCAGGCAATGAACAATTAAAAATCTTGTATACCAAACACTAATATAATCAAACATCAAAATATATATAATATATATACATCTACATATATTTATTTATATACATTTGTAAAGGTGCGCCAATCGTCGAGTTACTTGAGTTTACTTGAATATTTTTTTTATATCTATATATACATATATATTTAAATATACAAATCTAGATCCAGGCGTGGTTGCATTGAGCATTACATCCGCCGTGGTTGCCGCCACCGCCGAGGGTTCAAGGAGAGTGAGCGCGAGTTACGACGCGCTCAATCTGAATCTCACGCTAGGTCGCCGTGGGCCGCGAGTCCTATCCCGGATTTAGGTCACTCACACGCCGGACTCTATATATTTTATTTATATATATATTTATATATAAGTCATATACATATTACGTCAGAGTCACGAATACTGTTCTCACAATTCCGCGCTAATACAAAGCATTCTGTACTAGTACTGCAGCACAATCTGAGACGGAAGCATTACGCATTTTCTCAAACTTTCGATTCATTTTTTTTACAGTGGAACAAATGCATTTATATTTTTATCTTAAATCTTAATTTACCACTAATCATCATATATAATAATAAAACAACAATGATAATATTGTAATTTAGTTATACAATAAAAAAACGGGAGTGATCTCGAAATTAATATTAATTTTATTTAAATTCATATCCACTACGATCTGAAATTAATTTAATTTCGAGAAGATTAAAAAAAAAGTTCTCGCTTCGAATTCACGCCAGATTCAAATCGCGTTTTTTCAATAAATTTTTCCGGTGTAGTAACGCAATATTTCTTGTATACTTTTTCTTGTAGTTATTTCTAATGGATGTTAAAAATAAAAAAAAAATTTTTTTTCAAAAAATGGTGAAAGGGTCTTGGAGGAAATTTATTCAAGTTTTAAACGTCGCTCTTAAATTTACTGTGCAATCATTGGTACCGGAAAGTCGATGATCAAAGCCACAAGGATAATTTTTTGTTTAAAAGCTGATATATCTGCGACAAGTCCGAAGTTAAAAAAAAGTCAAATTGAAGCTGAATAAATTTGCTAAACGACCTATGCATTGGTTTACAGAATCTCCCTAATGTAACTCTCGTAGTGTTGCACTCTCTGTAAATTTAAGGAGGTTCGACTGAGACTAGTGAGTCAAAGTAGTGTTTGAATTTTTTTGTTTGCTAAATTCTCCTAATAGTTATGAAAATTCATTATTTCAATTTATAATAACACAACGAATTCATAAATTAATATTTATTAGTTATTAAATTAAAGAAAGTAATGAAATGACTTGGTTATTTTTGACTCATGATTTAATAAAAAGATTTGGCAACAGCGCGCTCTAACTTCTTACACATCGATATTCAAATTAAAGCGGGAAAAATTTATTTATAATCTCGTCTCTCTTATTAATGTATTTCTATCTTTGTTTTTTATCTCAGCTGCTTCCGCGACGTTGCCAGACCCTCAATAATTTGTATCTCTGTCGATGAACGAGATTAAATAATAAAGTTTAACTTGAATTATTTAAATAATTACAACGGTAACACTATATTATTAAAATCTTATCATATTCCAAAAATATTCATGTTTATGGCATGTGGTTTTTTATTTCTTAAACTTGGGAGGTTAATAATGAAAATAATCGAACAAGTCATGACGGAAGCTTGTCCGCCATAAGAGCCTGTGTATAAGAACTTTGAAAACGTCATTTTTAAATCTTTTTTTCTAAAAAACTAGGCGGTGGGTCATATTCAAATTTTGAGAATACATAGATAAAGTACTTCTTTACATCTATACTAAGTTTCAAATCTTAAAGTTGGAAAATCCTTTTTACATTAGATTCGGTCAAACCTCCTTAAAGTCTTGCAAAAATCACTAAAAAATTTCTAAAATTTTTCTGTTCCTTTTATGGCATGAGTGTATATTCATATTTTAATGGTATTTTGTTGGTTATTTTATAGGTATATCTAACGGTCGCTCTAGTGTCAGCTCGACGTGTTCAATTGCGTCCACAACTAGCAGCACCCCAGATATACTACGAAGATGAAGACACCCGACTGTCTGCTGCCGAAGAAGTAGAAGCAGAAGATGGTGCGAGTTACTTATCAGAAAGACAAGATACTGCTTATCAACCACGCACACGAGCACTTCCGTCGCCACGATCCAAAGACATCGAAAGCCCATCAAAAGTCGCGCCGGTTCAGACAATTCGTAATTACAACAAAGTAAATGACGATGGATCATTCACATTCGGTTATGAAGCAGCTGATGGTTCATTCAAAGAAGAAACTCGTGGTACCGATTGCGTTGTTCGCGGCAAATATGGTTACATTGATCCAGACGGCAATCGTCGTGAATTCGAATACGTATCTGGAAACCCTTG
The DNA here is from genome assembly GCF_026212275.2 of Microplitis demolitor. Classification (NCBI taxonomy): domain Eukaryota; kingdom Metazoa; phylum Arthropoda; class Insecta; order Hymenoptera; family Braconidae; genus Microplitis; species Microplitis demolitor. Next base: position 15,943,300 of record NC_068553.1, read on the forward strand.
TGACCCGAACGCACCCAAAGAAGAAGATGATGAGTTACCCAGTAAACAAGAACCCGACGAAATCGGCGGACCAGCAAACTACCCATTGATTCGTCCACGGCCACAGAAAAACTACCCACGTAAGCCAACTGCCCGACCACCAACGACAATTTTCCAAAGCGAATTGACTCTCGAAGACGAGGAAGCCAGCCAGGAATTGAAAGCCAATGACGAACCGGTGCTCATCCGACCAACTTATCGTCCAAAAGTTAAACCAAATTACCTTCAAGTTTCTGCTGTTCAGGGAGAAAGTCTTGCCTACGAAAGCCCGAATGCTGTCACACAGTCCGCCAGTACAACAGCCAGCCCCGTTTATCGAGTGACCTCTCCAGCGCCACGTTATCACAGTCTGGCCAGTCCGACGTCATCTCGACACGTACCAACGCCATCTTATCAAGCCTATGAGTCTACATCCCCTCGTCCCCAATCAACAGTTGCCATTACACCCCGTCCCCATTTGCTACAAATAGCCGCTCAATATGTTTCGCCCACCAGCACTGAAAGACCTGGTGTCATTTACGCTAAGCAAAGAAGTACTACCGCTAATTCATTGATACCATCGCCGTCTTCCAATGACGTCCACCTCAATTTCGCCGCCGAATTAGAACGATACGTGAAAACAGTTCCGGTAACAAGTCGACCAGTTGCCAAAGTAACTTCCGTTAAAGCTGACCCAATTTACCAATCGGAACTGGTCTATGACCCAACAAGTGGACAATACAGCACCCAATTGTATCAAAGCTTACCCCAATCACTTGGCGACTATCGGGTCAATCATAAATTGCAGCCATACGTCGCTCAACAAAGCGCGCAATCTGCCCTTGGACTTCAGCAGCAGCAACAGCAGCATCAGTTACAGCAACAGCAGTTGCAGCAACAACAGCAGCAACAACAACAACATTTACAACAACAGCAACAACAACAACAACGATACCAACCACAATCTATTCCAAGACCCAGTCCAAGACCCCAACCACAGGAAACTATTTACCGACAACAGCAGACTGATCAATTGCTACAGTCCCAGCAACTTTTTGCCCAACAGCAACGACGTCAACAACAGCAACAACAACAACCGAAATATCAATATTTAGGCGCACAAAGAGATCCAAATTCTTATTATTATGCTGTTGCTCCATCACAATCGCCCAGCTCTGCTCCACTTTCCATAAGTCAAATTGATCAGTTCTTACGTGGCAGCACAACTGGATATTAATTATCCTGTAGCATTATGAGAATACATCGAGAATTTAAGTGGAGGTAGAGGTGATAGAGCTGGAGTATTATTACAGAGTTTAAAGAGTGAGAAAATTTTGTATTGCCGTTGCTAAATAATTGTGGTGCTTTTATGCAATTAATGATAATTTAGATACTTCGGCGGCTTTTACATTTACATTGTAATGTTTTGTCTGATGTGTGGGTATACACTACTATTATTATTATTATTATTATTATTATTATTATTATTATTTTGATTTATGATTTGTGAGTTGACATAAATTTTATTACCGCGAAACCGATTGCACCCTAGGAAAATCGTCCCCGTTTTGGGTAAACCTCGTAACTAATTTTTTTTTTATAATTAAAATGAGTGAAAAACATTGTTTACATAAAAAAAGCTTCAAATTTTGATAATTATAACAGGATATTCGAGAGACTTGAATTTTAATATTAACGCACGTGTAACAATAGATATTTTGACCGATTTTTGAAGACATTATAATTTTGCAGTTACGAGATTTACGCAGAAAGGGAACGAAATATGTTTGTATTGTTTGATACTGTTTAATACTCAATTGCAAGAGTCGCAGTTGCCAAAATAACTTTTTTTTTTTGTTAGATTTAAGATTTTTTGTAATGTTAATGGATCAGTTAAATGGTTTATTATTTTCGGGATATAGACTTTTTTTTTGAAATCAGGAAAAAAATTTTGACAGATTGTTTTTTTTTTCAAAAATGAGGTAAGGATACAGTCGTTTGATTAAATAATCGATGAGATTATTTAGGGGTCAGGGGGGGGGGTCTCCCGAAATTTAATAAAATAAATTTTTTTTTGAATGTTTTTCAAAAATTTTAAATCATGTCTGTAAATATAATAGAGCATTATTTTGAATTTTTTTTGATAAACTTTTTCAAAAATCGAGTGTCAGATCAAAAATGATGGAGGCTTTTATTTTATGACAAAAACTATTAAAATTTTTCTTTTTGCATCTAATAATTTTGTTTAATATCTAGAGTTTTTTTCACTTTTTTTAGAGGATATCCCATTTTGCCCCCCTGCCTCCCGTACATATATATATTAACTTTTGATAGTTATACTTCTGGACTTATAACGGTCGCAGTTTTTGGAAATGGGACCCCAGAATTTTTGATCAACTGCAGAAATGAAACTGATCAATTTTTTTTTATATTAAATTTTGACAAATATTTTTCAAAAAATCTAGAATCTGTTTTTATAATAAATAAGGTAATAAATGTACTTTGATATGAAATCAATTAAGAATTTCAATTTTAAAAAAAAAATTTACGTATTTTAGTAAATGTTCAAAAATTTCAGTTATCAAAAAAAAGTATGATTGGTTTTTTAAAAATATCTCTGTAAATATTCAATTTTCAGAAAAATTGTAAGAAACCTTTTTTGTAGAGCTTAAAATTTTCTATAAAAAAGATATCTTATAATTTTTTGAAAAAATGAATCGTTTTTAAGATATTTTAAGTTTAAAATTTAAAAAGTTATATAGCAAAATTTGGAGTTCAAAATTTGGAGAATTAAATTTATAAATTTGGTTTTGAAAATTTTCTGGGGTTTTCTTGTGACTGTGACTACAAGAGTTTAAAATGCAGTATCTGGAAAACTTGATGCCATATATTTAAAGTTTATCCAATACAATCTGATACTGATACTCTGCTAAAAATAAAAAAAAAAACAAATAAATATATAACTATAAACGATGCAGTATTTCCACAATATATATAATTTCCTTATAATCTTGACATCTAAAAAATACTTAAAAAACTAAACTATAAAGGTCAATAACTGAGACATTAACTTTATGCATAATATAACTAATGAAAGAATTCAAATTGTGATTGCGTCAACTTGTCCGTCCATATGTAGCATAATTATCTCATTTTACTATTCATATGTCGCATTATATATTTCTAATGCCACAAAAGCGTTAATAATAATAATAACTCTTCCTTTCATACATAAAAAATTTTTTTATTTCAAAATTTAAATCAAAAAGTTCAGGCCAGATTTAAAAATCTGACAAAAATTTTCTGCAATTAAAAATTTTTTTAGCGACACCAAACGGGGTAAAATAGACATTTAAAAATTTTTGTAAAATGGTCCCATTTTACCTCGGGTTCATTCAAAAAATAAAAAAAAAATTGGCATATATTAAATTAATAAATTTTATTTTTATTAAAAATATATATGAAACATTATTAACGCAAATTGTAAATATTTTTGATAATATAAATAATTATTATCGTTTATAATAAAAAATAATAATAATTATCATATTTTTACTCTATATATTTTTTTTAATAGTAATTAGTATAAATCCAAATACATTATGAGTTTTTTGTGTACCTTTATATTGAACATGTATCAAAAATAAAATTAATAAAGAATAAATATTAAATATATAATTACCTGTTATTATTATAATTATTATTCATACTATTAATTAATAAAATAAATATGTTAATTACTTGCATAAAATAAATTATATTATTTATTTAAAGTAAAATACATTTGGATAAAAATAATTATGATGCAACGAGTCTTTGTTTATATTTTATGTGTTGTGTGGGTTTGAGACCTATGAGTGTAAGTATAAAAAACATATATTATAATAATAATAACAACAAAAAGACACGAGATAATTTCGTACTCTACAATAACTCGTATTACATACCATGGGAACTATTGTTATGCATTATTTTACAGTACATACTCTTGTTCCCTTCATTGCGTGCTTTTTACTCCCACATGTAATGGCTTTCACTTGTCGCCGTAAGATTTCTAACATCTATTCTCCTGCATCATTGGTCTACCTGATTTACATTTTTTTTTTTCATTACCTTTTCTTTCATTTGTATATTTTTATCCTTCGCTGTAATAACAAGCTGATTAATTTCACTCTCTGTTCTATTATAATTTATTTCCTTCCTTCCTGTCAATCTCAATTATTTTTTTTAAATTTATCATCAAATAGATTTTTTTTAATTTTAAATTTTTTAACAAAAAAAATCCCGCTTAAAATTTTTCTATTAAAAATTAAATTTTTACTTCAATTAAAAAAGACCTGACGGAAAACCAAAAAAAATTTTTTTTTTACTCCATAATTTTTTATCAAAATTTTTTTAGTGTCCCATTATACCCCAGGTATAAATTTAAAATTTCGAGTTACCGTAACTTTCATAAAAATAATGAAAATTTTTTTTTAACAAAATTTTGAAATATTTTCATACCCTAATTTAATAAAAAAATTTAATTATGAGAATTTGAAAAAAAAAAAAATAAAAAATTTTTTATGAAATTTTAAAAAGAAAAAAAAAATTTAGTTATTAGAAAACTAATTATACTTTTTGTTTGTAAAAAATATTGATAAAGATATTTACAAAAAACGAATTTTTTTTTTTATGGAAATATATGATAAGATCGTAATTAGATTGTAAATTGATGTATTATATGGTGTCTAGATAAAATCGAAACGTTTGCATCAAGGTTGGTAAAATAAGTGGTAAGTAAGTCGGTTGGGAAGACTTTGCGTCAAACATATATACCAAAGGATGAGAGAGGGAGGATGTGGCGATGGATAATATGAATGGTGTCTTGTTAAAAGAAGGGTTTGGGCGGTGGATATATGATTGTGTCACTATATATAATAGAGCGGTTGTAACCCACGCACTTATTGTTAAATTAACCGCGTGTGCGGTAACATGATTTCCAGTTGCAAGGTAGCAGTTTTTTTTTTTTTTAAATTAATATTCATTTTATTTTTGTTTATTTGTGCTGTGATTAAATGCAAGTGCAGATTTTTGAAAAATATATCACTAATAATATCTAGTCAAAATTTAGTAATCAAGTGACACCATGTAAAATTTCTATTAATTTAAATATATATTTTTATATATTTATTGTAATTAATAATTAATTTTTTGATACTGGTTAGCCGTCTAATAATTTTTTGAATTTATTCAAAATTATAAATTACGAAAAAAAAAATATTTTAAAAAATTGCACTTGTAGTTTTTTTAATTTTCTACATGTGCATTTTTTTAGTTTTTTTTTTTTTTTTTTTGTAATTGCTTTGTAGAAAAAAATCCGAAAATTTTGAATTGTTTACTAATCAGGATTATTTTATTCTGAGATAAAAATATATAGTTTTATATTTAATGGAATGTAAAAAAAATATGTAGAGGTTTTTTTAAATTAATTGCAATGTGTTTTTATTTGTTTATATTCAAGATGACGCCATGGCTAGTGGCGGTTTTTTGTTTGGTAACTGCAGGTTGTTTGAACGTTACCGATCAACAAACATCCGAATCTCAAAATGAACAAGTTGCGATTCTTAAACAGCTTAGAAAAGTAAATGAAGATGGATCTTATACATTTGGTTACGAAGCTGGAGATGGTTCTTTCAAGGTATTATTTTTATTTATTTTAAAATTTTTAAATTCAATACTAAATTAGGGAGACCGGGGCGCGATTTGAATTCTCAAAATTTTGACTAAAAAAAAATAAAACAAAATTTTTCAAATATATTGCGATTCTTATGAATTACGGGGTAACGTAAAATACCTGGGGTAAATTCGGACATGAATTTTTTATGTAAAGATGCTGTTATAGTTTGAAAAAAAAAATGAGGCAAGTTGGAGCTGATTCAAAATTTTTTTATAATTGACCCATTTTACTTCAGAATAATTTTTTCGTGTCAATAAAATATTTTAGATTACCAAAAAAAAATAGACGGACCAACTTACCCCATTTGTTTTACAGACCCTCGTGTGAGAAAAAATCCTTCCCAAAAAATTCGATGTGTTGGACTTCTAAATTTGAAAGAGTAGAACTTTTTTGAATTTTTATTAAACAAAAAAAAAAATTTTATAGATAAATTTTGAGTAAAAAAACAACATTTTTAAAAAATATTTTTACCTTGGTTTCGAAAAAGTTCAAAAACTCAAAATTTAGAACTTTTTCTAAAAATTCTTCGATTCTTATGAGTTTCTATTGGTTTCTAATCGGAACTTTACATAAAATTCTAGATAAAGTTTTTTTTCCTATCAAAATTACAAAAGTTCAAAAAAAGTTCCCAAAAGTTCTAATTTGTCTCAATTTCAAAAGTTCCAAATTTCAAGCATTCTTGACCAAATTTTTTTCACACTGACCGTAGCCGATTCCTTTTAAGCCCAAAAATTTTTGGTCTCCAAAAATAGACTCATTTTACCCCGCATCTATTGCACACCGGTCTCCCCAATTAATCTAATTAAAAAAAAAGAAATACCTAATTAGCTCGTTGACGTAAAAAAAAAAATTCAAAATTTGTATTAAAGTAACGATAAGAGTAAAAAAAATTTATCAGGTAGAAACCCGCGACGTGCTCGGCAATGTTAAGGGTACCTTTGGTTTTGTCGACGGAAACGGTGAAATAAAACGAGTAACTTATTCATCATCAAATGGGACAGGGTTTAAAGCAACGACGGTCTCACCATTGCAGGAACGTCCATCAGTAGTCCAGACTATTCCCCGTACGAACCGAAGTTCCAGTACCAGGAAACCCAGTCCGACATTAGCCTACTCAACATCAACTTCCACAGAGTCATCATCAACATTATCTACATCATCCACGTCATCAACATCATCAACAATAAATTCAAAATTAAACGTCGGGCCAACAACTGTTAGAAGCAGAATCAAAACAACTCCAATGCCAAGTTCTAGTATCAACTCTACTGAAGCTGCACCAAAAACAGTTTTCGGTAACTATTTAAAAAGCACTAAGCGCCCGCGTTCTTTTATCAACAGCCAAAGATCTCTACCGTCATCAACATCCAGCGAACAAGAATCTCCAGATAATGGGGACGAAGATTCACAAATAATTCGACCAACTGTCGAAGCAAAAGCTGCAACCCAACGTAAAAACTATTTCACAAAACGTCCTATTGATCATACGCTGCGTCCAATAACAGAAGAATTTGATGAAAAAGATGACGAGTCTAAATCAGCAGTCACTGGAAATAATTTACGTCGCCAACTTCACGACGAAACGACAATTAAAGTTGAAGAATCTCGTGAAAGTAGCGACGAACATTCGGATGTTTATCACAGCGGATCGTTATCAACTCCAAGACCACTTTTTACGACAACGAACAACCCGAAAATAATTCAACGAATCAGAATGGAACGGCCTAAAATACTTTATCATAACCACAACAATCATCATCAGCAAGTAAAGTCTTCAAATGAAGAAAACTACGGACCCGCGCAATTCGATGATTCAAAATATCAAAACACCAGAGTCTATGAAGCAGAGAACAAAATCGCTGAACAAGAACGCGAAGCTCCTGAGCAATTTGTTTACCGGGTCCCGCATTCTCGCGTACCCCAAAGAGACTACGCAAGAACTATGGAGCCGCTTTACATTCGAAGACAGCAGCAGATTCTCAAAGACTTACCCCCGAATCTTTTCGTTCCATCTCCGAATGATGAAGAAGATTACCAACCACCAGTTGAAAGGATCTTGGCACGATTGCAAGCGAGAGCTTATCCCCGACCCAGTGAACAAGAAAACGTTGATTACATCGCAGAAGCTCCTGGCCAGCAGCCAATGGAACCCGTGCAGCCTCAGCCGCCTCCACCGCCACCAGTTCCTGCACCAAATCCAGCAAATCATCAAAATTACATCAACCCCCGGCAGTTCGCCAGATTGATTCGACCCTACGTTATGGATCACGAAGCGAGATCTCGAGCTTACATGAGACTTCAACCAGTTGACGAAAAAGATTACATGGACGGTTACTACCGGAATGTTGTCTTACCACCGGAAGCGCCAAATCCTATCGCACCACCGCTGAGTCGTCGCGACTTCCAGCTTCTTCTCCGACGTTTACTTGTCAGTCAGTACGGGGTCCAGGCATTGAGTCACCCGAGGACTTACTTAGACCACGCTCTATATGACGAACAGTCTTTTCCTTATCAACGACCGCGGCTCATGTACGAAGAACCGATCCCGCAACCCAGACCTCGACTGATTCCTGCAATAGATCCTTTATACAACTCCTATTATCCTGAACAAAATCCAGGCTATCAAGATCCACGATACGCTAGAAGAGTTTACCGCCAGAAATTTTATGACCAGGATGTCAATGACCCAGATGACCACAATCATGGAGATGAAATTTTACCCCCGCCTGTTAGAGAAGCGCTGCTGCTTCGGATGTTGCAGTTAGCGATAAATAACCAGCGTTCGATTACGCCAAATACTATTCTAATGAGCACTACGCCATCTAGCTCGATGACGCCGGTAACAACTTCCGGTTATAGGAAATCCGGACCTGTTAGAAGTGTTCAAATTATTACTGATGATAAATCTGAAGACAAAGATGACACAAGAAAAAAATTATAAGAAATATTTTATTGTTTTATTTTATAAGAGGGAAAATTAATTTTTTTTTTTTTATTATCTAGATCTCTTCATGTTACTTACGGCTTTCTCACATTCATATTCGTGAGAAATGTGAAATTTATAGTCATCATAACAATTGTGCCGTATGAAGTTTTTGTTTTTTTTTTTTTTTGTTTCATTTTCTTTTTTTTTTTAATTTAAATTATTATGCGTTTTCAGACCATCAGTCATTATGAATAAAATAACAGATTTATATTTTATTCTTATTCATTTTATGAGATATATATTTTTATTATTCGCTGTAGAGAAAATATTTCATTGTAAATATAAGTGTCGATTATTATATGTACAGTATTTTGCTTATTATTTTCAATAAATATAAATTACTAGAGAAATTTTACTCGCTTTTTTTTTTTATGAAACTCATAATTTTGAAAAATTTTAAATTTATATTGAGGTCAATAGATACTGAAATTAGTCATGATGCTGAAGTTAGCCGACGAATAAATTTTAAATTTTTTTAAAAACGATAAATTATAAAAAAAAAAAAAAACATTTTAAAAAATTGCACTTATAGTTTTTTTAATTTCCTACATGTGCATTTTTTTAGTTTTTTATTTTTTTTGTAATTGACTTGAAAAAAAAATCCTTAAGTTACTAATCGTCTTTTAACTTCAGGATCATAATTAACCAGCGCCTGATTTTGAATTTTTTTAAAAACGATGATTTATGAAAAAAAAAAAATATTTTGAAAAATTGCACTTATAGTTTTTTAAATTTTCTACATGTGCATTTTTTTATTTTTTTATTTTTTTTGTAATTGACTTGAAAAAAAAATCCTTAAGTTACTAATCGTCTGTTAACTTCAAGATCATTAATAGACAGTGTCTTATTTTTGAATTTCTTTAAAAATGATAAATTAAAAAAAAAAAATATTTCAAAAAAATGCACTTATAGTTTTTTAAATTTTCTACATGTGCATTTTTTTAGTTTTTGTTTTTTTCAATTGTATCGAAAAAAAATTTGAAAATTGTTAATTGTTCGTTAACCAGGATCATAATTAGTCTGCGTCTAATAATTTATTATTTTTTTAAAAACGATAAATTATGAAAAAAAAAATATTTCAAAAAATTGCACCTATAGTTTTTTAAATTGTCTACATGTGCATTTTTTCAATTTTCATTTTTTTAAAAATTGAATCGCTGAAAAAAAAATTCAAAAATTGTTAATTTTGCAAACTTCAAAGCCATGTCAAAAGATCTATTAAACTCCATATAAATTTTTTTTTAATGTTTCAAAATTGTTTAAAAAATCAAAATTTTGAATGTTTTACCTTAATATCTACATAAATCTAAATAAAGAAATTAGATCATTACCTAAAATTCTTTCTTCCGTAGATATAAAAAAAATTATAATCAAAATCTGTAATAAAAAAAATAATTAATTTTATTTTTATAAATAAGAATGTGTTTTGTAATAAAAATATGTACTATAGTCGTAGTTTACCTATAAAATAAAAAAAATACTTGTCATGTATATGTCATATATATATATATATTAATAATTTTTTTTAACTTTCGTAACCTGATGATGTTTACTTTACTTTCAGAGGTTAAATAAAAAGGCATTGTTTCGAATGTAATTAACACTCTGGTATTACAGCAACCGGCGTGGCTTATTGGCCTATTGTATTGTTTGTCATTTCTCAAAAAAAAAGGATAAAAAAAAAATAATAACTCCCAAAGATTTCGGCATGGATTATTTTCACAGAGAAATAAGTATAGTTTTCTGTAACTAATTCCCATGTATTTTAGTGAAATGAGAGTAAAGTAGTTAAGTGTCTCGGATCTTATGAGAAAATATATTATCTTCTCACAGTACAATTCAATGAAATGGAATTTCAAAATGAAAGTAATAATTTTAAATGTTTAATAAAAATTATCTACTTTATTAAAATTTTTTTGTTTTGTATTTTTATCTTACAATTAAAGTAATTAAAAAATATACAATTAAAAATATATAGGTATATATTTATGATTAATTAATTGATCGTAGATGTTGCGACCGATAATTTTGATTGGATTGACGTAGATCGCGGAATGTCTTTACTATTACTTTCGATATCTTCATCGAGAGTATAAGAATTAAACGGCTCTGTTTGTACGGCAACGTCTTCGTAGTCTAGTTCGAATGCATCTTGTTCGTAAATTACATCGTGACTACGAGGACGTGCGACAGAGGGAATCCATGGCTGAGGTACGCCTTTTCCTAAGGCCAAAAAAACTGCTGCTGTTAATAAAAGAACGAGCGATGCTACGCCAAAAACTAGACGCCATGATCCGGCGATCTGCAAATTAATTTTTTTTTTTTAATGTAATCATTACTTTGATAATTAATATCTCTGTAATTATCGTAAGTACAGTTAATTTATATGGAATACTTATAAATATATACATTATTTTTTTTTCTGATGATTCTTACAATTTTACAAAACAATAAACTGAAAGAAAATCAATTTAAATTTAATTAAAATAAAAAATTTTTTGAAAAGTTAATTGTCAAAATTTTTTTTAAATTTGAATTTTTAAAAATGTTGCAGATGGCGAAAGTGAAGGTAGGTTAAAATGGACAATTTTGAATAAAATATCAATACTATTCACATAATCCATTTTGCCCCCCCTTCAGTTTAAAATTCTAAAAAATTTTAAGGGGTCCATTTTGCCTCTTTTCCTTTAGTTAAAATTTCAACTCAAAAATTTAGTGATCTAAGGATTTCAAAATTGAAAATATTTAAATTTTTGAAAATTCAAAAATTGAGGCAGTAGTTAATTAAAAATTTTTGTGATTGAATTTGAAAAATTAACTTTGTATAAATAATCAAATTAACTAAATAATTTAATTTTAAATTTTGAAAACGTACTAAGCGAATTTTTCAATTTGAGACAATTTTGAACTTAGAGTTGATTATTTTTTAAAATTAAAAAAAATTCAAGAGTAGAAAAATTTTCTCTAGACTTTATTTTTGAAAAATTCTTAAAAAATTTTCATAATTGGAACATTTTTGGAAAATTTGTACACCGGATATTTTAAAATATAATCCAAGTTAAATCATTTTTTTTTTTTTTTTTTTTTTTTTAATTTAATGAGCTTTAAAATATATTAAATATTAAAAAATTGAAAATGTATACCGATCCATGAAGTGCTTGAGTAACAAAATAATTAGCAGCAAGTAATCCAGCGGCACCAAGAGTAGAACAAAGTGCGCATGCAGCAGCAGCACAAGCTGGAGATTCTGCTGGTGCTAAATCAGCAATTGCTGCAAGTGCACCAGCTGGAGCAGTACCAGACACTAGTAGAGCGGCTATTCCCAACCAAGCTGCACCAAGAGCTTGACAGCCCGCGTAACCCGCGACGAATAATAACGCAGCAGGTATAAAATGTGCTATTAAATAATTAATTTATTTATTTATTAATTAAACATTTTTTTTTTTATTTCTTATGGTATAAAATATCGTTACCTGTATAAACTACAAGTTTCCTTGCAGTTGTTGTCGACACGATTCCAGACTCGCGGACATGATCAACAAGAAGACCACATGTTAAAGCTGCCATGAAGTGACCAATGTGAGGCAATGTGGTCAATACTGAATTCTGTTATGACACTTAACGTTAGAGATCATTTGTTTTTTTTAATTATCAATACCTGCCGTATATCATTTTTTTTTTTTTTTTTTTTTAAACGTTACATTTATTTATCGGGCAGAGTGGGGTAAAATGGGCCTCAAAGGGGAAAATGGACTTAAATTTATATTACATATTAGCCCTTTTTCCTTAAAGGGTCCATTTTATTGAAATTGTGATAGAAAAAATTATTTGAGAAATTTTGGCGGGAAAATTTTGAAAAAGTGAAATGATTAAAATGTTAGAACTATATTTTTAAAAATTAAAGTATAAAATTGTAAGCTTACATTTGCTGTTGAAAATCCGTATATAAGTTTAAGATATTTAGTCATGCCAAGAGCCAGAGTAGCGTCACCCCATTGATTGCCCATCGTGGCAACCGCCGATGCCCAAACAGGCACCGATCTCAGTAATTTACCCCACGGTATCACAGCACCCTTTTGTAAAATAATTTAATTATTGTTGTTACATTTTACTATACACGGAGGGACAATTATGGTAACAGTTACAATATATTATAGGAATGGTTCCCATACTGCATGGTAACCGGTTTTTTTTTAAATGTTGATTATAGGAACGGCACCCTTGTATATTATGGTAATCATTTCTATAATTATGGGTATAATTCCCATATGGTATCGGAATAGATCCTATGGAATCATGGTAATCGTTACCATGTAACTATGATAATGGTTACCATAATATTATCGTAATGGTTACCATAATATTATGGTAATGGTTACTATAATATTATGGTAATAATTCCCATACATTATGGTAATCATTACCATAATATTTAGAAATTATTAGAATTTTTTTTTTGTAATAAGCGTTTTTTTTTGTATACTTAAAATTTTGTAATATACAAAAAAAAAATTATTATTATTTCTAAATATTATGGGAATTATTACCATGATATAATTGTAACCATTCCCATACTATTATGGTAACTATTCCCATAATATCATGGTAATCGTTACCATAATATCATGGTAATAATTCCCATACATTATGGTAATCATTACCATAATATTTAGAAATTATTAGAATTTTTTTTTTGTAATAAGCGTTTTTTTTTGTATACTTAAAATTTTGTAATATACAAAAAAAAAATTATTATTATTTCTAAATATTATGGGAATTATTACCATGATATAATTGTAACCATTCCCATACTATTATGGTAACTATTCCCATAATATCATGGTAATCGTTACCATAATATCATGGTAATAATTCCCATACATTATGGTAATCATTACCATAATATTTAGAAATTATTAGAATTTTTTTTTTGTAATAAGCGTTTTTTTTTGTATACTTAAAATTTTGTAATATACAAAAAAAAAAATTATTATTATTTCTAAATATTATGGGAATTATTACCATGATATAATAGTAACCATTCCCATACTATTATGGTAACTATTCCCATAATATCATGGTAATCGTTACCATAATATCATGGTAATAATTTTCATACATTATGGGAATGATTACCATAATATTATGGTAACCATTACCATAATATGATGGTTATGTTTACAATAATATTATAGGAATAGTTAACATAATATATAGGGCTTATTCCCATATACACTTAGGAATCATTACAATGTGGTTATAGGATCGGCTACTATTTGCTTATGGGAACTATTCCTATGAGTATGGTAATCATTACCATGATTCTTTTACATGCGATATGGAAACTGTTACCATAATAATAGGAATTGTTCCCATACTTATGGAAACTTTTCCCAGAAAGTATGGGTCTATATCCCATAATCCCAAGTAATCATTACCATAACGGTATGGGATATTTCATAAACGTACTAGGAACAGTTACCATAATTTTCTCTCCGTGTAGTAGAATATTTTTTTTTAATTTTTAAATTTTGTTACTTAAATTAAAATTCCGAAAATAAATTTGAAGGGGTGAAAAAAAATAATGAGTTACTTCATTACTTTAAATAAATAAAATAACAAAATTACCGTAGTGTCATGTTGATACGACTTGGGAGTGTCTTTTACAAAGTGACCGAATGTAAAGTACCAACAAAGTGCTATAAATACTAAACCATAACAAAGAGAATCTCTGCCAAAAGATCTTACGGCGGCAGTGCCAATCCATCCAGTTAAACAGTAACCAACACTGACAGCTAAAATTACAAATATATTTTTCATAATTCAAAATTAACTACCATTTAATTATAATTATTAGTAAATTTTACCAGCGTAACAGCTGAAGTACCAACTCCGATGGTTACTTTTGAACCATGTCATGGCGAACATATGAGCCGCAGGCATCGTTGCACCCTGAAATAATAAATTTAAAATATTTTCATTTGATTGTCGTAAGAAATATATAGAGAAAAAATAATTGTATTGTTAATTAAATGAAACAAACTGTGCAAAGTCCTTGAAATAGTCTTAGAGCAACGTGTGAAGGACCTCTCCATGCGGCAGGGACAAGTATGGAAGCTAGACAGGCGCCTAAAACAGCTCGGGAAAAAACCATCGATGGGCCAGATCTGCCCCAAACGAGACAACCCCCAAGTATTGGGCCAGCGACTTGTCCCCATAGAAATGCCTCTCTCATAATTGACTCAGCTCGTTCTTCTTGCGGTAACTGTGTCAAGTATCATTAATAAAATTTATATATTTTATCCTATATGAAAAGGTATGATAGATAGGGGGAAGGCCAAAATGGGGTACTTAAGATAATTTTATTCCGGGCAACATGGGGAACCCCATAAAAAAAGTAAAAAAAGATCTATAATTTTACACTGAAAAAAAAAACAGAACTTTTGTAAAAACATTAGTTTCTTCAGTAGTTAGCCAATAAAAATTAATACACGGTTCATTCCATATATGAATTGAAGAATAAGTTTTTTGACAGAAGAAAATTGACATTTATTTACACGGAGAGAAAATTATGGTAACTGTTCCTAGTAAGTTTATGAAATATCATCCCATACCGTTATGGTAATGATTACTTGGGATTATGGGATATAGACCCATACTTTCTGGGAAAAGTTTCCAAAAGTATGGGAACAATTCCTATCATTATGGTAACAGTTTCCATATCGCATGTGAAAGAATCATGGTAATGATTACCATACTCATAGGAATAGTTCCCACAAGCAAATAGTAACCGATCCTATAACCACATTGTAATGGTTCCTAAGTATATATAGGAATAAGCCCTATATATTACGGTCACTATTCCTATAATATTATTGTAAACAGAACCATCATATTATGGTAATGGTTACCATAAAATTATGGTAATCATTCCCATAATGTATGGAAATTATTACCATGATATTATGGTAACGATAACCATAATATTATGGTAACGATTACCATAATATTATGGAAATAGTTACCAGAGTAGTATGGGAATGGTTACCATAATATCATGGTAATAATTTCCATAATATTTAGAAATAATAATTTTTTTTTTTTTGTAAGAAGCGTTTTTTTTTGTATATTACAAAATTTTAAGTATACAAAAAAAAACGCTTATTACAAAAAAAAATTTATTATGATTTCTAAATATTATAGTAACAATTACCATAATATTATGGTAACGGTTACTTTAATATTATAGCAATGGTTACTATAATATTATGGTAATGATTACCATAATGTATGGGAATTATTACCATAATATTATGGTAACCATTATCATAGTTACATGGTAACGATTACCATGATTCCATAGGAACTATTCCTATACCATATGGGAATTATACCCATAATTATAGGAATGATTACCATAATATATATGGGTGCCGTTCCTATAATCAACATTTCAAAAAAACCGGTTACCATGCAGTATGGGAACCATTCCCATAATATATTGTAACTGTTACCATAATTTTCTCTCCGTGTACAGTTCTCCAAAAAGGAAAAAAATCAGCATATTTCGAGCTAAGCTCAGATTTTTGCGATTAAAAAAATGATTTTTAATGAAATTTTCAAATTTTTTTACTAAAAATAGGGGAAGGGGGGCAAAATGGGCTGACATTTATATTGCATATAAGCCCTCATTTCTTAAGGGGCCCATTCCCCCCCCCCTCTCCCTATATAAGATTGAAAATTTCCAATAGCATAATTTTTTGTAAAAAGAAAATCCAATATTTCTGAAAGTCTATTATTTTTTTTTCTCAATTGTAACAGAAAAAAAAAAATTCCGTATAAAATTTTTGAAGTGGTCCATTTTGCCCACTTGGTCCCACTTCACCCTCATACTTTCCCTATAAATACTCAATTTTTTTGAACTTACTTCTAAGAGAATAACTTCAAAATCTTCAGTACGATTTCGACGGCTGATATTAACCAGCATATCACAATGCCACGATGTATCGATAATAGCATGATTGTCTTCTTGATTTGCCAATAATGCAACTGATGAACTCACCTCAACTGCACCACAAAGGGCAAATCCTACTGCAACAAGTCCTGCGACAATATGCCGCGCTCGTACGGCCGCTAAAATGTAATTTTACATTTTTTTTATCAATCCCAACTTAATAACATTTTTTTTTTTTTTTTTTTTTTTTTTATATTTTTACTCCATTATAAACACCAGTAATTAAGTGTAACAACTGTATGAAATTAAATTTTTACCGGTTAAATGGTTTAATCGTGACGATGATCGAAAAAATAATTAAACTCAAGCGAACAATGAAACAAAAAAAATTTAGAAAGCAATTAGAAATTAACATCAGCACAAAAAAGATGTTATTAATTTTGCGAATAGAGGGAACATCTCAGTTGACTTTCAAGATGTTTTTATTCTTTTTTTTTTCTCACTTTCTTTATCATTTTCTAAACATCGCCTTCTACAATATTGATTTAACTACATAGTAAATGCCTAAAATTAGAGAGAATTTAATCCATTGTAATCTCTATTTATAATTATTGTGATAATGAAACCAGTATACGCTGATTTTTTTATTGACTAATGCAAAAAAAACAAAATAATACGAAATTCCCAAAATAAAAAAAAAATTGCCATTTTAAATTAATGTAAAAATAATCACACGTTAACTAGAGTTATATTTAGCTTGCAAATAATACTGTTGTCTTGTATATATTATCATATATTTTTTTCCAAATGTAAACATAAATAATGTGAAGGAATTCATTGATAATAAAAAAATAAATTTTTTTTTTTTATATTTCCCACATAATTTTTTTGATAATGAAGTTAGCCGTCCAATAATTTTTGAATTTTTGTTTAAATGATAAATTATAAAAAAAAAAATTTTTGAAAAAAATGCACTTATAGTTCTTTAAATTTTCTACATGTGCATTTTTTTAGTTTTTTTTTTTTTTTTTATTGCAGCAGACAAATTTAAAATTAATAATAAATAGAGTAAAAATTAATAAAATAAAAAAATGCGCATTTAGAAAATTTTGAAATTGATAAGTGTTTTTTTTATAAATATTTTTTTTTTAATTTTTTACTCCTTATCATAAAAATAAAAAAAAATTTTATTGTTTTCCTATGGTTATAATATGTCACTAAAATAATAAAATTTATTAACAAAAGTATAATTATTGTATTATTTTCAGTCTTGTTTACCGACATTGAAATCATGAAGGAAAACTGTAATAATTAAAAACTTCCGCAGTGTTAAATTAAAGTTTAATAAATAGTATCTCGGTACATTAAATTCAGTGACATTTTATTTATAGTGAATCTCTTTATCGCAAGAAATAATGTAAATAAGATTGGGAATGACAAGCACACGTCTTTATTTAGATAATAACTTGGAAGTTTTTATCATTGATATGATAGAAAAATCAAAATTATTTTTTTATTTTGTTTTCAAAATATGTCTTAGTCAATATTAATTACATTTTAATAACAACAAAATTTTTAATTGTAATATTAAACTATTTTTTTTTTTTAATGCATTGTAATAAATTTCTTAATATTATAATTTTCAAAAATATATAAATATTAGATTAATAAAAATAAATATATATGTAAACAATATGAATAATTTAATTGTCAGTTTGTTATCAAAATAATTTTTGGTTTGTTAATTTCAAAAATATTTTTATTAAAATTTTTTTTAATTTTTTGTTTATTTATATATATATATATATATATATATATATATATATATATATATATATACTCAGCCGAATCATTCAAAATTTTTTAAAACTTTGACTTTAATTTTTTAAACAAAAAAAAAAATTCAATTCATTCGAAAAAAAAGAAAATGTATGAAATTTTCAAATTTCTAGTATAACTAAAATGTAATTTTTTTTTTTAAAAAAAGTAATATTTATTTTTATTAATTGACATCTATTTTTTAACAAATATTATTAATCAAAATATGACGATTTTCAGTATTAAAAAAATTTTTTCAATTTTTATAAAAATATATATTGTAATTATATTTTATTAACGACATATATGACCTTACTGAAGTAAATTTTTGAATCAATAATAAATTATCTTTCCAAATCTATTTTTATCCTTAGCGCAGAATTAAAAAATCTCTTAAATTTCGCGGGAATTTTTTGAAAAGAAAAACTTAACAACAAACCTTTTACTTCTTTAGCAGCTTGTTTAAATTGTACACTGCTACGTTTAACGAGCTGTACACTACCTTTCCTGACAAGGTCTGCCATTTCACAAAGCTCATAAACATTCAGTTAAATAAAACGACATCCTCACATTACTTATCATTCATCAAGGCTTATTTGGATTATTCAAATATACACATTTATTAAAACATATATTACCACAAACTCCATGTGTACATACGTATATACATACAAAATAACATTTTTTACCTATCTCTAGTTATTTCATTCAAACATCGCTATCGAAACGATTTTACATTAGTATTAACCAAAAAAAAAAAAAAAGTTTATGTTAATGCCCATGCAGAAAAAATTCGTTTACAAAATTTTTAAAAAATATTCATGACAATGAACTTCCAAAATTGAGACAATTTTAACCTTTTAAATTAAATATTTTTGAAACTGAAAAATTTGAGAAGTTCAAAAATTTTCAACTGATGTACGCATTTCCTGTGCATTTTTTTTTTTTAATTTTTTGAGCAAAAATAATTTGATTTGACCATTTTTTGGGCTTGAAGAATATTAAAAAAAGAATAGAATTATGAAAATTTGCGACTCTTACCAAAATTATTCCGGTAAAAGGCAAAAAAATCAAAATTTGTATGAACACTTTTTGATTTTTGTTAGAACTTTTTGGGAAAGTCAATTTTTTTCACTTTTTGTATTCATTCAAAAATAGTCCAAAAAATGAGTGATTTCAACTGATGATGAATTAAAAAAATTGTCGATTCAAATCATTATTGTTCAAAAAATTTCAAAAAAAATATAAGCCCGCGAAAAAAATCCACATTAATTGAAAATTTTTCCACCTTCTAATTATTTTAAAATAAAAAAAATGTTCAACTCAAAGTTCAAAATTGTCTCAATTTTGGAAATTCATCAGGGACGTTTTTGAACGAAGTTTTTTTTACATGCGTGCTACTGAATCTAATTTTCCATAACAAATAAAAAAAAAAAGTAATGAATTTATTTACCTCGTACTTCAAGTGCAGCATGCCTTAATTGAACACTGCTACGTTTGAGTTTATTAAGAGCAGCCATTATCAATAAATGATTAATAAGTGGCCGATAAGTGATAAATATTAACTATAAATCTTAAACAAACTTATATCGATGCTTATTCGATACATTTCAATCAAATTAACACTTAATTAAATTACAAAACTACACTAATTAATTAATTAATTAATTAAATATATGAATATATGAAAAAATTCCACTAATATAAATTCAAAAAATCACACATGTTTAAGATAAAAAATAAAAAACCAGTACTAGAGTAAGCAGTTTAAGTCACAATCTGGTCGGTGTGAGATCGCGAGTACAGAGTATGAGAGTCAATAAAACATGGTTGCTTAACGAGTCTTGATACAATAAGTACCTATGCTAGATCAGCCTTGAGGGAACATTTTACGCGTACCTACATAAATACACTAAATTGATAGAACTTGCTGAGGGATCACTGTCAAAAACGGATTTATTATTTAAACTGGGTCATTATGCTATCTCTGTATATTATTCAATATTGTTTACAATATTTATAAATAATTGTTTCAATTGTTGTGGGATTATATTTAGATCGTAATGTATGAGAGTACTTTTGATCCATTGATGTATTCATACATTAATGCATTGTTTGTGAGAAAAGTTCTGAGTAAAAAATTGTTTATTTAGAAATTAAAGACAGGA
Organism: Microplitis demolitor; assembly: GCF_026212275.2. Taxonomy (NCBI): domain Eukaryota; kingdom Metazoa; phylum Arthropoda; class Insecta; order Hymenoptera; family Braconidae; genus Microplitis; species Microplitis demolitor. The sequence goes on from NC_068553.1 coordinate 15,963,963, forward strand.
AATAGATAATGACATTTGTGCGACAAAATATATATAGTATTTAATTATAATTTTTTTTGTCAATGGAAAACTTGGGCAAAATGGCTCCAAGTCCTCTGGTGAATTCCAGTATTTGAGTAATTGAAAGAAAATTTGAATTACGATTTCATAATTAATTATTTTTTTGAATTGAGTTCTGCGGCTGGTTATTGAAACTTGGGTAAAAAAAAATTGTTGGAAAAATTTTTAAAAAGAGCTGAATATTTTAAATTTCAAAATGTGATACGATAGTGTACTTTTTTGAGTTTTTGTGAATTTGAAAAATGCGAAGAAGAAAACAATTGATTTAATACTGCAACGTTTTTGAATCTGATTGAATAATTTGAACTTTAGAAAAATTTGAATTTTTTCAATCATTCGTAAATTTTATTTTGAACGGAAAAATTTGAATATTTTTTCTACAAATTCAAATTTTCGACAGAGGTAAATAGAGCTTAGACACAAATCTACGAAAAAATTATTTTTGATTACTTTAAAAATTATGTTTTCCATTAAATAAAATTTGAATATGAGTAATTTGAAAAATTTCACATAATTCGACAACTTTCGGATGATTCGAAAAGTTACGAATAAGTTTTAAAACTTACGAATAATTGTAAAAGTTTTGAATTAAGTCGAAAACTTACGAATAATTTCAAAAATTTCGAATTAGTCGAAAAGTTACGAAAAATTTGAAAATTTTTGAAATTTCCGATTCAAATTTCGATTCGAATCGTTATATTGTTCAATACAATTCGATTTGAATATGATTTGCACACCCGTAATTAAAAGTCAAATATTAATAATTTGAATTTAAATAAAACGCGCGCTTTTCTATGATACAGTAATTTTCTGTATCACCGACAGATTTTATAACGAAATAGTTACAAATTAGTAGCGCTGCTGTTTCTCCATTTTTTTTTTATTGTTCAACCTGCATAATTTCTAGAAGGCCTGAGAAATCTATTCCATAAAATTTCTGCAAAGTTGATTGCGCAATAATAAGTCAAAATGGTTTTACGTGAATTTAATCGTCTTGCTGGAAGATTGCAAGCTTCTGCAAAATTACATCCTTTGTATCCAATCGTAAGTCACATTATTATTAATTAATTATTAATGACCATATTATTAAATCAATATTTAAAATTATCACTAAATCGACGTATGATTTCTCCTCCCCTCACTTCTCAAGGCGGAAAAATTAATTATTTTAATAAAACTATTTAATTCATTAGTTTTTTTTCTTTTAATTAATCACGTAATTAATTAATTAATTCAAATTTTTTAAAAATTTCTAATCAATCAAAATATATTTTATTATATCAATTTAAAAATCTTAACCTCAATTTTATTTTGGTCAAAAAGTAAAAAAATTACAAAATCATTTTTTTAAAAATCTGATTAATTATTTTGAAAGTAAAAAAAATATTTTTTGAAAATGAACATTCAGAATTTGATTTTTCTTAATTTTGGTGATTTATATAACTCATGAGTATATATATAAATATATAAATTTTCTTGAACCAAAATAACAATCAAATTTAAAAAATGTATTTAAAATGTTGATACCGAAAACAGCCGACATCTGACAATTTTCAAGTTTTTAATTACTAAGTTGTCATAAAAAAAATTATAAAAATATAATATTTTCAAATATTCTTCAAACGCATATTTTTAAATTTTTCCCTGCCAGTATTTGTTTTGTTTATTCAAAATAATAAAATTTTTTAATGTTTACTAAAAAAAAGTCCTAGTACCTGATCAAGGAATTAGTACTCGATCTCTTCATGTATTTGTATATCTATATTATAGTAAATATATGAGTGATCGGGTACGAGTTCCCTGATCGGGTAATGATCCTGAAGTTAACAGACAATTAGTAATTTTCGGATTTTTTTTCCAAGTCAATTACAAAAAATCAAAAACTAAAAATATGCACGTATAGAAAATTTAAAAAACTACAAGAGCAATTTTTCTAAAAAATTTTTTTTTTATAATTTATTGTTTAATAAAAAATCAAAAAATTATTAGCCATCGGCTAACTTCCGTGTCAAATCAGGTACTAGTTTTACTAAAAAGTTTAGCTGAATTGTTACTATGTTGTTGGTAGAAATTGCACTTCATTAACATGCTATAGATTAGTATATTTAACAATAATAATTAGGTTATCGGAAAATAAGTACCAGATTCTTGTTGAATATTTTAATTTACTGCCAACGTTTCGTCAAATATTTTTGACTTCTTCGGGCTCAAATAATGACTATTCCACAAAAGTCGATGGTATATAATTATGTACAATGACGTCTCGAGTGTAAAAAACATTGTTAAATATTTAATGCAATAAAACACAATTTGAATACATTATTCTTAACATCATCATCCAGATCAGTACACAGCAATAATACTATTATATTTTACAATGTACATGGGAGAAATTTAGATATTTACCTCATATCCACAGTATCTTTTTTGGGTAATTTTTATTAAAAATTTCACTGCGTGTTCCATGATGAGGTCCTAATTCCCTGATAGGGTACTGAGTCTCTTACTTTATTTTCATCATCATTTAAAATCTATACTTACTAATAATTAAATAAAATGAATTACTCTTATTAATAATTGATGAAATTAACAGAAACCAGTACCATTGAGCAAAGCTGATTCTCCAAAAATAATCTATGATTCAATAAAAACAAAAGCAGTCACAGTAGACCAAGTAGTAGGAACAGCATCATACTCGACTCTTCCACCAAGGCTTGTAGCCAAGATGAAGAAATACCAGGTACGAAAATTTCTCATTGAAAAGTATTTATGAATTCATTTAATTTTCTTATGATTAATCAATTAATTTCCATTATTTATTTTAGGCTGATGTTACTAAGCCAGTATTTCTAATCAACGGTACACCCGACAAAATACTGTTCGGTACCACCGTCTTCTTAACTTTTATTGGTCTTGGAATGTGTGTAGACTTTTACTGGCCATTGATCTGGACAAAATAAATATTTTTTTAAAACGTAAAGTTTGTAGATGATGATTAATTAAAATTTCTAGGTGGTAATTAAATATTATAAATCATTAATTATTGTCATAACTGGTTACAATAAAAATCATTACCAGTAATTTTATTATCATTTTTATTCTAATTTTTTTGGATTAATTATTTTTTTTAATTAATACTTTAGTTAAAGACGAACTTTGTAAATTTGCTATTAATAGATTAGAGTATTCCAGATATAAAAGAAGAAAGAAAGAAAGATATTTCTACAACAAAATATTATAAAGAAAATATTCTGTTACTAATTTTTTGTCATTCTGTTATTAGAAGTATTATTATTATTATTATTTATTGATTATTAGCCATGAAGTCGTAAACTCTGTGGCCATTGTTGTAATTAATATATAGCAAGAAATTATTTATTTCTTAAAACTTAACCTTAATCTCAATCATCGCTAAATCGAAATTTTTACAAGTGACCTAGTAATTAATTATTTTTACTCAAAAAATATTCATAACATGATTTACGGAATTGCAAAAAAGTTGATTGTTCTATAAAATCTGCTGGAAATAGTTTTTATCTAATTAGATAAAATTATTATTATTTATAATCAAGTATATTCTATATTTATGTAAATTACAAAGGGATATAATTTAATCAGAAAAAAAAAGTTAACGTAAAATATTTTCGAATTTTACAAAAATTAGAAATTTTACATTTTTCCGAATTATTCTTCAACACAAAAAAAAAAATAACAGAATCAAATCGTAGAAATTGTCGAAATTTTTGGTGTCACGCTTAAATAACCGAATGACAAAACCACACACAAAAATCATGATAAAAGGGCACAACACGGTTAGTTATTTTGTCTTTGGTTAAACTGTTACACAACCAAATTTTTGACTTAAGAAATTTTCCAGTTTCTAATTTCGACTAATCGAACTTGTTCAAACATTTTTATTTTTTTTCACATGAAAATACATTAAAATCCAGATTTTAGTAAAATATGAGCACTTTAAAATTGATATTTAATGCTCGCACATCTTAATTTTCTATTTTCTATTTATAAAACATCTGAAACAAATTTCGCAATGTTCTAATTTCGATATCGTAAATTTATTAGACAAAATTGGATTTTTACAATTAACCTAAAAATTTTCCGTTCGACTAAAAAAATCTGAGACAAAAAAAACATACTTCGCACCATTTCCAATATATGAAGCTTTTAATGCTGACCTACAAAAAAAGAACACTTTAATTTTTATTTGTAATTATTAAGCAATACTTTACGATAGTGAAACTCATATGTCCTAAATGGTCATATGTTTTTTTTTATGTACCTGAAGTTCGCAATGTTTTTTGACAACGAAAAATGAAAAAAACTAAAATCATAAAACAAGGTCGCCTTACTTTTTAGTTTATATTAATATTGTTCATCGCGACAACAAAAATGTAAGGAAAAATCGCAGCCACCCCGTGTGCTCCGGAACTACCCCTAAGACCTACCCTAAAGGTATGGAAATTCATTTACCCCAGATCGAGGTCACCTTATTCGCTGGATTTTTATTATGTTGTTTATCATAATTTTTCTACAAGTTTTTTATGTTGCAATCAACAATATAAAAAAAATCCGGCGAGTAAGGCGACCTCGATCTGAGGTAAATAAATTTTGATAAATTTAGGGAAGGTCTTAGGGGTAGTTCCGGAGCACAGGGGGTGGCTGCGATTTTTTTTTGCGTTTTTGATGTCGTGATGAACAATATTTAAAAAAAAATAGAAAGTAAGGCGATTTTTTTTCATAATTTTATTTTTTTTCATTTTCGTTGTTGAAAAACATTGCGAACTTCAGGTAATTTTTTTTTTTTTTTTTTTTTTTTTTTTTTTTAATTAACGCATTTTATAAATTTTTTTTAGTATCATTTATTTTAATAACCGAATGTAAAAAGTAAGTATTTATTAATAATAAAAAAATATAATAATTTCTTTTGAATAATCAACATTCATTAACATTAATTATTGCCAATATTTAATTAAATTTTTTTACGTCACGGTATTTATTATTGCGGCCGTTATCACTAAACTGCATGCAGGATTCCCAATACTGCGGAAATGATGACTTATGTTTTATCTACACATAAAAAATTAAATTTATATTCTATTAAATACTTTTCCTTAACTACAAGTTACTTTACGTATCTAAGTAATTAAAAAAAAAACGACGGTCTCACTATCATTGTTTGCTATAAAAAAAATAATTCTAATTAAAATTAATTTATTTTACAGCAGATTAATTTATTTTATTATAATGAGTACTTAAAAATAAGACAATTAAATTTCATGTGTATCACATATAAATATATCGTTTATATATTTACTATTTATGATTACAGATTTTGATTCAATAGAATTTTGGACCCAGAAAAAAAACCTATTGGCCAAAAATGATTTTTAATAAATAATTTTTTTGAAAATAAATTGTATATTTTTTTCACACGAAAAATTTATTGAAAAACAAAATTTGATTTTTATTTTAAGTTTTTAAATGTATGAGTAATTAAATTTGAATTTAAAAAAATTTATATCATTTCAATAGATTTTTGAGGAAATTATTTTGTGTCAAATTTTTTAAAATTAGTTCTTTAATTTGTGACTTAAAAAAAAACCCCGAAACTCTGTTTATTAAAAAAAATTCAATTAGTCAGTCACAAAAATTTTTTATTAAACTGTTGCATATTTTTGCAAAATTTATAAAATATGTCTGAGATAATATTGCGCAAGAATTTTCCAAAAATAATTATTTCTTATGACTCAACTGATAAAAATAAATTAAATATTTATTTTTTATGATCTCAATATATTTTTTTATTACTCTTAAAAAAAAAAAATATTTATTTTTCAATTTTTTACTGCAAAAAAAAGTGAGAGCTGCATAATTATCGGCATTAAAATTATGATTAATTTTTTCTAGACAAAATGAATAATTAAAATTTTATTTCTTCCGAATTACTTTTTTTTTTTTTTTTTTTTTTTTTTTTATCCTAGCAACCGAACAATAAAATTATCATCTCTAGTGTGTGCTGTAACATCGATAGTTTAACAAGAGTTAAAAGTAAGAAAGTTCGTTATTTTCTTCGATTATTTTGAAAACTCAGTTGTAACAAAACTAGTACATGCAATGGCGTCATACACCCTTCGACTTTGCGTGTTGACATTAAATCGACGAAGCTAACACTTTAATAAATTGCGCTCGCGTCGTGTATCCGCGTTTGTTATTTTCGATAAATAAAAATAATGATAAAAATAATTTAATTAAATTTCAAAGTATGATCAACTTATTTATAAATATACTTACTTATATTTTTATATTTATAGTAGTATAAAAAAATCTATATTGATTGTTTACTTGTTTTTATATAAAATCTGTGACTTTAATTTACTAAAGATGGCAGAAGATTCTAAGGATTTACCCGGAAATACAGAAGAAGATTTGAAGATTTTTGAGACACTTTGTATTTCAACACCTGACAAGGTTTTTTTAAATTTCAAATTCGTCATTGTTGAATTTATTTTTTTAAATTTTTAAATATAAAAATTTGTCACTTAATTTTTATAAAAAATTTTTTAAAATTAATTTCAAGTTTTGTAAATTTTAGAATAATTTAGGGAGTCAAGATTACAGAAATTTTTTTTTTATTCATTCATTTTATATTTTATATAATTAATATGGTATATATTTATAATTAATTTAGTACATGTGCTGCTTGTATGAAAATACACAAACGAATATTGACCTGAGAATAGTGTACGTTGCCATAGTATTATAGCGAATCGATTTTACCTGCCACTATACAATACTCTCTTTAATTTTTATGGTAATAAAAAAAAATCGTTACATTCCTGTGTAAAAAAAACAAATAAGTTTTGGAAAAGCGCCCCGTCAAAAAAATAACTTTTGGCGCAATTTTAAAAATTGGAAATAAAGCAAGTCATTTAAGTTCTTTTTTTAAGTTGTCTTAGTACCGATTTACCCCGACTAAGTCAAATTAAAGTCATGTCTTTGATTTTACTTAGTTGATTTAAATTTAAATTAAATTCAAATCAAATTTGATTTGAATTTATAATCCTGGTTAACAGACGATTAGTAATGATCAGGTTTTTTTTACAACAAACTAATTACAAAAAAAACAAAAACTAAAAATATGCACATGTAGAAAATTTAAAAAACTACAGGTGCAAATTTTTTAAATATTTTTTTTTTTTATAATTTATTGTATAAAAAAAAATCAAAAAATTACTAATTTGCTAACTTCAGAATCTTCTTGAATTTCACTTGAATTTTGAATTTAAAAAAGTTGTATTGAAGTTAAAAAAAATTAAGTGTAGCCAAAAATAAGTTAACTAAGTCAGATGTAAGTCAAAAAAATTATAGCAGTCAAAATCAAGTTAATTAAGTCCAAAAAGTCCAAATCGTTAATTTTTGACCCGAGTGTTAACTATTACAAACTTCAAAACATGACACCTTTGAAAATTAAAAATCCTAATATTAAGACATGTTAAAAGAAAAACAAGGGTTCAGAATTTCAAAAAGTTCAATCTATTTTTTTGAATGTATTTTTACACTAAAAATAAATATGAATCTTAGCACTTTTAATGGAGAGAAATAAAAGTTACAAAAGAGTCTAAAAACGTTAATTTAAAGTACTAGGTCAATTGTTTTTTTCTTTGTATTTTCCAAAGTTTAAAAGTTGTGTAAAAAAGTTAATTGTCAATTGTCATATTTTAAAGTTTAAAATAGTCAACATTTTTTTTCACACGGGCTATTAAAACTCGAATTTATTTTTTTAAAATATGTGACGCAATAAAAAATTAGTACATATTCTTTCTTATTTATTTTTAACATTGATTCAAATAATAGGATAGTATTTATACATAGAAAGTACTTTCATGTTTTACAATAAACTAGAAATATGTTAAGTATGATTTATCTGTTTAAACTGTATGAAATATACATATATATAAATATATATATCGAACAAAATTTAGCTCATAGAGTTAACTCGTGCATAGTACGAGTACGTCACGAAACACTCTATCACGAATTTAACTTGAATTTTGTGTATTTTTATACATAGATATACATCAATATAAATTTATTATATATATTCATATATATGTATCTATACATTTGTTTCGAGCGCTTATTTCTTTGACAGAATCTTAATAATTCCCAGTTCTAAGCATGACGCGACTCCTACAATATATTTTTTAGTGGCTCATATTACCTCTGAATCTTTTTTTTTATTTTTTTCAATTCAAAAAAATATCAAAAATTAATTACGAAAAAAAAAATTTTTAAGTGGCAGTGCCGCAGGTGGTCAACTTACCCCATCCTTACCCAGACTAATTAAAAAATTTTCAAAAAAAAAAGTTATTTTTTTTTTTTAAATTCGTGTCATTTTTGGATTAAAAAAAATTTGAATTTTTTAAATAAATTTTTTTTATACGAAATAAAAAATATATATATATTTTAGTATGATCAAGAGGATATGACGCATGACGTCACCACAAGTTTAAGAAGTGAATTAGCAGCTCTGGAATATAAACGAGACCGACTTTCATCAGAAGTAAGTCTGGTTAATGTTTATTATCATGAACTCGAGTGTTAATTAATTTTAACAACAACAGCAAATCTTGATAAATTATTTTTAAAATTTTAAGTGTTACGAGAAGATATGATTTATTATTACAATTTAATTTATGACGTTATTATTATTATTTAAAGCTTCAAGATATGAAGACTACATTGAGATCACGGGACCAGAGGGTAACTGAATTACAGATGGAGGCCGATCAATTACGTGAACAAGCTGCGAGACAAAATTCTATAATCTCTAGTTTGAAAAAACGAATTCAAGTTAGAAAAAAAAAAAATTAGGCAGTTGTGTGTCGAAGTATAGAAATAAAAATTAAATGGTTAAATAAATTTTTAGGACTTAGAAGACAGGGAAAGAAATCTTTATGCAACTCATGGACGAAGTGAGATAACGATCCAGAGTTTACAGCGTGATGTCAAGTATCATGAAGAAAAAAATCGAGAGTATGAAAAGAAAATTCGGCAATTAGAACATCATCTTACTGAAGAAACGGATTTGAAAGAACGCGCGCGCTTGAATTTACAGGTTTGAGTTTTTTAAAATAGAAAATTTTCGGGTTTTCTGTTGGAAATATAAATTTTCTTTGGCTAGTTATATCATATTTTATTATTAAAATATTTTTTGAAGTTCCTGAAGTCTGAAAATGGCCACTTTTGGCCTAAAGTTACTAAATAGTACGTTTCCTGAACAAATGTGCAGAAAATACAGAAGAAAACGGAATTTATTGGCTGACATTCCGAAAAAACTTTTTTTTGGAATCACATCATATTATATATTGTTGTCATATATACATTGAGTAAAGATACCATTTTTGATAATTTTAAAGGCGAGAAATAGCTATTTCGAACGTCTTCTGAGAAAATACTCGGAAAATTCTCAAAATCTGAAAAAGTGAAAACCACCGAAAATAGGGTTTCAGATTTAGAGAGCAGAAAAAAAGATCTACCGGCTTTTGCTCAAAACGAAATTTTTTTATAATACATTTTATTACTTAAACGTCACTTTTAGTGATCTCGAAGGCGAAAAATGGCCATTTTGTCTGCTAGTATTTATTTAAGACGTCTCCTGAAAAAATACAGTGAAAAAAAGAGTTTACTGACTAATACTCTGAAAAATTTTTTTTTATTGCATTTTAATATATATATCATTTAAGTATCACTTTTGATACTATTGAAGGCTAAAAATGGCCATTTTGGCCTCTATTTCTTATTCAATACATTTTCTGAGAAAGTACTTAAGAAAATACAGAAAAAAAGGACTTGCTCACTTATTCTCAAAATAAAAATTTTTTATAATAAGTATTATGTACATATTATTATTCAAACGTCATTTTTTATGTTCCCGAAGGCTGAAAATGGCCAGTTTTGGCCTAAAGTTACTAAATAATACGTTTCCTGAGAAAATATCTAAAAAATACAGCGAAAAAAATAATTTACTGATTGATACTCCGAAAAGTATTTTTTTTTAGTGTGTTTTATTATATATTATTTAAATATCACTTTTGATACTATCGAAGGTTAAAAATGGCCACTTTTGCCTCTAGTTTCTATTTCATACGTTTTCTTAGAAAATGCTTAGAAAATACAGAAAAAAAGGGTTTGCTGGCTTATACTTGAAACAAAATTTCTTTATGAGGCCTTTCGTTACTCAAATGTCATTAATAATGTTCCCGAAGGCTGATTAGCCATTTTGGCCTTTAGTTCTTAATTAATACGTCTCCTGAAAAAATACTGGAAAAAAGGACTTCCTCATTTATGCTCACAATAAAAGTTTTTTTATGACATATCTTATTATTTAAATGTCACTTTTTACACTATCGAAGGCTAAAAATAGCTATTTTGGCCTCTAGTTCCTAATTAATACATCTCCCAAAAAAATCTATAGAAAATTCAGAAAAAAAAATGGACTTGCCTGTTAATGTTCAGAATAAAATTTTTAAACTCATTGGCGCTCGGTAACAGTTAAAAATTTTTGAGTCATTCCGCAGGATCAAAGTCCTTTTTTTCTTAATACTTAGAAAAAAGTGTTTTTAATAATTTTAAAAATTCAAATTCGAATTTTTATGAAGTATTTTTTACATGCGGTCTTGACTGGAGTAAAATTTATTTTTTATAAAAAAAAATTAATTATTTAAAAAATATTAATGATTGAAATTTTTGAATTAGGATTTTGTTAGAAGACTAGCCCATGCACTGAATAGTGAATTTTGCGATAGTACACATCACAGCCCAGAAATGGTAATCCACAAAGCTGAGGAACTTGTTCAAGAAGTAAATCGACTTCGCACTAAAAGTATTAATTTTGAGAGTCAATTAACTAGTGTAGAAAATGAATCTAAAAGTTGCAGAGATTTGTTAGAACGTTCTAATATTGAAAGAGATCAATTACAACGACAAGTTAGCACGCAATCAGCTGAACTAGAACGACTTCGTCAGGTCTATTATTTAACTATTTAAATTGTTGATAATATGTACATATATATACAATAGTTATATTTATATTTGAAGATAGATAGAGTTACATTTAATTAATTGTGAGTCTTTTACAGGATAAAGAGTGCCTTGAAATGCAGTACAGGGCCACTGAGAGAGAATTAAATGAACTCAGGGACAAATTAGTAAATGCTAATAGAAATCTCACTAGTATTACGGGAAATGTTTCAAGTCAAGAGACACTCATTTGTCAGTTGCGAGGTACAAATTTATAATTTTAAAAGTACTAAAAGTTAATGACTAATTATTTTATTCTATTTTTTTGAACTGATGAAAAATATATATATATTTTGATTTGAAAATTTCTTCATTGATTAATAAAAAAATTTAATAATAATAATAACTATGGATTTTTCTGTAGACTTGAAATAATGTTTTTTAACTTCGCCAAAAATTTTTTTAAAAATTTTTTATTTGGTTGAATTTTTTCGAAAAAGAACGAATTTTTTTTGGAAAAAAGTTATCTTCAATTTATATACGACTATATATGCCAACATATGACAATATATATGCTCATACATGATTATGTCGAAGAATTAACAATATATGGCCACACATGACTACATATACTCATATATGGAAAATGGCAATATATGATCGCATATGGCAATATATGGCCATTTATTGTAATATATGGGAAATGACAATCATGGCCGCATATAATTATATATGGTCATACATGGATATTGAAAATATACGACAGCATATAAGTATGTCCTGTCATATATAAAAAATAACAATATATGACTATATATGTGCATAGATTTTTATATATGAAATTGGCAATATATGGCCGCATATGACTATATATGGTCATGTATAGTAACTGGCAAAATATGACTAGATATATATGTATATATTGTCATATAGGGTCATATATAGTTCGTATATTATTATGCATGATCATATATGACCATATATGGATTATCGTCTCTAGCCATACATAGATCATATATGACCATATATGAATCATTGTATATGACCATAGATTGTTATATATGAATTTGGCAATATATGACCGCATATGACTATATATGGTCATGTATAGTAACTGGCAAAATATGACCAGATATATATGTATATATTGTCATATAGGGTCATATATAGTTCGTATGTTATTATGCATGATCATATATGACCATATATGGATTATCGTCTCTAGCCATACATAGATCATATATGACCATATATGAATCATTGTATATGACCATAGATTGTTATATATGAATTTGGCAATATATGGCCGCATATGACTATATATGGTCATGTATAGTAACTGGCAAAATATGACCAGATATATATGTATATATTGTCATATAGGGTCATATATAGTTCGTATATTATTATGCATGATCATATATGACCATATATGGATTATCGTCTCTAGCCATACATAGATCATATATGACCATATATGAATCATTGTATATGACCATAGATTGTTATATATGAATTTGGCAATATATGGCCGCATATGACTATATATGGTCATGTATAGTAACTGGCAAAATATGACCAGATATATATGTATATATTGTCATATAGGGTCATATATAGTTCGTATATTATTATGCATGATCATATATGACCATATATGGATTATCGTCTCTAGCCATACATAGATCATATATGACCATATATGAATCATTGTATATGACCATAGATTGTTATATATGAATTTGGCAATATATGGCCGCATATGACTATATATGGTCATGTATAGTAACTGGCAAAATATGACCAGATATATATGTATATATTGTCATATAGGGTCATATATAGTTCGTATATTATTATGCATGATCATGTATGACCGTATATGGATTATTGTCTCTAGCCATACATGGATCATATATGACCATATATGAATCATCGTATATGGCTATATATGATCCATTTTTTCTAAGAAATGAATAAAAATACTATTAAAAACACTGTTTTGAAAAAAAAAAAATTTCTTTTTTCTCAGTATTTGAATGAATTAAAACTAATAATTGATTTTAGATGACTTAAAAAATCGAGAAGAAAAACTTTCACGTGTTCAAAATGAAATGCGTCATCTTCTTGAATCATTAGCAATACTTGTAAGTACGCCAAATAGATTTGTTGAATCTCATGAGAACTCGATAAAAGATAGAATACGTGAAATAATTGCTGAAAATAAAGATCATGTACTAGTAAGTTATTTAAATACTATGTTATTATTTTTTTTTTTTTAATTAAAATGTATTGTGATTTGTGATGTTAATTATTGTATTTGAAATAGAAAATTAATAACTTAAAAGAAAAATTAAATGGTCTCTCTGACTCAGCAAACCGTCAAAGTGAATTATTAGAGTCAAGTATGATGAAAATAAGAAATCTTGAAGACGATCGTGCGAATTTAGAAGCAAAAGTTCATAAATTAGAGTCTGATTTAACAAGTTGTGAGTTAACTAAAGAATCATTAAGACGGGATAAACATAGTGTAAGTATAAAAACTAATTAATACTTTCATAAAATGACTTCTTTTATTTATTTATTTTTTTTTTTTTTTAAGCAGTTAAAGAAAGTAATCGTATATATTATTAATTAATCTTTAAAACAATGAGACCTATAAAAATTATTGTTTTTAAAATTTGTTAAATTAATTATTATTATTAGATTCTCTAGATTCATTTTAATCCTGATATTAGAAGGAAGATTATAGTAATGGTTCCTATGAAATTATGGTAATAATTCCTGTATCATTATGGTAATCGTTACCATAATATTAAAGTAACTGATATCATACATAAACATAATGATTACTGTATACTATGGTAATCATTACCATACTATAAGAATAACCGTTACCATACATGATAGTAATTATTACCATTCTATAACAGTTACCATTGCCGTACATTATGGTATTGATTACCATAATATTATAGTAATAATTACCATACTATAATAGTAACCATAACATACTATAATAGTGACTTTTGCCAAACATTACGGTAGTTATTACTATACTATAATAGTGACCGTCACCCAACATTATGGAATCATTACCATACTATAAGAATAACCGTTACCATACATGATAGTAATTATTACCACTCTATAATAGTTACCATTGCCATACATTATGGTACTGATTACCATAATATTATAGTAATCATTACCATCGTTTAATAGTAATCATTAACATATTATAATAGTGACTGTTGTCAAACATTATGGCAGTCATTACCATACTATAATAGTGACCGTTACCCAAGATGGTAATCATTACTATACTATAATAAATACCGCTACCATACATTATGGTAATGATTACCAAATGTTGTGGTAATGATTTTCATGATATGAGGAACTTCTAAATGTTATAATAACCATTACCATATATTATGGTAATTATTCCTGTACATTATAGAAATCACTACCATACTATATGGTAACGTTTATCATATTCATATGGGAACCATACTTACTATGCAACAACAGTAGTATAGGAACGATTGCCATAATATTATAAGAACAGTTACTATGGTGTATAAAATTTATTCCTATTCGCACCCAGTAATCATTACAATATGAATACGTTATCTATTCTCATAAGTACGGTAATCTTTACCATCCAATATAGGAACTTTAACCCTAATTGTAAAAACTATTCTTATAATTTTGAAAATTTTTCTCAAAATTATGGGATATAGCCCATAATTCTAAATAATTATTACTGGTCACCATAATTTTCTCTCCATGAAGACTAAAATTTTAAAAAATTTTCTACAACTAAATTAAACAATATATTTTTAGTTTACAATATTTTTGGAACGTTTGGGCAAAGCCATGCAAATGGATGACATTTCCCAAGAAATCGGTTTGGATCTTCAAACAGAAGCTCTTTTAGTTCGAGCTGAACAATTAGCTCGTCTTGAGACAGATAAACTCGTCGATAAGGTAACAAAGTATTTAATTAAAGTCGTTATATTAAGTCTAATAAATTATTATCAATGATTAATAAAAAAATATAATAGCTTTTAATATAAATTTAAAATAAAATGAACTAATTGTTGGTTGTTAGTTGTCCTTGAGTGTTTTGCTTCTAATATCGGTATTTATTGTCTTGTCTCGTGTATGTGCTTTAACAGCTAGTCTACAACTACACGACATTCCCCAGGATACGACGGGAGCGGTCTTTCGAACTTCCTTGTCTCAAAGAAGTAAGCCGTAGGCAGGAAAATTAATTACGAACGTCCAAAAATCAAGCCTGCATTTTTTAATCATAGATCTAGGATCATATTTTTTGTAGATTTTTTTTTTTCATAGCATAGCGCACTACTCACCACTTATTCACTCATTATCGAAATCTATCATCTAAATTGATAGTCAAAAACAAATATTGAAATGACAAAATATTTGTTATATTTTTACATATGAATTTATTTGTTGATAATTGATGATAATAATGGATTTTATTTTTTACTAGACGTCAGTTGTTTATCAACTTCAAAGAAGAGTTAGAACTTTACGCGAACAATTACAAAGGCGGGATTTACACTTGGATTTGTTGCGTAGAAAACTTTCATTACAAGAAGATGGCGTGAGAATAAAATCTATGTTACAAGCGGAAAGAGATGACGCTAATTTACGGTATCTTAATTTATTAATTTAATTATTTATTTAACTAATTATACATTTTACTTTTTCAGAGTGAATATGAATTTTATTTAATGACTCCGTGTACACAGTTAGAAATTTTGTGTATTTGTGTTAAAAAAATATTTGGTTAAATTTTTTGTATTGATTTTTAATACAGAAATCTGCTAATTCAACAGACACCGTTTGTGTTATTTTACACGGAGAAAAAATTATAGTAACTGATCCTAGTACGTTTATGAAATATCATCCCATACCGTTATGGTAATGATTACTTGGGATTATGGGATATAGACCCATACTTTCTGGGAAAGTTTTTATAAGTATGGGAACGATTCCTATCATTATGGTAACAGTTCCCATATCGCATGTGAAAGAATCATGGTAATGATTACCATACTCATAGAAATAGTTCCCATAAGCAAATAGGAACCAATCCTATAACCACATTGTAACGGTTCCTAAGCGTATATGGTAATGGTTACCATAATATTATAGTAATCATTACCATAGGTGCATAGTAACGATTACCATAATTCCATAGGAACTATTCCGATACCATATGGGAATTATAGGAATGATTACCATAATATATATGGGTGCCGTTCCTATAATCAACATTTCAAAAAAACCGGTTACCATGCAGTATGGGAACCATTCCCATAATATATTGTAACTGTTACCATAATTTTCTCTCCGTGTACTTTAACAGATTTTTTATATTAAATGATTAGAAAATCTAGAATGTGACACATTTCTGTGTTATTCGAAAATTAACACAAAATTTGTGTTGTTTGACTAAACGTTCCCGCGCAATTCTTCATTACTATAACTAAGCAAAGCATTGTAGCAGCATTTTCTGCAGGACAATTTGGATTATAATTTATTAACAATTAAATATATTCATCTAACCATTAAATTTAGATAACTTTTATATCTTTTTGAACTGGTTCAATTGTTCATTAAATTGACATAAGTTCTACTAAGGGTACACTGTGAAAAGTTTCCAACAAATTTTACTATGGGTGCATTGTAACCCCGGACCATAAGAAAACTGATACAAAATTTACAAGTGTCCCATAGTAAACGTATGTGCATAGGTCCCAATTGTGTCGTCTGCGCATACGTTTACTATGGGACACTTGTAAATTTTGTACCAGTTTTCTTATGGTCCGGGGTTACAATGCACCCATAGTAAAATTTAATGGGAATTTTTCACAGTGTAGATCAGTATACTTGAGTTGGTTGGATTATGTGCTTATTAGTTGATTTTAACCCGAAAAATTTGTTAAATTTACACAAATTTTCTGTCCAAAGAACAGATTTTATGTGTTCAATTTTATTTAACATAAAATTTGTGTTAAAGATCAATACAAACGCAATGTGTTGAATTTAACACAAAATTTCTAACTGTATACAGAGTAAAAGGGAAGTTTTTTACTGAATAGGGGGTTTTTCGGTGATCTGAATTTTATTTGAATCCGCATTCACTCTAATCCAAAATTTTGATTATCACGATAAATTTCCCCTTAGGATAACTTTTAACTCCTAAGGGAGTAATTAAATTTAAAAAAAAACCCGCCCTGCATTTACTCCGGATTTGAATCGCTTTTACCCTGAAATTTTTTTTTTTGCGCAGAGCTAAAAAGGCAATGAAACAAATCGATCGACTACAGATCCAATTAGCTGAAGAAAAATCTCGTAATCGTGAATTGAGCGCTCAGTTAACTGAAGCCGCTGATTACAAGGTCAATATTAAATAATTAATGAATAATTTAATTACTGCTATCTAGTAAAATATTTTTATTTGAGATAAAATGAACTTTACAGATTGCGGCGTTAGAGCGCAGTCGTAAAATAGAAGAACTACAAAAGCGTCTAGTGGAGAGTGAAATGTTGAGAACCCGTTACAGTAGAAAATTAACGATGCTGAAAGATCAAATGCGAACCATAACAGAGAGTGCTGATCAAGAAAGATCTATTAATGATCATTCATTACAATTACTACGTGATGAACTGGCTCAGGTTAAACAAAATTTATCGGAGGTCACACGAAGAGAATCACAATTACAAAGTTTCCGAGTTTCTGTTGTTAAATTACTTTCGGAGCCTATTTGTACGCCAGATTATGAAATTGTTTCACGTTTACAAAAAATAGTATCAGCACATCGTGATTTCACAATGTTATCTCGTAGATATGATGAGCCGGAGACTAGTCCGTCCCGGTGTACAAGGTAATAAAAATAATGTTACATAAATATTTTTTATCATTTTTAAATTATATAGATTTTAATATCGGAGCTATTGGTTTTAGGCTGATATTACGTATCGTATATAGTATTTAACTTTAGATAGGAGAGGCCGGGGCACTACGGAATGCCCGAGCGGGTAATTAGGTCTTGTTGTTTTTGGGTAAAAGCAATTCACTTTTATCTGATTCGAATATATCTTTAAATTATCGTTAACAAAAAAATATTTTTCTGGGGCGTAATGGAATACCTTTAATATTTTTGAAATTTTTTTTTTATTTTATGTTTTATTTATTTTTTTATGTTCCATTTTACTCAAAATTTTTGGTAATTAAAAGTAAAACAAATTTTTTTTTGCCATATTTAAAAATTTTTTTTTTATATCTCAACCTTTTTTGTTGTAAAGTCGAAGAATTCAAAAATTAACAAGTAATGATATTTTCGAGCTTTTCGAACTCGAAAACAGTGATAAGTTCTGGGGCTGGTCTGCAGGGTCAAACGTTTTTCAGACTTTTTTTTTTAGCCATAGTTTGATTTATGAAATTTATTTTAAACGTTATGGTAATGGTTCCCATAACGATGGTAACCGGTTTTTTGGAAATATTGATTATAGAATCGGTACCCATGCAAATTATGGTAACCATTCTCATTTATATAGTTTTTATTCCTATACAATATGGGAATATTTCCAATGTCATTATAATTACCATATGTAATAATTACCATATGTTATAGTAATTATTACCATATATTATGTTAATGATTACCATACATTGTAATAATGATTACCCCAATACAAAGAATTTCTAAATAGTATGGTAACCATTACCATTAATTATGGTGATGATTACCATATTGTATGATAACAATTACTATATATTATGCTAATAATTACCGTACATTATAGTAATGATTACCATACATTATTGTAACCGTTACTATACGTTATGGTAATGATTCACATATGAGGATTTTCTAAATGTTAAAGTAATCATTACCATAACATATGATAACGGTTACTATAATATATGGTAATGGTTACCGTAACGGTTAGAAAATCCTCATATTATGATAATCGTTATCATATATTATGGTAACCGTTACCATAATATTATAGTAATCTTTACCATTTTTTATGGTAACAATTACCGTCGATTATAGTAATAATTACCATGTATTATAGTAACCATTAACATAGATTATGGCAATGATTTCCATTTGAAGATTTTCTAAATGTTATAGTAATCATTACCATAACATATGGTTATTATCACCATAATACATAATAATAATTACCATAAAATTTAGAAAATTCTCATATTATGGAAACAGTTACCATGTTGTCTAGGGATTATTTCCATACCATAACAATGAGAATAAAAAAACTATTCTTATGTGATTATGGGAACTATTCCCATACACACGGTAATCATTATCATAATTCAGTTATCACCTGACACAGTAAATATTACCATAATTATAGGAATTTTTCTATAGTTTTGGAAATTTTCTCTAGAACCTTTAAGCGCATAGCCCATTACTAGTAATTATTACCATAACACTATGCGCACTAGGAACTGTCACTATAATTTTCACTCCATGTAACACAATTGTCATTTTAACATCACACTCAGTGTTAAACTTAACCCCAGACACTGCGTGGACTTATACCGGTGTTTTTACAGTCTTCCACACTTGTATATGTTACATGTCCATATATAACTTTTTTTTTTCATAATTTATTGTTTCAGTATTCATCCAGTTCATTCAGTTCACCCACCACGTTCACCTGGATCACGTTGTACGCGTTACGACGACAGTGGTTTTGCGGACCCACCAGATCTTCATGAAATTGATGATGAGTACAAGAGACCTGTAAGAAGCAGTTTGTTACCATGACCCCGGGCTAAATTTCACTGTTAATTATAAATCATAATATTATTGTACGCATTTATTTAAATTAAACTTCAAGGTCAATAATATTTTACTTGAGTAAAAAATAATTGATAACATATTTTTAAAAAAAAGTTAATTTAATACTTACGGTTTTAATTCTATGAATTTATGATGTAAAATATATTAATATTCAGTATTTATAAAAAAGAAAGTCTTAGTGAAATTTAATGTAAAAAAAATTTAATACAAGTTACCGGTTCGAAGTGCAATAAATCTTTTTTATTTAAAAAAAAAAATCACTATTTGGAATCTGAAGTGTTCAATTTAAAATAATTGTAATTAATAATTTAATTAACGTAAGAAAAATAATTACATTAATTAAATATGTAATAAAAAAAATAATAATTAATGAGTAATGACATATTATCAATTCGTAATTTGTTTTAGCGAATTGTGAATTACTGTCATGGTAAAAAAATTTTTCACAGAATTATATGATAATTAAAATTAAATAATAATTTTAAAAATGTAATATAATACTCAGTAAAATACTTGTTTATTATTAATGTAAACAAATTATATTTACTAATGTATTATAAATAAATATTTATGTAAAAATAAAAATGGATTTTTTTTTTACTATTATTTAATATTTTAATTTTTTAAAAATAAAACTCATAACTTATTATTCATTTTTACAGATGAAAAAATTTTTAATTAATTATTATTATTAAAAAAAAATATTTTTTTTTGATTGTTATAACCAGGTTACAAAAACAAAAATAAATACTTGTGTGCTGATTAATTTTAAAAATAAGATTTTTTTTTATCGTGACGAGAAAATTTCCTGATATAAAAAATTTTAATTTATTAATTGTTTTAAGATATTACTGATACAGTTTTGTTTTTACAGTACAAAGTATTACGTGACATTTATTTATATATAAAAAAATAACAATGATATCAGTAAATTTAATTAGGGTGGGGTATTAAGGCCATACTAAGTTTTCGGGGACTCAATACGTTAAGAAAAATTTTTTTTTTTATACTCAAAGTAAATAGAAAAAATTTTCAGCTGAGGTTAAAAAAAAAATTTCATATTTCGCGGGCAAAATTGACATCCTCTAGAAGAGATGAAAAAATTTTTTGGGTATTAAATAGATTTGATTCAATTAAATTTTCTTGTAAGTAATTTACATTAAGAAAAATTACATTTCACATAATTATTGGATGCGAAGGAAAAAAAAATTTTTAATAGTTTTTATCATAAAACAAGTCATTAACATTTTTCGACTGACACTTTCGATTTTTGAAAAAGTTTAACTACCGACTTTAAATTGGTAATTTTTTATTTGCTAATCACTATTTATTATTAACTTCAAAGTAAAAGATTTAAGTTACTTTTAATTCCAAAGAAGATATTTTTGAAAAATCAATTATATTTTCCTTAAAGTAATAAATTACAAAATTATTAAAAGTTAATTAAATTTTGAAAATTGTAAATATTTTAAAGTTGATTATTGAAATACATCTCAAGTAATTTGACACCGAGTTCTTTTATTGTAAATTGATAATAAAAAAAATCAAATTGATTTCTGACTATTTTTTTACAAAAACAAAATTTTTCGAAAACGGTGAAAAAAAAAATCAAAATAATACTCAATTATATTTACATGATTTTGAAACATTTGAAAAATATTAAAAAAAAAAAAATTTATAAAATTTGGAGGGTGGCCCGTTTTACCCCCTCTTCCTATACAATAAAATCTTTATAAAATAAATTTAAAAGTTACATCTTTAGTTGTAATAAAGCATAAAATTTAAACTGCAGTCACATGAGTATATATATTTCAAATATATACATATATATGACTATGTATAAGTGTATATATTCGAGTGGTACAACCGCATTCCGTGGTGCAGACTGAGGATGGTGAGCCAGCCAGATGACCAAGACAACCAGGACGTACAGGAACGTGTTTACGGGGAACATGAATACGAAGGAACGTACGGAAGTGAAAGAGTTAAGGGGAAATATATATACAGGAGTGTTGGTCCTATCCCGACATCCTAACTATACATATATTTATATGTTATATATAAAGAGAAGAAACCAAGGAGGAGTGGATATTATATTTCTAACTAAGAACGAGAGAGAAGAAAAGTTTAAGAAGAACAAATAAAAATAAAAAATACGATGGGAATGTTAAGAAAACAATTCTTCTCCATGAAACTTTTTAACGAAATTGCGCTTCGTTATATTGTACTTGTTATCCCACGGCATAAGAATAAATTATTGTTACAGTGTCCTCTTTATTTGTTAAATTAACTTTCGTCTTGATAAATCAGGGACATTACAAATATAAACACAGAAAAAAAAACAATTTCTTGGCCAAAAAAAATTTTACGTGCCCAATTATTTTCGAAGACAATTTTGATTAAAAAATGATGAAGTTTTCTAAGTTTGAATACTGAAATAATTTTTTTTTGACTTCCGTTTGAATGAGAAAACCAAATTTTCATTTGCTGGTTACCGAACCCAATCAGTAGCGGCTACCGATTATTTTTTTCAGAGTATGCATCACATTGTTTTTCTGTGTGAACATATTTATATACATATATGTTGTATATTTTGTTTATGTATTGACATTTATGTCAACAATTATACAAAACTTATTAAACAAATTTGAACTCCACGCGCACATATGTAATATTATATATGGCACGCATTTTCACATGAATTTTTTTACGCGGGATTTTACTTGAAATTCAAAATTTTCAAAAGTAGAAATTTTTTCGCGCCAAAAAATTTTTTTTTTTTCTGTGTATACACATGTATATATTTAATATGTAACTTACATATGTACATAAATAATGAACAATAAATATATGTTGATAGTTATATTAATATTATTTAGTATATTTTTTATTTGTCTTGATCAATATATCGGCAATACGGAAACGTCGATTGATATCTTATCCGCGAGGATTTAACATGAAATGGCGCTAATAAAATAATACAGGTAATATAAATGAGTAAATTGAGGTATTAAACTTGACATTTATTAACACATATGTCGTAATGTATATAAATATATATATGTTTTTTTTTTTCAACCTTCCATTTTTATATTTTATTTATATTGTCTATATCGTTAAATTTATTATTAGAATTCTTTTTTATTGTTGCGTCTTATTGACTATGAGAATAACCTTGAATTTATATATTTTTTTTAATGACGTAATATATATTTATCACTAATTGATATAACTGAATAAAAGATGTTTATCTTAAGAAAAATAGAAATTTTTATAAAATCAGTGTTTAGAAATTTTCAATTTTTGATTCATTTGAATCGAAGATAAAAAATTATTTTTCAAGGATTTCTAAAAAGTAATTTGGTTTAAGTTTCTCTATTATCTATAAATACATTTTGTTCATTACGTATAATTGATTTTGTAAAGACTTAAGTTATTTGAGGGATTGAATCATTAATATTAAAAAATAATTATTTTTGTTGTTTAAATTTTAAATTAGGTGTTAATGTAAACATTATTCACTTTATTTATCATTTCTTGGTATTTTTTTTTAACAAAGACATATTTGATGATATTGTTGTAGATAATTTATGTAATGACACATAAAAAAAAAATTTTTAAGTATTTAATTTAAAATAATTTTCAAAAAAAAAAAAACATCATTTGATAAGAGAAAAATTCTTTGACACAGCTAATGTAGATCATTTTGAAAACAATTAAAATATAAGATATCGGTAATAGATTTACCTGTAATCATTTTTTAAATTTTTCAAAAAAACAAAAATTCATTTATTTTTTTTTTTTTTTTTTTTTGAATTTTTTTATCAATTTGTAGAGGAAAGGAACAAAAACTGTATGACCTATGGGATAAAATTTCCCGCCTCTTCAAATTTTTAATAAATAAAATAATGGAGCAAAATAAGCCGCGAAAAATTTGAAATTTTTTTATTACGGTAATTTTTTCTCAATAGAAATAAAACTACTATTTTATTTTTATTTAAAAAATTTTATCATTAAAAAGGCGCGAAATAATTTTTTTCAAAAAATAAAAATAATTTTTCAAGTACTTAAAACTTTTATAGAAAATATTGAAACAAAAAAAAAATGTTTTTCAATAATTTAAAGAATATTTTTTTTACTTGGATACTTTACAAGTTTATGATGACAGCATTCAATTTTTAAAGATACCGATGATCTAAGTAACTATTACTAATCATTATATTTATCCGGAAACACTTTTCTATTGTATTACTTTTTTGCGGTTTAATTGATTCTTATCTTTCAATAAACAAACGAATGAAAAACTTTATTTTCAGTTCCATATAAAACTTCTCATCATAATCAAGTTAATAATAAATTTAAAAACCGACGAATAGATTGACAGTAAAACAATTAATCAATAAACGAACATTTCAATTTATATTTTAATTGACCGTGACTTTATCTTCATATCTAAAGGTCAAACCGACTTTTAACCTTGACTTTAAACCGACTGTCACCTTTATTTATTTTCACCTACTCAATTTATAAATTTCACTTTCTCCATAAAAAAACATGTGTATTTACTTTTAACAAACTGATGAAAAAAGAAGGGGCAAAATGAACTCTTTGAGAAAAAAATATTTACACGGCTCATTTTGCCCACTATAGAATCAATCTAATAAAAAAGAAAAAAAAAAAAAACAAATTATTAGTGGTCTATTTTACCCCGTGTCCATCTTACCCATTACTATCTTCATTTCAGTCAATAAAATTATAAATTATTTTAGCGGACTTGTAATTTTGAAAATAAAATAAAAATAAATTTCGTTTGTAAAATATCGGTCATTGGTCACTTTCTACTGATGCCGCAAGCGGTGACTTATCCTAAATTGTTTGCATGTGAAAGTAGCGTGAAAAAAAAAAAACATTAAATTCTCATTAATCACATGACACCATTATAATTATTATTAACTTTTAATCAGAATAATTAAGTTCAATAATAAAAAAAAAAAAAAAAAAATCTGAATGACAGTTGACCCTATAAACCATCTTCAAAATTTCCCGCTTTTTTAACAGAAAAATTGTTATCTTTTTGGGCTCAAAAAACGACTGGACCAAAAATTTGTTTCACTGAAAAAATGCAGTTTTTATTTTTAAAATATTGTGATATCTTTTGAACTAATAAACCGATTTTGACATTTGAGGCTGTACTCAACGCAATTTATTACTCTATTACTTCAAAAAATTTTTTTGAAATGAATGAAACGTTTTTGACTCAATTCAAAAAAACAACTTTTTTGAAAATTTTTCGATAACGATATCTTTTGAACAAATGGTCCAATTTTGATGGTTGAGGTGTCATTTGACGTGGCTTGAAGAGTTCTAGAGCTGTATAGATTTTGGAATCAATTCATAGAGTAAGTTAGAAGTTATCCAAAAAAAACATTTTTCCAAAAATTTTATTTTTGAAATAACTCCGAACATATAGTTAATCTTTTCAGAAGTTATCGTATCTTCATACATACGTACATATGCACATACTCTCGAAATCATCTCGAAATTAGTCAAAATATTTGCCTAGGATCCCAAAACTTTGAGATCTATAAAAAATTGAGATTTCAAAAATCGTACCGAAGCCAATAACTCCTTTGTTTGAAAATTTTAAATTTTCGGCAGAAATTTTAAAATCGTAATGAAATGAATATTTAAAGTGAAGCGAAAATCGAACTGAAATAATTATAATCGCGAATGTAATGAAATATGTGTCACGGATTTAAAAGAGTAATAATTAATTTTTGATAAATTATCGCGACAATTGATTACAGAGATAAAAAATAAATGTATCAGTAGACTAATCAGCTGGATGTGTATTTATTTTAAAAAATGTGTAGCTGATGTGGATGGTGAAGTTGAGTGTAAAATAAAAATAATTTGGTTATCACATGGCAAACATGATGACCTCGATAAAATGAATTATCAGTAGATCGTCTAAATCAGCTCACCTATTATATTATATTGATCGTGAGTCTCAGTTATGATAAGACATTACCTTTATCTTTGCACTTGACAACGATTATGATTTAGGTGGTGGTTTATGTAAAAGCGTTAATCAGACTTGTAACTCGTTCATTGTGCTGAGAACTGCAGAATTTAGTGTATCGTTTATTTTAATTATATTAAGTATACATATATATATATATACTGTTTTTTAAAAATTCAAAAATGGTTACCCGACGGATTAATTTAAGTTCCTTAGTGTTTATAAGTTTCTTTATTGTTTCAAATGTCAATAAAGGTAATTTATTTTATTTATTACTTTTTTTAAGACTGTGATTTTTTTTTTGGTAATTGCAGTTTCGAAAAAAATATGAGACATTTAATGTACTGCAATTACGAAAAAATTTACGTTATTTTTTTATGGAAAAAAATTAAATCTACGATTCAAAATTAATTAGTTGATTAATATATTAATTAATTGGTAAGTTTAATTAAATTATTTTCCATAAATTTGTGTAAAACATATATTTTAATGATAAATATGTGAGAGAAAAAAAATAAGTTAACAGCCGGACAAATTTAATTTAAAAAAATTCGATTGCGAGTTACAAATTTTTACTTTAAATTGACATCAATTTTTCAAATATTGTTCGACATTAAATTTTCCATAATTAAAATTACGTCATGGTTTATTATATTTGTGAAAACAAAGATGACTCAATTTAATAAGTGTATATTTGCTGCCAATAAATTATATATATAATAATTTTTTAGGAATGTCATTGAAATGTTATCAATGTTCATCAGATAGTTCTGGTGATTGTTGGACTAACCCTCCAGATACTTATTTAAAGGACTGTGTTGAAGAAACTTCGACAGTTAATCCTTCAACTGAATCTACGACTTCATCATCTACTGAAACTTCAACTACAACTTCATCAACTACTCCATCAACAACGTCATCAACTACTGCATCAACTACTGCATCAACTACTTCATCAACTACTCCATCAACGACATCATCAACTACTCCATCGACAACGTCATCAACTACTTCATCAACTACTCCATCAACTACTTCATCAACAACTTCATCAACTACTCCATCGACAACGTCATCAACTACTTCATCAACTACTCCATCAACGACATCATCAACTACTACATCAACTACTTCATCAACTACTCCATCAACTACTTCATCAACAACTTCGTCAACTACTCCATCAACAACTTCATCAACAACTTCGTCAACTACTCCATCAACTACTTCATCAACAACTTCGTCAACTACTCCATCAACAACTTCATCAACAACTTCGTCAACTACTTCGTCAACTACTCCATCAACTACTTCATCAACAACTTCGTCAACTGATTCATCAACTACTTCATCAACAACTCCATCATCTACTATTACTTCAACTACTCCATCAAATACTACTACAACAGCAACTGATTCATCGAATGCTGATGAACAAAATCCAGCTGTAAGCAGAATTAGACGTCAAGCGAATCTTCGTGAGGATGATGTTTGGGAATGTTCGAAACAATTTTTCAAAGGTAAAATAAAATAATTACATATTAATTATAAATATATAACTAATACTATATATAGCAAATAAAAAAAAAATAAATACCATAAATTTTTACAGAAAATAATGTGGAAAAGATCAGCAGACAATGTGTGAAAAAAAACCAAAGTTCTTGTAATGGTAAAGAGGAAAATTCATGTTTTCTGTGCAGTGACAAAGATGGTTGCAATTCAGCTTCAAATATTGGAATTCAATTATTATCTATGATATTACCAATAGCTGTTGCACTTTTTTTAGCACGATAATTATACCGCGTTAACGAATGTAATATTTTTATAAAATATAATCTTGTTTCAACATCTAATCAGTTTTTTTTTAATATTTTACAGAACAAGAATTCCATAAGAATTTTTTTTTTTTTTTTTTTTTTTTTTTTTTTGAAAAACAATCAAACAGTTTTATGTAAATAATTTAAAATTATTTTGATTAAATAAAAATTTATAATAATTTAAGTTTGAAATATTTTTAATAAATGTATATTTATTTAAAATGAATTTTTTTTTACTTTCATCGGAAAATGAAAATTTTCAAAAAAAAACTTTTTCTATTACGGTAAAAGTTATTTATAAATCAATTAGTTAATTGTTATATATATATATTTTTTCAACAATTGTGGTCCATTTTATCCCAGTCTAGATTTTAATAAAAAAATTCAGATAACAAAAATTTTTTAAGAAAAAAAAAAAAATTTACTGAAAATTTTACATTGCCCGAAATTTTGTGGACTGATCTAAAAAATGTCCCGTTTTACCCCTGACTTTACAAAAAATATGTTGTGTTTTATTTTGTTTCGATCTCTATTTTTTTTTTTTCAATTATTGCATCGTTATAAATTATGAAAAAAATTCAATTTTTCTGATCAATTTTTGTAAATAAATTCCATGAATAGAAAGAAAAAAAAAATGGTGGCTCAGTCCGGGAATCGAACCCAGGTTTTTCTAAATCACTTCAACTGCTGTAAGTTTTTTGATAAAGTTTGAAAATCTTTTTCTTTTCTTTAAAATCTTTCAATAAAAATTCAAAAATTAAAAATACTGTAGTCGACGTCTAGTAATTTTTGAATAGTTTTCAAAATGATAAATTATAAAAAAAAAAATATTTAAAAAAAATGCACCCTCAGTTTATCAATTTTTCTAGATGTGCATATTTTTAGTTTTTTTTTTTTTTTGCAATTGATTTGTTCGAAAAAAATCAAAAAATTGTTAATTGTCTACTAACCAGGATATTAAAATTCATATCAAAGTTTGAAGACCTGAGTCTCGATTAGTTCATCAAAATGTTGAGGAATTAATTCGAAAAATCGTCAACAGAAAGTGTAATTACTGGTTATTAATAAATTCTCTTTTTTTCTGAGGTCAAAGAGGTCAAAACATATTTTCAATGATATCTTTGAGCTCTATGCTCTCACAGACAAAGGAAAGTTCTAAGACTGGCCCGTATGGGGTCAACCGGTTTTGCATTTTTTACATCTTCTCTATATCTATAGCCATAGAAATTAATATATTTAACATAAACTTTTAAAATGATTAATCAAATATGTGAAAGTGAAATAAATGAGCGTAAATGTATCGGATATCAGACAATTTATAAATTTCAAATAAATAAATTAATTAACATTTCATAAAATTAGACCCGTTAGAATTTTTCATGTTTGTACTTTATTATAATTTGCCCTCATGACAGCCATAAATTTTGAAATATTTTTAAAAAAATTTTTCAGAAAATTATTATATAAACCCTAAAAATCGCGGACTAAATTTGAAGTAAATTCAAAATGAATATGGAGTAAATGCGGATTTGAATCAAATTCACATTACTCCGCCGAAAAAATTTCTATTGACTCCATACGTAAATTTTTTTAAAACTCCAAAACTCGAGTGTCAAATCCAGACAAAAATAGAATTCAAATTCACTCCGACTTAACTCCCGATTTTTTTTTAATTTACTAAAATACTCCAAGCACCATAAAATAAAAAAACAATATAGTTCACACCTTTTTTTTTCAATTTTCATAATTAAATAATTAGAGTCTTATCATGTTATCAACAATAAAAATTAAATTAAATTCTTTCCGTCACTAAATAATTTTACTATTATTATTTATTTTTTTTTTTTTGTTCATTGTTTATCTTTGTCTCAATTATATTATTGTAAAACTTCTACCTACTTGTTTATGAATCGTGAGACATATTTCTACCGTAAATATTTTTCTCACTAATTACACTTTTCAAACAATGCTCATAAACCATAGTCTCGATTCTCATCAACTTATAATCATCTAGTCTGGTGTCAACGTCAATTGTTTCCGTCCTTCCAATTATCTTACTGTCAAGTGTCTTTTCCGCATTATATCAATATATATAGACACAAATATATATACATACATATACACATATATATATATATATATATATATATATATATATATATATATACATACATACAATAGAATAGTAAAATAAAGATGAGTAACGTAATATATATAATGTTGTATTTGTATCGTAACAATACCAACATATATATAAATATATATATTTGAAATGTCAGGTGAAATTTTTGTTGATATTTGCAAGTAAAGGGACCGATACAAGACCTAGAGTGTCATCTCCAGTGCGCAAGAGCATGCTCTGGATTTTACCAGGCCTATTATACACTAGTATATCTGTTCTATCATACAATATATATGTATATATATTGTAGACGTGAAGCTATGAGGCAAGGAGGGTCGTTCCAGCTCCTAGCTCGCGGCTGAATCGTGACGCACAAACGCGGTGTTGCCTCAGTCCTCAGTTCAACTCCATTCACCGTTGAATTAAGACCTGCCCGTTGTTACTCAGTTATTATTTCGACTAAAATAATATATATACTATCTAATAACTGTTATCACTATTTAATAATTTATTAAATTGATATTATTAATTCCAGTGATTATAAAATAAATTTATGAGAAAAAAAAAAAATTAATTATATATATTGTTTTATAAAAATCATATAATTTTGAAAAGTGAATTGTCAAATGGAATTTATTCATGTGAAGTGATTAATTATTTAAGATTTTAATTTGCAATGTACATAAGGTCATAAATCAAATATTTTAAACGCACTGATTAAAGGTAAATGTTTAAAAATTTTTTTTTTGGTTTTTTAATTATCGCGGTATTTAATGAAATTTTATGATCAGTTTCATTGAAAAAATTTTTTTTTATGAGTAAAATAGAAAAAAAAATTTTTTTTTTTTGATTGTTTGTAAATAATTTTCATACTTTTTTTTATGTAAATTTATATCAGAGATAAATTTATTTAATGATACAGTGAATCCTTTCACGATCACGATTTATTGACTCAGCAAAATTTGAATTTATGACATTTAGGTTTAGATCGCAATTATTTAAACCATCGTCTGATTTTAAATTAACACAAAAAAAAATTTCTTGATGCAAGAAATATTTTTTTATTTAAATTTCAATACAAAAATTTTTTTGAGGCGAGTAAAAATTTTTTACGATGCAATAATCAAAAGTATAAATTGTATGAATATTTTTAATTTTTCATGCTAATTAAATCTAGACCAATTAGTATTTTAATTAGCATATAGTTCTAGGACATTGCGATTTTACGGGATTCCATTTTACAAAAATACTTTTACTGGTTACATTGGAATTTATTATGTGAGATTTTTTTTGTTAACTAAACAAATAGATAATACTTAAGTCTATTTATTATCACTTGTACTAGAATACTTAGTGTTTACATTCATAATATTAGTTTTAATTTATTACGCTTTTAATTGGATCAGTTTTAAAGGGAAACTTGTTACCGATGTTACCAGCGGAAGTTTTTGTTAAATTAAATTTCAAAAGTCTTTATTATAAACTTTGGATAGCTCTGAGAGAATGAATAAAAATATTCAATTACTTTTTTAAATCCCGCGAAAAATAATAAAATTTTTAAAAATCTAATTTTTTAAAAAATTAAATTTCAAATTTTTTTGAACCAAAGCTGAAAATAATTTTGGAGTTTTATGAAAAATTCACAAAATTTAAGAAAACTTGAAAGTTGATCAGCTTGGAAATTTTTTTTTGAAAATTTCAAATTAGTTTTTTCCAAACTTAAAAATTCACTCCATTTTTTAAAAAAATCTTCACTAAATTTGAAAAAAATTTCTTCTAATTTTACCTCAGGTTATTTTGAATAATAATTTTAATTTTTTATTAAAAATTTAATGACTTTAAAAAATCTAAACCCAAATTTTGTGAAAGAATTTGACAAAAATTTTTGACATCAATAAATTAAAAAAAAATTGATGTCAAATTTTGAAAACAAATGGTACGAAATTTATGAAAAAAGAATTTGACAAGAATTTTTGACATCAATAAATTTAAAAAAAAATTGATGTCAAATTTTGAAAACAAATGGTACGAAATTTATGAAAAAAGAATTTGACAAGAATTTTTGACATCAATAAATTTAAAAAAAAAATTGATGTCAAATTTTGAAAACAAATGGTACGAAATTTATGAAAAAAGAATTTGACAAGAATTTTTGACATCAATAAATTTAAAAAAAAATTGATGTCAAATTTCGAAAACAAATGGTACGAAATTTATGAAAAAAAAAATATCAAAGTAGCAAACAACAGCAATAAATATATGTATACTTGGTATTTATAATGTATCTAGTTTTTTATTTTCGCAATACCCAAGATAATTAAGGAGCACGATACTTTGGCGGGAATAAAAAATTTATTTTTTATGTATAACATGCGGGCTCTACAAACCGGACGCTATGAAATCATACCGCATTATAGTCATGCATGATCGTGAGATATCTTGAGTACACACAGGATGAGTATAAGAAACAGATCCTGCTAACACGCTATATATTCATTTTTTAAAAAAACTTTATTCTACTCCATTCCTATTTATCTTCATATAAATATTTTTAATTCCACTAAATATTATATTTAAATTCAAAAATGAGACAATAGTAATCAGGAGGCGTTTCTGCAAATATTACATGGCAACTGGATCAGTATGTCACCCACGCTCATAAAAACAAAATGATATGATAATAGCAAGTTTATTACTTGTTATTCATAGCATGAAAAATTTATAAATGCGTTATAGAAACTAATAAATAGAACACTAATTATAAAACTTTAAAAAGTACTGTTAAAAATTTTACTGGAAATTAAAAGGAAATTATTTAGTTATTAAAAATTTCAAATTAGTCATAAATATAAAATATAAATAAACTTATTTAGAAACTCTGTTTTTACATAAAATTTAATTTCTAAGTGATAAATGTCATAAAAATTTAAATTACAATCTACTTTATTTTATTTCATTTAAATAATTGTTTTTTACCGCCCATAAATTAATTTCTAATAATATGAATTTTAAAGCCGGTCATTATTTTAAACCCCCGCATTTTAATTTCAAATTAATTTCAACTTCCCGCCATTAAAATTTAAAATTAAAAAAAAATAAGTTTTTGGTTTCAATCCAATTTTTGAAAGAGTTTTCATCAGATCTCGATAATTTTAGGTCCTAGGAAACTATTCTGACTATTTTTGGATGAACATATGTGTGTGTGTGCGTGTGTGTATGTGCGTAAGCTAATTTTTGTCATACGGTATCTTTGGAACGAATCAAGACTTAAAATCTGATAGATTTTGAAGTCGATCAGTCTAATTATTTATGAATTATATGAAAAATAAAAATTAAAAAATTTTTCTTTTCTTTCGTAAACCACTAGACGGATTTGTTTCAAAATTTAATCAAAGCCAAGTGTCAAAAAAATCCCTGAGCTCGAAAACAGCAGAAAATTTCGGGGTCGGCTTGCGGGATCACTTTTTTTTGAATTTTGTTCTAGGGAAAGGGGGGGAGTTTAAAATGGGCCCTTAAATTTTGGGGACCCTTTTCACCCCAAAATCACTCGAGGCTCTCAAAATTTACGCCCCCCTATTAGGGGAGAGCGGGGCAAAATGGACTGACATTTATATTACATATAAGCCCTCATTTCTTAAGGGGCCCATTTTACCCCCACCCTTCCCCTATTATTCCCAAGTCAACTAATTTCAGAACTGATTAATTTTGAAAACCCGAGTTTTAATTTAAAATTCTTTTTTTTTTGTATAATTAGTTTTTAAATACAAAAAATTCAATACCAAGATTTTAATAAACTCGCAATTATCAAAAAGTGATTAAGGTTTTTAAAAAAAAAAAACAGTACTGTTAAAAATTTTTTGAATTAAAATCCAATTCATTATCTTGATAATTGTATTTTAATTAAAAATTATGCCTTATTTTTTTAATTATATACAAATTGATGTAAGATATTGATGTAAGATAAATAAGTTTTATTAAATTCCCATGACAATTGTCCTTGAAAAAGTAGAAAAATTTTTAACAGTACTATTATATGTAATAATAAATATGTGACCTCTTGATACTATTATTTATTAAACGGGTGTGGTAAAATACATTTTAAAAAATGTTATTCTCACTGTAATCATAATACCCTTGACTCAATAATAGGACTGTCATTGTTGACTCACCTCGACTAAATTTTTATTGTTACCTTTTTTTCCTTAAAAATTGTGGCGTAGATATTAGTATCTCAGGTATGCATACAACACGAATATCATATATAAGAATAAAAAACTTTCTCGACATGCGGGACACAAGGTCAGATAAGAGTTAAAAGTTTAAGCCACAGGACGTCCAAGGTTTGGACCTCTGACTCACATGTCAGGTGCAACAAACCTGAGTTTAGATGAATACAAGAGACCAGACGAGATGAGACTCTATAATATTTAATTTTAAAATTAGTATGAGTTCGTATGTAAAAATTACAAGGATTAAATCCTTGCCTGCAGGCAATAAGCCGGTTCACTGACCGTATCTTCATCTTAACTTTGCTTCTCTTACTTACTTAAATTTTTTTATAATTTTATTTTATTATTATGCTTTACTGCTTACCTGTTTCAAACCATCTTCAAAAGATGAACGGCTTGAAACTTTTTTTTCTTTTTTTTTTTTTACCTTTCGAATGTCTGCGACCTGAACCAAAAATG
Organism: Microplitis demolitor; assembly: GCF_026212275.2. Taxonomy (NCBI): domain Eukaryota; kingdom Metazoa; phylum Arthropoda; class Insecta; order Hymenoptera; family Braconidae; genus Microplitis; species Microplitis demolitor. The sequence continues at coordinate 15,998,591 of NC_068553.1, forward strand.
AATTGGCTGCATGGTAACCCACATTGTAAATATTGTTGGTTATAATTCATCTTTTAATCATCATTTATTTTTATGAGTCATTTTCTTCTTGTTATTTTTTTTTGTTTTTGTTTAAATGCAGACTAGTGTAAGCAATAATTTACTCAAGTCATTTGTATGGAAATAATACTTTCATAATTGTATCGTAAATAATAAATTTTATGTGTACATTCAGTGTATTTTTTTTTTTTTTATGGGAAATTTGAATGAAAATTGTTTATGTGAATTTTTATAAATTTAATTGGTCGTTAATTAATTTTTACTCATTATCATTTATATGAACATTTGAATTTTAATTAATTGTCTGCTATTTTGTAATTGATGGAAAATTTTTGAATAAAAGTCAAATTTTGTACGAACATAGAAGCGAAAGTTATTTTGGGTTTAAAAAATTTGGCGCGAATTTTAATAAAATAAGTGTTAGTAAATTTAAATTTAAAAACTTCATTGTTCTATGACGTGTCAGTTTGGAATTTAAAAAAACGGTTAATCGTCAAAATGACGCAACATAATTTTTTCTCACGATCCAAAATCTCTATAACCATCAAAAAAATTTAAATCAATATTTAGTATTTGAAAATTTTGATTTTTGAATTGCAGATTTTAAATATGAAAAAAATGGCGCGCTTTTCTGCATATGTACTCAATGCAATTTTTTGAAACAATATATTTTAGTATTTACTAAATAAAATATTATACTCAATATACACTAACGTGATGTTTTCATTTTTACAAGTAGAAAGTTGTAATGTATTATATTGACACATGTCTTTTAAACAGTATTCTTATCAATGTATGCGTCAGATGTCATTATAGCTGTTGTTTAAAGTCATGACAATTTTTTTTTTATTCATATATATGTACATATATAAATATATAGACAAACCGAACCTTTTTTATTTTATAACTACCAATTTTACCGTGACGTAAAAGAGAGGAGGCAAAATGGGGTATCCAAAATTTCTTAAATTCAAATTTTTCCAAAAACTCCAAAATCATTTTTGCAAATAAAATTGATCGTTATTAAAATTTTTTTTTGTTAAACTTTCTCAAAAATCGAATTTTTCACTTTTTTGGGAAGTTCACATTTTGCCCGCAAAAATAAAATTTTTTCTTTAACGCGACTGAAAATTTTTTCGATTTCCTTTGAATATCATCATAAAAAAAGCGTGTATTTGAATCCTTAAAAACTTAGTATTCCCTAAGTACCCGTTACCCCCCCCCCCCCCCCCAATATATACATTTACCTGTATATAAATTATTTTTTCATGACGCATTCCAGGTTTCTCATGAAGCAAAACGTTCAATCGTATGGAAAATTTTTTCTTCATAGTTCATAACGATGTTTTCAGTTAGATATTTATATATCTATATATATGTATACAAACTAATACACATATATATTACATTAACGTATAGCATTGACAGTCGTTACCAAGATGTTAAACAACAATTTTCTCACAAACATTCTTGGATCGTATACATCTAAAAATAATAATAATAATAATGACGATGACGACGACGATGAGTCATTGAGTCTTCCAATTAATCAGAGCTCTTATGTGTGTATTGTGTAAAGACTACACTAAGGGGGGGCCTGTTTCATATCCGGTTTAATGTCTCATATCCAGTGTCTCACGTCATGCGAATAAACAAGTTCACGCGGAAGAAACTGCATGGAAAAAAAAAAGTTTTTATAAATCGGGATAATAACATAAAAATCCGCTTACACTTTCAATGAAACATAAAAATAATTGACGACTTATACATAAGTAAAGTTTTTTTTATTGCCTTACTTTTTATATTTTTCCAATTGAATTTATTTATTATTAATTAATATAAATAAAAATTAAATTATGATATACATATATGTACTAATTTAACGGCTGATTAAAGAGTTAAAATTACGCTCATAAAAACAGCATAAAAAAAATTTATAATCGGTTTATAAATCACTGAATATACGACGCAAATACTTGGAAAATAATAATTATGCAAAGATACACACGGAATTACGTCAGAGACACTTTTAAAATATTATTTTTATGCTTCGAGACGATTAAATAATGCAAATATTTAATGTTTACTTTGTTTTCCTCAAGATTTACATTTATTACATGACTGCATTATATTTTTTTAAATTTAAATTTAAAAAAAAAAATAATATTTTAAAACTGAATATAATATTTATAATATTGCTAAGAATGCTATGATGAAGAAGAATAATTATAGAATTCATTATCTTTTGCACACTGATAAAAATCGAATTTTCTTCCGAAATACGCTGCGTACTTGGCCTATTCGCACTTGAGTCAACTGAATTTCAATTGGTTCAAAAATATCGAAATTGAAACAAGTTTATAAGGACCCGGGTCAAAATATCTAGCCTCCATCTACACGGAGAGAAAATTATGGTAACAGTTACAATATATTATGGGAATGGTTCCCATACTGCATGGTAACCGGTTTTTTTGAAATTTTGATTATAGGAACGGCACCCATATATATTATGGTAATCATTCCTATAATTATGGGTATAATTCCCATATGGTATCGGAATAGTTCCTATGGAATTATGGTAATCGTTACTATGTACCTATGGTAATGGTTACTATAATATTATGGGAATAGTTACCATAATATTATGGTAACCATTACTATATACGCTTAGGAACCGTTACAATGTGGTTATAGGATTGGTTCCTATTTGCTTATGGGAACTATTCCTATGAGTATGGTAATCATTACCATGATTCTTTCACATGCGATATGGGAACTGTTACCATAATGATAGGAATCGTTTCCATACTTATGGAAACTTTCCCAGAAAGTATGGGTCTATATCCCATAATCCCAAGTAATCATTACCATAACGATATGGGATGATATTTCATAAACGTACTAGGAACAGTTACTATAATTTTTTCTCCATGTAGCCTTATCGAACCCAAATAAGCCTCAATCCAGCCTCTCTGAGTAAAAAAAGCATTTTAAGCCTCAAATGATGTTCAAAAAGTCTCAAAAGCCTCAAATGAACCTAGTCTCGACTATCTAACTTAAATTCGATTAGAATTATTTGAGGCTCTTTGATCACCATTTGAGGCTTATTGAGGCTTTTTGAATGTCATTTGAGGCTCAAAATGCTTTTTTTTTTCAGTGAGGCTGAATTGAGGCTTACTTGGGTTCGATGAGGCTCGATATTGTGACCCAGGGAGGATTGAATAAAAGACTTTACGGTTTTAGGCTTACTATAGAAATATTTCTGTCAAAAATGATGTATTTGATGAAATTAAATGTGAGATTACAGTAAAAAAAAGAGAGGGAGCTGAAGTTGTCTATGTATGTGATAAAAACAACTATGAATTTGAAAAAAGTACTGTTTTGAGTTAATAGTAATCATTGATTTCATTCATTCAATTTTGTGAATGTTGTTGATTTTATGCAGTTGTCTTAACTAACTTTTCCGACGTCAGCATTTCGGAAATTCCTACTGATAGCAAATATAGCAACAGCAAATAGCAAATATCAAATTTAATGACACTTATTTCAATAATCATAGGAAATAATGCTTTTCATTATTTTTAAATTATTAATCGCTTCAAATAATTAATATCAATAATCATTATGCATTCGTAGGTGACTTTATTTATTGATAATTTTTTATTAGTTTCATAAAATTGTTTAACGATTTAAAATTTTTTACGCGGATTCAAAATTAAATATCGTATCGTTTCGTGATAACAAAAGTTTATGAATAACTTTTATACGATGGAATTATTAAATTTTAATATTCTAGAACCTGGACAAAACTTTTTTCCGATAGCTAATATCAATAATTCATAAAATTATTCATTATTAATTTTTTTTTTATTCAAAAAATCAAATTTAAATTTTAAAAAATTGTTCTCAATAAAAAAAAAAATTTTTTTTTATAAAAATATAGAGTAAGGGAAAAAATTATAGTTCATAGAGATTACTGGGGTAAGTTGATCAGCTGAATAAAAATTTTTTTTTCGTTATCTCAATATTTTAAAAAAATCTGGAAAAAAATTCGTACACTTGTATTTGAATATTGTTTGAAAATATTTTTTGTAAAACACTTGAGTCTTATGATGAATTTAAAAATATTTTTTGATAAATAAATAGAAAAAAAAAAAAAAAAAAAAAAAAAAAAAAAAAAAAACAATTTGATGACGTCAGTCATTGAAATTTTTAATTCATTCATCACGAACATTGACATGGTCAATTAGTTTAATTGCACCCATAGTATCGTTAATGATACCATTAAGATCAGACAGTTGTACACTTGATTACTCACTTAATTAAAGTTAAGGACAAAAAAAAAAAATTTATTTTCGTCACTTTATATTTTATGACTCCTCACAGTTTGTATAATTATTATGATTATTGAAATAAATATTATCTCACTTGGTCACTCTAAAATAATTATTTAAACATTCCACAGAACGAGGTAATAGCTGATAAAAAAATTCTTCCGATGCCTCAGGTCAGGAAAGTCTAATTAACTCGAGCTCCTAGAATACCATAGTATAATATGAGTTTTATCTCTATATATATTTTACTAGGGAGAAAAAAAATTATGAGATCTTAACGTAAGCCAATTAAAACACCGCAATGAGGTCAGTGTACTCGTATATATATATATATATATATATATATATATATATATATATACATATTTATGTACATACTTGACTTGAATTTATTTTCATTGATGTTTTTTAAATAATAGAATAAATTTATAAAGAATTTTCATTCAATAAAAATTTATTGACTATAAGTTCAATAGATTTGTACCAGTAATTAAATTTCAAAGTGATCTAGTAATTTTTTAAAATTAATTGTTTGAGTTTTTTAATTATTTAAGAAAATTTAATTATTTTGACGTTTTTAATAATATAAATAAAAATTGCATGAAATTTCAAAATAAACTGAGAAAATAAATTTACTTTGTCATGAAAAATTTCAATTTTTCAAAAAATATTTTTTTTTCCAGTGAAGAAATTTAAAAAATTTTTTTGGAAATTTTTAGAAGTTACAAAAAAGTATGATTGTTTTTTTTTAAATATCTAAATAAATATTGAATTTATGAAAAATTTATAAGATATCTTTTTTGTAGAGCTTTAAATTCTCTACAAAAAAGATCTCTTACACTTTTTCAAAAAAATCAATATCTACGAAGATATTTCAAGTTTAAAATTCAAATGTAGAAATACAGAGTTCAAAATTTAAAGAATGAAATAAAAAAATTTTATTTCAAAACTTTTTGAGGTTTTTTCAACCTAGAGTACTAAAATAAAATTTTACCTTTCGTCAACGATAAATTTCAAAACTCAATGCTTGAAAAATTAAATAAATATCTTGTAAATGTTTTATAAATTGAACCCAGTATTAAATTACATGTTATTTTCTCAAGTTCGCTCCCTCTTAAAACAAATAAAAATTTATGTAAAGTAATCAAATATATTGGATATACGGATCCAATAAAAGTTTAAGGTGGAGCCGCTGCACTTATAACGCTCGATTAGTCACGAAACCGTGAAATAATTTATTAATCACACAGTGAAAATATAAAGGATAAATTTTATAATTCTTCACAAAGTGATCTACATTATACAGCAAAAAAAAAGGAAAAAAAAATTAAACTAAGCGTGGGAAGAGCATGTCTAGTCTGATTGCCTGAGAAAGAGTGCAAGATCTCGATGTTATATATTTATAAAGTAGAGGCCTTAACTACAATAATATGGCGTATATACATATATATGTATACATACATGCATACATACAAATAATATATATATGTATAGTGAATAGAGGAACCTTATCGTACTTAGAAACAATGCCCAACAACGGCTGCCACTCGACTGGTATTTCATGTCAGAGAATGGACTTCCGGTGGTGAATATATATATCGTATCATGCGACGATGTACTTTCCTCTGTACTTCTCTAGTTACATTCATTACAATCCAAACTGAGTTATCTTGCAATTAATGTGTACTATTTTATATTACCGAAATTAGATAATATTTACAAATCATATGATATGTCAACAGGTTTATTGTTATATACAGTACTACCTTAGTAAGTTACGACGATTTGGGACCGTCGTAATAGTTTAAGGGGCAATAAAAGTATTAGTCTCGATTGACCTGGAGCTAGGAAGGGTATGTAGGTGTGAGGGATCGTTAGTGTCTGTAAATTCAGGCAAAAAAATTTATCAGTAACATTTAATTTTTCATTTCTCGAAATCAATATAAATAATTATTATTTAATTTTACTGGCAATAATGAGTCAAATAAATTTTTTCTTAAATAAATAAATTTTTAACGATTGTTTTATTAGAAAAAAAATAATGATTAAGTAAATAATATTAGAAATTTTAAATATTCATTTGTTTTATGATTAATATTAAATCTGATATTAATTTAAAACTTAAGTAACGGCTGGATGGGTTATCTTAAAGTGTAATAATCTAAATTAACTCAAAATTTATCGATTGTATATTTTTTACAATTTTTGCATGTCCACATTACCCCTTAAAATCTCATGAAATGATCAGCTACTTTATAAAATGCAATAAACATACTCTCACACACACACTATGAAACTTAAATATAATATGAGGGTCTCAGGTAGTTCGAAAATTTTTTTTGGTGGTTTAGGGTTAAGCACGGGTTGTAAAAATGAGAAAATTCGTAATAGTGTAAGGTCGTAACTTACTAAGGTAGTACTGTAAATAAAATATATATTTTATATACTTAGGGGGTGGGTGGGCAAAATAGGCTCACTGAAGAAATAAGGGGCGTGTATTTGAATCTGGGGAATTTTTTTTTACTTCAATTTGAATTCAAATTTCTTGTCATGGAAAAATTTTTTGTCTGGCGCGTAAAATGGACCAGCCTTAAAAAGAGTAATAATGAATTTTTTTTTTATTGGAATAAAAATGAGTTGTAATTGCATATATTAATTCTAAGTGAAAAAAAAAATTTATTTGACAACTAAATGATTTTTGGGCATATTTTCAAATTTTATAAGTTTTGAATTCTAAGTTGGCAACTTTTAAAAATTTTTTTGAACTTTATAAAATTCAAAAAAAAAAATTGGAATGAGATTTATATTTGAATATATATATGTGACATATATATTGTTGGTATTTATATGCATAAAAAAGTAAATTAATATAATAAATAAAAAGATGTATCTATTTATTGATTTCAGTTTCCATACAATGAATAGTGCAACGTACACTTCTTCCTGTCCGACATTGCAGTCAAATCTGTCCCTTCACAGTTCGTCTTACTACAGCGAGTACGGTAACACAACACAACGAAGACGATTGTCATCAACAGGTGAAGCAGACACATCAGCCACGTCAAGTTACGAGGGAAGTGAAGGCAGTTCGGAGAATAACGATGAAAATCGGCTGGAACCAGTCACACAGCTTGAACGAGAACAACTTGAAACTTTCTTCCGTGGATTAAAATCACAGGTAATTATTTATTTATTCTTTGCTCCTTTTGGTCCAAGGGCTCGCTCACAAATATTTACTCGACAAAAACTATATCAATTTATTGCATTTATTTCAGAGAAATAAAAAAAAATAATTCAAGTAAAATTTAAAAAATCTTTTTTTTTAAATTCAAAAATTGGTCACTTTGAGTAACTTCAGTCTACAGGATAATTTGGACCCCGCATTAAAAAAAAAATTAACATTTTTTCTATTTACAAATTGAGTAATTTTGGATTTTATATCTGTGCTGTAAATAATTTACGGTGGAAAAATGGATTAAATTCACAGTGAATGTGGAGCGGATTACTTTTTATTCCAAATCGGAGTGAATACAGAATTAAATAAAATCCAAATCACTTCGCCGGAAAAACAAATTCCCTATTTACCCCTATGCAGAGTGATTTTTTTAAAATTCCATAACTCTGAAGTAAATTTTGATTTAAATAAAATCCGTGTCCACTTCGAATTCACCATTTTTGACAGTAAACTGTCCGGCTCAAAAAATTTGATGGAATTTTAGTCTAATAACTAGACTGTATTTGGGCTAATCGGTGTGTTTTTGAACTAGTTGATCTTTTTCAAAATTTGATCCGTTTTTGATCAAAAACAGGGTCGTAAAATAATAGACAGAAATAGTCTAATTTCGGTTTGGGTAAATGCAAAAATTGGCAGAATATTATGAGGAAAAAATCTGATTTTGATCTAGAGGCAACCAAAGCCAAAATAAAAATTATTGAAAACAAGTCTGAAAGTAATCTATACAAGGAATAGTACGAAAAAAAACTCGATTAAATTTCATGTTAATTAAATACAAATAAAAAGTAAAATTGGATAAAAATAATAAAAAATTTTTATTTTTAAAACAGATCAAATTTTTCAAATGATTACGATTTTTGGAAAAAAAAAAGAAATGGTTTTTAGCTGAACCATATTACCCAGTTTTTTTTATATACGATTTGAATATGAATTGATCAAAAAATTTTTTGTATAATTATTAATTAAAAATCTTACCAATGTAAAAATGATGCATGAAATTTTTTTGAATAAACAAATAATTTTTTTTTGACTTGTAAAAAAAAAATTCCATTGTATTCAAACTCACAAAAGTATGAAATTTCTTCAAACTATATTTTTGATAATTTAATACATATCTAATCTATATCTTATCTTATACATCCTCATATATTTATTTTTTATTCTCATATAAATTTATTTTATAAGAACATTAATTTTCATTTGATAAACTTTAGTGCAATCAATATTCATTTGTATACCAAATTAATTTACTGCTACACAATATCAACTTTCGTTATAAATAACGATTTTTTTTTTTTTACCGAGAACACGTCAATCAAACGGAGTTTCAAGAATTAATCACGTGTAGAATCAAGATCAATATTATTATGATAAAAAAAACATTTATTATCAACAGATATATATCAATGGTGTTAATAAATATCTTTTTTATTAGTAACACCCCCCCCCCCCTAGAGTGACATGAATAAACTTTACAAAATAACCATAGTAGTAACAAAATGATTAAAATGTGTTTTTTTTGTCTTATAGGTATTTGTTTGTGAATCTCTCGCAAATTTATATCTTGGAAGCGCAACTCAAAGTGAGCGATGGGATCTACGGTTTACTGGTATTCCAGTAGTGGTTTTAGATCTGGGTGAAACACGATCTCGTTCTAAACGACGTATACAAATTTTACTCGCTGAAAGAGGTACTTGTTTCACTTTATGGCGTGAAACTATCGACAATTTATCGTCTTACAAGGTAAAGTATTTTCCTCTCACTAAACAAATGTTAAATAATTATTTGTAAAGTGTAGAGTATTAAAAAGTTTTATTGAACTTTAATAGTATATTGTGTGACGAGGGATGAAACAAAATGATTTTAAACCAGGATGAAGTTGGCTGACATCCGAGTCAAAATACAAATCGGATTTAAGTCTCAAAGTTATCACTGAGGTTTTCGAGGATCAATTTTGAATTTTGGGATTGACAACAGTATAGAAAGTTATAGTTTAGTCCTCAAAATAGTAGTTACGACCCATTTTACCACTTTGAGGACTAAACTGAAATAACATAATCTGTATTAGAGCCTAAAAATACTCAAAACATACGAAAATAATTTTATGCCCATTTGAATCTCGAAAGTCATTCGATGTCTTATCTCCCCTCCCTTTTCTATTTAAAATTTTTCAAAGTCCGAAATAGAACTTTTAGTTCATTGAGGATTTGAGGTCTGAGTTATAATTTAAAATTGATAAATTATTCGCATTTAGACCTCATAGTTCTTATTGAGGATTTTGAATACTAGAAGAGTTACTTTTTTGGCGGGAAATAAAACATCAAAGGAATTGAAGCTTTTGAGGATTAAACTAGAATTTGTTTTTCGACTCGGACATCCCCAGTCGAAATCGTGTTTCATCCTGAGTTAGCGATATCAGACTGAAATTAGTTTTTTCGACTGGCTGTAGAGACACAAAAACTGAGAAAATTGCATGCAGTTGGTCAAATTTAGAAACTTTACATGTCGAGATTTTTGGAATCTTTTCGGAAGGATTTTTTTTTTAAAGTAACAGAATGTATAGTTTGATTTAAAATTAACAAACTGTTAAATTTATTTTTCAATAGGTATCTGGACCAGCTTTCCATACCATGTGTTTATCATCCGATCACACACGCTTAGCGGGATTAAGTTACGACAATTCAAAAGCTGCGAATGATCTTTGGCAGCACATCGAACGTCTTGTTTCTTGTCCAGAAAATATAAGTCTTTCAGTGCCCGGCAAAAAGAAAAAGAAACAGCCACCGGCTAAAAAATTTGTTTTACCAGCTAAAAGTAACATCAGTCAGCCTTGTCAGTTTCAACATATAACGAGTGTCGACGCCACTGATCGATCGCGATATTTTTCGCTGCAAACTCTTGTTCCAGCATTAAATCATCTTAAACATTCTATTGAACCGACTATTTAAGTTATTGATTAATTTATTATTAATTATTAATTATTAATTATGAATTACTCACAAGCCCAGAGATTTAATTATGAATTTGAATTTCAAATTTAAATGATAACTTTAAAGTTAAAATTTAAATAAAAAAACGTGCACAGCTTATGAAATATTAACACGTAATGTTATGGTAACAATTACTTGGAATTATGGGACATAACGCAAAATCTGGAAAAAGTTTCCATGGCTATGGGGACAATTCCTATAAATATAGTGAAAACTCTTATATCGTATGGTAATTGAATTCTGGTAATGATTACCGAGGGATGCCCATGGGAATTAACCCCATAGATCATGGTTATCGTTTCCGCAATATAAGTGAAATATTCCTATAATATTATGGTAATCGTTACTATACTGCAATGGTAAATATTACCATATATTATGGCTATGATTCTCATAATATACGGTAATCATTATCATACACTATGGTAATTATTAGTATGCATTATAATTATTACCATACATTATAGTAACTATTACTATACATTATGGGCATAATTATCATAATATTGTGGTAACTATTACCATAAAACTGTGGTAACTATAACCATACATTATGATAACTATAACCATACAATATGGTAACTATTACTATACTTTATGGTAACTATTACGATCCATTATAGTAACTATTACCATACACCATTGTAATTATTACTATACATTATGGTAACTACTACCAGACATTATGGTATCTCTTACTATACACTATGGGCATAATTACCATAATATTGTAGTAATTAATATCATACATTATGGTAACTATTAATATACATTATAGTAAATATTACCATACACCATGGTAACTATTACTATACATTATGGTAACTATTGCCATACATTATAGTAATTATTACCATGCATTATGGTAATTATTACTCGGATCGGTGCCATTCCTATAACCGACATTAAAAAAAGCCTGTTATCATACAACATGGTAATCACTCCCATAATATATTGTAATTGTTACCGTAAATTTTTCTCCGTGTAATTTTTTTACAAATTTATTCTATATGAAACTTGCATTCATTTTTTTGTACTCTTTTATATAAATTTACTTTTGAAATTCATTTTAAAACAGATAAATTTAAATAATATTCTTTGTAACGTAGTCTTCCATAAATTATCGAGTTTTCATTATAATATTTGAAATAATACAATAACATAATTATTGTTAACAGCAGACTCAATCATACGAACTGATTATATAATAAATTTTTTCTATGTTTACAATTTGAATATTTGAAAATAAATTATTAAGTCTGGGTTTTAACGAATTAATAATAATAGTAATTACGATTAAATAACAAGAATTACATTACAAAAACATACATATAAATATATATATTTTTTGTTTTGCGTAATTACGGTGTTATCTTACAAATTACAATTGTAGTGTAATGCTGTGCTTTCATGTGACAAATGTTAGCAATCTAGATATATGTAGTAGTATCTGTAATTAAAAATAATAATAATGCACAACATAATGAGACTATTCGGTAATTATACTCAAGTACTTCATTTATTTTTGGGTGTAAAAAATCAAAATATTAATATTTTTGAATTTTTTTTCTTTTACAGATTAATAAAAAAAAAAAATTGGACTCAAAAATTTGGTTTTTGAATATTTTCATAAAAATTTTTGAAATTATGATTTTTAAATTTTGTTTCTTTTTGTCACCAATTAGATAACGAATGCAACTATTCAGTGTTTCATTTTTAAAACCACAATTTTGAATTTTTCAAATTATCATTTTATAAAAAAAAAAAATTTTTGCTATTTTCTAATTTTGTATTTCAATGATCTAGTAATCAAAATTTGAAATTATAATGCAGTAAAAATTGATTTTTAGAAAATATTTATATTACACTGTAAAAAAAGCGGTGTTCAAAATGGATTTAATTTAACACCGCATGGTGTTAAAATGAAATAACATTGGTGTAAATGGTGTAATTTGGCGGTGTTAACTCGGTGTAAAAAATTTTATCTAGAGAAAATAAAAATTTTTCAACACCAAAAAATATTTTAACACCGGTAATGAATATTTACACTAGCGAGTGTTATTTTAACACCACTTTCAGTGTTCAAATTTAACACCACCGCCTGGACTTAGCCCTTTTTTTACAGTTTAACAATTCATAAAAAAAGTATTTTAAAAATTGAACACCAGGTAGATAATGAATAAAAAATTCGTTATCTAAATTGTAATATTTTCTACACCCAAAAATAGTCAGAGCAGTAAAGTATAATTATCATATTCATAATTAAATATGGTGCAAAATATGTATGTTATTAAAATTTAACTCATACATTTAGCAAGCGAATTGATGAACGTATCTGGGTCTCATATATCTATATATATATATTGGCACACTTGTGCTGTTGAATTGAATTACAGCAGACTGATGATATGTCTATATATTATTGTCTATAATTAATTAATTAATTAATATTACATCTCATTAGTAATTATTGAATATCATTATCATCATGGTCAATAATATTTAATATAATTTATTAACTTTTAAAATATTTATGCAGGAAAATTCATATATATGTATAGAAATATATATATATATATATATATATATATATATATATATATATATATATTTGCTGCGTAATTTTTTCCATTAAAAATAATTGATGACGCATAAAAAAAATAACGTTTTCCATTTATATGAATGAATGTTATTATCCATTAAAATGACATATATCTATAGATATATAAATAAAATATATTTATGATTAAAAATAATAAATTATAAATGTTAGAATGATGAAAAAAAATTTAAAGATTAACAAGTTTCTCTTCTTCACAGTAGATAATTGTTGAGTAATTTGTTCATCTATGACTGTGATATGAATATATTTTTGTCGTTATATTCTGTATGAAATCATACATATAAACATTATAGTAATAATAGTGTATAATCTGTAGATTGTAGTTCTTTAATTAGTTTATTTAATTATAACTTTATTGTTAATCTGTTAAAGTAATAAATAAATATATCAGAATATAATAATCACCCGTTTATTTTTAAAATTATTTTAAAAAATTTCATGAATTTTTATTTTAAATAAATCAAAAATTATTAATTTTTTTATCATGGAAAATTTATTTAGATCTGATGTCTAATCAGATCACCGTAAATTAAAGTTTTTAAATTTAAGATCTCAGTTTGTATCTAATCTCAGTAAAAAAAAAATCATAACTTCCCGAAAAAAAATTTTGAGGACACGCAAAATCCAGGAGCAATAAATTATTTGAATTTCACGCGGGAATTTAAAAAAAAATTTTTAAAAAATGACAAAAGTCGTAAGTGACGATCAAGAACAATTTTGTGTAAAAAAAAATTTTTACCAAATTTTTAGGATGACCCGTTTTACCCTTTCTCCCCTTATATGTATAAAATATTGATTATTTTATTTTAGTATAGCTTATGATACCTGCAAGAAGTATACCTGACAATTATTGATTTAACTAACGTTTAAACACTAGTATTTTGAAGCAGTTGCGTAAAATAATGACAATAATGTGGAAATAATATTAGACTAATGTAAAGTAATAAAAATAAAAATAAAGTGTGTAAATTAAAATATGAAATTATTTGATCGTCTAGCTCATGCACTAGGATTGAAGAAAAAAGAAGTTAATGTTTTAGTTGTCGGACTCAATAATAGTGGTAAGTCAACGGTGATAAATCAATTCAAACGCGAGGACGACAGGTGCATAGACATTGTGCCTACTGTTGGGTTTAATGTGGAAAAATTCGCATGTAAGTTTTGTGTAAAATCGTGTTGAGTGGACGATCTCATCATTGACCCAATTGTTTTCTTCTTTTATTATATTTTATTATACTTTTTTCCCTCTTACTCATTCAAATTAATCTGCGCTTCAGAAGCCCGAGTTCTGTTTTTAGATTTTTCACCCTTTGTTTCAGAAAACAAAAAAATTTAATCATAAAATAAATAATTAAATGTCAAGTACAGAATGAAAAACAAATTTAATTAAATATAAAAAATGTTAGTGGCCGCGGAAAAAAATTAATTTCATTTATTGTTGGCTATTAGATTTAATATAAAATATTTTTTTTTGTTTTCAGTTAAAAATGTCCACTTTACAGCATTCGATATGTCGGGGCATGACCGATATCGATCATTATGGGAGCATTATTACAAAGAATGTCAAGGAATTATTTTTATTATTGATAGTAGCGATAAATTACGACTTGTTGTTGTTAAAGAAGAGCTAGACATGTTACTTCAACATCCAGATATTGTTGGTAATTTATTACATTTTTTTTATTATTTAAATTAACTACACTGTAAAAAAAACCAGGGTAAGTCCAGGCAGTATAGGTGTTAAAATTTTCGGTGTTAAATTTTAACACCAAAAGCGATGCTAAAATAACAATGCCGCCGGTGTAAATATTCTTCACTGGTGTTAAGGAAGTTCGACCGAATCTAATGTAAAAGGGATTTTCCAACTTTAAGATTTGAAACTTAGTAAACATGTAAAGAAGTACTTTATCTATGTATTCTCAAAATTTGAATATGACCCACCGTCTAGTTTTTTAGAAAAAAAGATTTAAAAATGACGTTTTCAAAGTTCTTATACACAGGCTCTTATGGCGGACAAGCTTCCGTCATGACTTGTTCGATTATTTTCATTATTAACCTCCCAAGTTTAAGAAATAAAAAACCACATGCCATAAACTTGAATATTTTTGGAATATGATAAGATTTTAACAATACAGTGTTACCGTTGTAATTATTTAAATAATTCAAATTAAACTTTATTATTTAATCTCGTTCATCGACAGAGATACAAATTATTGAAGGTTTGGCAACGTCACGGAAGCAGCTGAGAGAAAAAACAAAGATAGAAATACATTAATAAGAGAGACGAGATTATAAATAAATTTTTCCCGCTTTAATTTGAATATCGATGTGTAAGAAGTTAGAGCGCGCTGTTGCCAAATCTTTTTATTAAATCATGAGTCAAAAATAACCAAGTCATTTCATTACTTTCTTTAATTAAATAACTAATAAATATTAATTTATGAATTCGTTATGTTATTATAAATTAAAATAATGAATTTTCATAACTATTAGGAGAATTTAGCAAACAAAAAAATTCAAACACTACTTTGACTCACTAGTATCGGTCGAACCTCCTTAAAAACATTTTTTTTTCTGATTTCTATACATGGAATTTTTTTTTATACTGATTACCAATATTTTAACACCGCCTACACTGGTGTTATTTCATTTTAACACCACTTGGTGTTAAAATGAGTCTATTTTTAACACTGCTCTTTTTACAGTGTACCCAATTTTTAATGAAAGTGCGTCAAATAATTTGTGTTTTTTTTTTAGGACGAAAAATTCCAATGTTATTTTTAGCAAACAAAATGGATTTGCCGGATTCATTAACAACTGTTAAACTTGTGGCGGCTCTTGGACTTGACAGAATTCATAATAAACCCTGGCACATACGAGCTACAAATGCCGTTACTGGAGAAGGATTACAATCAGCTATTGAATGGCTTACTGATCAAATTCGTGACATTTATATAAACAAAAAAAGATAATATAATTTGTATCTACTTTTGTAAATAATAATTAGTAAAGTGGAAGTTTGATTTATTAAAATAAATAATATTTGTAAGAATGTATGCCTTTTTTTTCAATCTAATTAATGATCACTATTTTTGAAATAATTTGAAAATAATCGTTAGAAATTTCTTTATATATTAACTCTGCGTGGTTTGCGGGAAATAATGGATTTAAAAAATGCACGAATCTTTATGCGGTCAACAAAATTTTGAACAGAAAGTTGAGCCGCCAAAAAATTATTATGCTGCATTAAAAAAAAAATTATACGCATAAAACTTATTGACAAATTAAGATGAAAATTATTTGTCTAAATTAGGAGTTATATAGTGTACTATAATTCTCCATAGAGAATCAAAAATTTTTAGAGGTTCACAATAATAATTGTAGTACAGCATAATAATCTTTTGATAACCCAACTTCCTGTTTAAAGTTTGGTCAACAGAATAATAAAAATTTGTACTTTTTTTGTCTCCATTTTTCTTCGTGTATAAAGACAGTTAATTCTGATTGATTTAAAAGTGATTTTGAAAATTTTATTAAACATTTATTAGAATAAATTAAAATATATAAGAAGAGGGCGGGTAAAACGAATCATCTAAAAAAACCGTTTAAAATTTTTTTTTAAGGAATTTTTGGAAAAAAATGTCAACAGTATCTACAGGGTCCATTTTGTCCGATTTAAATTTATTCGAAAAATTAAGAGATTTTTTTTTGCACTCTTTCTCTCTACTTCATAATTTTATTTATGATAAATTAAAATCTAATTAATTCGATTAGATCAAAATAGATAAAATTTTTCAAATTTCAGATTGACAACAATATTAACAGATCTATTTTAATTTCAATTAATATTAATAGATTTAGTGAAATTAACGTTAATCTTACGTCTAAAATTTGAAAATTTCTTATTTGTTTACAAAGTTTGACAGATGTAACAAAAAAAATATTCTTGTCATTCAAATATTTCAAATTTTCCCGCCATCAGCAGTAGCGCCTTCAACTCATTTACTGACGTCATATGACGTTAGTATTTACATATGTATAGTACACTTGTAGTCATCAATATCGATTGCAACGTTTTCTGTTGTATACGTGACAAGTGTCAGTCAGGTGGATTTTTTAAAAAAAGTGTACCACAGTTATAATGAGAAAAAAATATTTAAATATTATATTTTACATTACTATAACATTTATCATTGATGATTCACAATGTAATAATGATGAAATTAAAAAATATCCATTACTGATGCCCAATGTTCGGCCAAATGTTGTAAGTTACTTTTTTTAAAAATAATTATTTATATATTTAAATGCAATATTAAAAAATCTTTTTTCCCATAAAATAGATAAATTTTTTTAATCATTTATAGTTTACTTATTGTCATTCAAGTCATAAACTCATAAAATTTATTATATTAAAATATATACATTCGCGGAAAATAGATAAATTATGAAATAGATAAATTTTTGTTGAACTTAGTGGCTTTTATTTCGGTTCAAGGTTTTCAATATCTTTATATTTTACCACAAATATGAGTATAGGAAAATAGTAACATATATTTTATCAAGAACATTAGACTTTTTATTTATGAAGGACAATTTAATATTTAAAAATTATAATCAGCATTAAAATTATTGTTTATTTTTTATTAATTTCAAATTATCCGCAATTTTTTTTTTTTTTTTTTTTTTGCTTAAAAAAAAATAATTGTAGTCTATAAAAAGATCATAATTACATTTAAGTAGATCTTAAATTTTTTTGAAACTTTTTTAAAAAAATTCAAAATTTAAAATTAAATTAATAAATTATTGATATTTAATCTGTAGTAATAAATTTTAATTACGACTAAATTTTATGTGATAAAAATACCATTTAATCATTAATCAATCAATGACTGGTTTTTTATTTTATTTTTTTTTTCAATAAGTCAGTAATTAATTACCGTGTATACGAAACGAATATTTTTTATGATGATTTAAGAATTTATATAAGGATTTTTTTTTTTTGACTAGTATAGAATAATTTTTACGGTGATTAAGCTTGAAAAGAGGGTGAAAGAACCATTAAATTAACCATAAATTTTTTTTAAAATTCAAGACTAGTATTTTTAGTTTAAATAAATTATAATACTATTAGAAACAATAAATTCCCGTATGGGAATCTAGGTACCCAGAATTTTCTATGGGGATATAAACATCCATGGATTCTTATATAAATTCATACTTTCCTATATTGATTCCCATGGGTTCCTATGCAATCCCACACGAATTTTTTTTCATAGAAATGCGACTAAAAGTATCATTTTCATGAATTATAAAAAGTATATTAAGTTACAAGGGATGAAAAAATATAAATGCAGACCAGGGTGGTTATCTGACAGCCGAAGGCGTAATTTAACCATCCATGCCTGCATTCATGTTAAATCCTGCATCACATTTATTATTCATATTTTTCATAAAATCTGCTCGGAACTTTAAGTTTCAATTTCAAGTTTGAGGCCAGTCGGAATAAGTTTATTTTAGTTTAATAGCGTGGGAAGCTGATGACGTATGTTTAAATCACGAAGTACAATGAAGATAAATTTTATGTACTTATGAATAAAGCTGTCAGTTATTTTGACATTTAAAATGTAACTGACAACTCTGAAATTTATAATAAACAATTGACATGCCGATAAGATGGACATAAATATAAATTTATCTTTGGCGGGCTGAAATAAAAATTGCTTTCATCGTGATAATTTATTGAATTCGTGATTTAACATCTATAGTTACAGTTTGTCACGGCATTAGTCTGACATTCATTTATTTCAACTGATTAAACAAGCATTCAAGTTTAAGACTCAGAGCAGAAGTAATGAAAAATAATTTAATGCGATGACGTAATTAAAAGTTTACTACACTGAGAAAATAGTATATTGTGTGGTAAGGGATCGAATAAGACGGTTTCAGACGTGGGAGAAGTTGACTGTCCGAGCTGAAGACAAAAGCTGACATAACCCGAAGTCTAAAATCGTTTTTTTTCCCATGCCGCGCACAATATTTTTTGTATTACCTGAATTGGGAGCTTTAATGCCTAAAGTCAGTCGAAATTAGCTAATTTTCTTTATTGGAACTCGTATTATTTTTTAAATTTTCCGAATGTCTGTTAGTTTGGATGGTTGGTTATTAGAATGATGTAAATTTTTAGATGCTTACAATAAACAAATGGGATTCTGACAAATATGAAATGAAATCAGAAACTGAGTTTCTTTCCTAGAAAAGAAACTGATCAGTAGGGACGAGATTGTTGCCTTAATTTTGACATGAATGTTTCAAATGATAATATTGCAGCAAAAATATCGGTCTTATAGAAAAAATTTTTAAACAAAAGTTGTAGGAAATTTAATTTTCTAGAAAAAATGTCTCTTATAATTTTTTTATACGACCAATATTTTCACTGTAATTCCAAAATTAAGATTCATAATGAATGATTCAAATTTTTGTTAATTATGAAAATCTTAATTTTGAAATTACGGTGAAAATATTGATCGTATAAGAAAATCATAAGAGTCATTTTCTCTGTAAAATTAAATTTCCTACAATTTTTGTTTGAAAAATTTTTTTATACGATCAATATTTTCGTCGTAATATAAAAAATCTCACACCATTTATTAATAATTGTTAATTTAAAGTCAAAACTAAAATCCTGATCCTACTGATCAGTTTTTATTGCTAAATCACGGTCTAAAGTTGGTTTGTTTCGACTGACAAAACAGACATTGAAATTCACAGTTTTAATGCAGGTGGTATGAAAAATAGTGTATTATACACCATGGTAGAAAAGTAGAACATTTCAACCCACGTGTATAATAGTCTACCAGATTGAGACTTCTGACCTTCCTCTGTAGTGCGTATACGATTTTTCACCAGATCGCACCTAAAAGTTAGAATTCATGCCTCTGTTTGTGGAAAAATGGCGCATGCGCTAATTTTCATCTTTTATTATCTCATAAGAGAAAAGTATAACTTTCTACCCGCTATACAAGGCAGGAACAAACTTTCATTGTAAATATGGTGAAAAAATGTATGCATAGAAACTCATCACATTTACTGCTAAATAATAGTATTAAGATCATTGTAAAAATGATTAAAATCCAAATGAAATAAAGAGAGATATACATATGTATTTTTATATATTTCAGCCTGAACTATATCTGTGTACACCAGTGAAAATAAATTCATCCCATACATATTATATCGTTGGCTATGAACCAAATGCAACAATGGAGGTAGCGCATCATATATTAATATATGGCTGTAAAACACCCGGTACGTCAAAAGCCGTATGGAATTGTGGTGAAATGGCAGCGGCATCAAACAATAATGTCGAATTCAGTAACGTAGCAAGTCCCTGTGCTGACGGATCGGAAATTTTATACGCATGGGCACGTGATGCACCAACATTGAGATTACCAGATGGTGTAGGATTTAAAATTGGAAAAGATTCTCAAATAAAGTATTTAGTACTACAAGTACACTATGCCCATATAGATCATTTTAAAGATGGAGTAACTACCGATGATTCAGGTATTATATTACATTATACCTCAAAACCATTGCACAAACTTGCTGGTGTTTATTTACTTGGAACAATGGGAGTTATACCAGCAAAAAGTACTGAGTATATGGAAACAGCTTGTTTATTTATGGAGAATAAAGTATTACATCCATTTGCTTATCGTACGCACACTCACTCACTTGGTAAAGTAGTTGCGGGTTACGTTATCGACCGCGATAACAACTGGATTGAATTGGGAAAACGTGACCCATTAACACCCCAAATGTTTTATCCGATTAAAAATAATGTAACTATTACAAAAGGTGACATACTTGCTGCAAGATGTACTATGTCAAATTACCGTGATAGAGATACGCTTATTGGTGCTACTAATGAAGATGAAATGTGTAATTTTTACCTAATGTATTATGTTGATAATGATCAAACAGTTGACATGAAATGGTGTTTTACCCGTGGGCCACCGAGTTTTTATTGGAAAACGGCTAACCTTAAAAATATACCTGACCGTGAAGCCTCTATGCTATAAATTATTGTATTTTATTATTTATTTATTAATATTTATGCACAAAAACAAAATATTAGAGACTGAATACTGGCATTTTTTTAACAGCAATTACATCTAA
Source organism: Microplitis demolitor (assembly GCF_026212275.2). Taxonomy (NCBI): domain Eukaryota; kingdom Metazoa; phylum Arthropoda; class Insecta; order Hymenoptera; family Braconidae; genus Microplitis; species Microplitis demolitor. The sequence continues at coordinate 16,019,993 of NC_068553.1, forward strand.
ATTTTTTAATGTAAATATCTTTATAATTATAAAAATAGTATATTGTGTAACAAGGGATGAAAACGATTTCAAACCAGAGTGAAGTTGGCTGACATCACCCGCAGTCTGAAATTGTGTTACATCTTGTTACACAGTATATTTTTAATGACTACCTGCATTGGAACTTAAAATTTTAGTGTCAGAAACATAATTTAAGATCAATGGTGTTATCAACTATTAGCGTAAGCGTAAATTGTCATTTGCAATTTGTAATTGAGCAGAAACTATGAATACTATTTATTATTTACACGTGTTTTTATAAAACTTAATCACAGTCAAAACTATCACTTACGTAACGAAAATTAATGATCTGAAATTACTATTAAAAAAAATGGCAATATCAGAGTTTAAACGGCGAAAGCCTTTAGTCAGTGGACAGAAGCTTTATTTGCTTGTTCCCGAGGGACAAAACAAATTCATTTCTGCCCGCTGGCAACAGGGATTCGAAATTTACGCGTTTGCTAATATTTATTAGCGGCAATGACCTAAAATTATTGTGTTTCGGATGGCTGTAGAGACACGGAAACTTGAAGTTTCGATGCTGGTATCATGAAAAAGAATTAGTCTATTACGCACCTAGAGAGAAAAATAGAACATTTCAACACGGGCGTGTAATTGCCTGCAATTACGCAGATTGAGACGTTCTATCACTATCCAAAAGTTCCCATAGAATCCACTAGAATGGGTCAAAAGCCGCTTAAAAACCACTACGTCTATAGGATCCTATGTCGCTTTTGATCCATTCTAGTGAATTCTATGAGAACTTTTGAATAGGGATCTTGCCCCGTGGTGTGTGAACTATTTTTCACCATATCTCCACCTAAAATTTTAAATTTTTGCCTTATTTAGAGGGAAGAAAGTCATTCTTTACTTTAATGTGAAAAAAATGATAAAAATGTGCGTATGCGCCATTTTTCCCACAAATAGAGGCAGGAATTTAAACTTCTGGTGCAGGTGAAAAATAGTATACACCACGGGGCAAGATAGGACGTTTCGATCTGTGTTTGCAGGAAATTACACACCCGTGTTGAAATGTCCTATTTTTCTCCCTAGGTGTGTAATATACTATTATTTTTTTTTTCGTATGAATATTAAACATAATTAATTAGCTTCTATTGAATGGTTCTGTGAGTAAGAAAAAGATTATAAATAATTTAAAAGATATTTGCAGTAAAATAATTATTTTGTTTATTTAAAATCTGGCCCTTAAAAAAAATGCTAACTAACGGGCTCTAATTTTAAAAATATGCGTTAATTATATGTGATAATTAATTTAATAACTTTTGGTATTTAAATTAACTATTTTAAACAAATGACCAAATGTACTTAAAATTGAGTACGTCAATATCAGATTGCAAATCATAAGTCAAATTTTTAAAGTTTAATTTAAATTATTGTTTTAATTTTTTTTATGATAAATATTTTAAAAATACCTCATAAAAAATTTTTTTTTTTTTTTTCATGAGTTATATTTATTTTATGCCATAGGAAAGTAAATATATAAGATGAAGGTTACTAATGTTGACGGAAGGAAACGATATGATGGCTAAGGGCGCTCATGGACCTTCCTTAATTTTAAGATAATTTATAAAGTAAATGTTGGTATTACACTAAACAAAAAAATATGTAGCGGTGCTACTTAGTGGTGTTATCCAACCGGTGTTAATGCGGAGTAAATTAACTCCGATTGGAATATGAGTGTGTGAGTATGTGTGTTTCAAGATCTAAAAAAACAGAAAGAGAAATTTGTAAGACGAAATTTTGTCTAAGGGAAAATTGGCGCTTTCTGTAGTGACGGATTTGAAATATAATAGCATATAAAAAGTAACACCCACATTTACTCTATAAAAGCCAAACAAAAAATCTCAGATAATTTACAGATAAGCAAAGTCAGTATTTACTGTTTAAAAATTCTATATGGGAATTCCCATGGACTATTATCGACTCCTATAGGTTCTCATGGATTTCAATCTAAACTTCTATGTAAAGATTTCAACCTAAAACATCTTTTCCATGAATTTTTATGGGATCCCATAGATTTTTATTTAAATCCTATAAACTTTTATAGATTCTAATCTGAACTACTATTTGTAAATGTCAGTATAGTACATTTTTCCATGGATTTTTATAGAATTCTATAGATTTTTATAAAACCCTATAAATTCCCATGGATTTTAATCTAGATTACTATCTGAAGATGTCAATATAGGAAATTTTTTCCATGGAATTTTATAGGATACTATAGATTTTTATAAAACCCCATAGATTCTTATAAATTCTAATGGGATAAATCTAAAATTCTTATGGATTTTAATCTAGATTACTATCCGAAGATGTCAATATAGAAAATTTTATCCATGGGTTTTTATAGGATCCTATAGATTTTTATAAAACCCCATGGATTCCTATACATTCTAATGAGATTAATTTAAAATTTTTATGGATTTTAATCTAGATTACTATTCGAAGCTGTCAATATAGAAAATTTTTTCCATAGGTTTTTATAGGATCCTACAGATTTTTATAAAACCCCATAGATTTTTATATATTCTAATGGGATTAATCTAAAATTCTAATGAATTTTAATCTAGATTACTATCTAAATATATACATAAATCATTTTTCCATGAGTCCTTATGACCCCATAAATTCTTATGGGTTTTCGATTGATTGCCGGCTCAAAAAATTTTTTCATAGATTTCAGTGAATTTTTATGAAATTCATGACTTTTCTTTACAGATTTTCACAGAAATTCATGAAAATTTATGGGCTCCCATGGGATTTTTCAGCCGATTTATAGCAATCCCCATAACGAATTTTTAGATAGTGATCTGTAAGAATGTTTTAACTGGCAATTTTTAATACAAAAATCTATAGCAGACATCCCGTAAAAATGAGTATAATATTCCCATGGGTAACCATAATTTATTTACCATCTGTGTACTATACTCATTTTTACGAAACTAATGACTATTATTTTTATAAAATGATAATAAAAATGTTATTTAAGTTGACAATTTAATATATTTATAAAAAAAAAATCCTTCCATGTTTACTTTAAGATTATAAAAAAATTTAAAAAGATATATGAAATTATGTTGAATATTATAGAATATATTTTTCGTTTGAAAAAAATAAAGAATCATATCTATCACATGAAAGTGGTAATGACAATTACGAAATAATAATAATTTAAAATTGTACTTAGAAAATTATCACGAAAATCGTTATACTATATGTGAATAAGAAGATATATAAAGAAAGCGGGTGAATATTTTTTTGTCTCAAATAATAAATGAAATAAATGAGTTGTATTTTTGTCTGTTCTATCAATCTATATATAAATATATATTGTATTATAATTAAATTAATATAATTATCTTTTCAAAGCAAATTAAATGGGCTATTATTTTTTCTACTTATTATTCATAATTAATTAAGATTCCCATGTAATTAAATAGAAAACTGGAAACTGAAGGTATGTAAAATTTATGATATTAATTTAATGACTATATTTTACTAGAACTCATATTATTATTTATTTAATAATTATGCGATAAAAATAATAATAATAGTGATAATTAATTTAATTATTTAATTGATTAAACAATAGAGACAAGGGGTTCAGGCAAACTGGGCCTTCAAAAAAAAATGTCAGTACTCATGGTGTCCATTTTCCCCCTATAAGGCCATTCAAAAAATATGAACACGTTTATGGGGGGGGGGGGGGTCTAAGAAAATATGAAGTTCGCGCATGATACTGGTTAGCAGACAATTAGCAATTTGCAAATTTTTCTTCTTCAAAAATTAAATTAAAAAAAAAAAATAAAAATATGCACTTATAGAAAATTGAAAAAACTACGTGTGCAATTTTTTAAAATATTTTTTTTTTTTTTAAATTTATCATTTTTAAAAAATTCCAAAGATTAGTAGACGTTAGCTAACTTCAGTATCGTAGAGATACTGGGAGATTTTTGTATATTTTCAGGGCCAAATATTTCATGAAAGAAATAGAGGATGTGAGGGTGAGTTAGACTTAATGAGGCACAAAATAATTATTTGCTTCTACGAAGAGAACAGTAATTTTTGAGCGATTCTATGGTTTAAGTACAATAAAGAAATAATACACGAAAAATAGTCAACCATAAACGTGAGCTCAATTTTTGACTCGAGTCGAAGGCAAAATCAATAACAATAATATTTAATTTACAAAAAAAAATATCCATGCAAAAAATTACTCACCACACCAAGAAATATCCAGAGCAGCAGGCAATTCTTTCAATTACTGTAAAAATAAAAAATAAAAATTAAGTAAACTAGAAAATTCGTCGATTTATTGCAAAATTTTCTCATATATTATTAGTTTTTTTTGTGTAAAAAAAAATTATTCACCTTGGCGGACGTTTTTCTCAACTTTCAGCAGCAGGAACCAGCAGTCCAAGATAATCACATAGAAGAAAAACAGTGCTTTTGTTTCCTTCACACTCTACTGCATTATTTTCGTCAACTGATTGGTATTTCGCTTCAGCTAATAAATATTCAAATAAAATTTTAACAAAAAGTAATTTTAAAGTACTTGAGAAACGTAAATAATTTTTGATACATTTTAGCTTCCGCTCATAAAAAAAGGCATGATCATGAGCTAAGATAATTCTGAACTAAAATTTTAAATGTCTTACCAAGACGGTCTATTCCTCTAGCAATTGATACTCGATAAAAACAATTTATTTATTTTCATCTCCAACAAGTGGTTTTGAATAATTCCATTACTCGAAACCTGTAATATGATAATTTATTTACTTAGATTTATATTTTTAAAAACTCGTCTTTACTTTTTCGCGGCAACATTAAATTAATTTAAAAAGAAAAAAAAATGAATTATAAATATTTGAATATTTCCTTTGATGATAAATGAAAACCAAAATTTTAATTATTTTGATATAGATTTTCGATTTAGTTTAATAAATTTAATTTCTTATATATATATATATATATATTTAAAATTACGGTAATTAAAAATTAGAAAACTAATTATTCACCTTATTTTAATTAAAAAACTAAAGACCTCAATGATATTGTAATTTTCTGATATATAAAACTGATCAGTAAAATCGTTGCTGCTGACAAAATCCATATTTTTTTTTAGAAAAATGATTATTTCCTAGAAGAATTGAGCTAATTGATCAGTTCCTTTCAATTATAGCAAATAATGAACTAAAAAATATAAATAAAAAAATTAATTAGTGATCTTAATTAAGCAATTTGATTTTCTTTACGATTTATTAGTAAAAAAAAATACATACCGAAAATTTTTTCAATGACTTTTTTTCTTCTTGAATTCTTCGATAATTGTGGCGAAAAAAAACTAGATCACAATAAATGTATGGCGCAAGTGCGACAAACTTGAAAATAATTTTTTAAGAGAAGTATGGAGTAGAAGTCACGAAATTTACGAAACTATAAACCGAATCACGCCTGCTTATAAATTATTATTTATGGTTTTTGGGTATTTAAAATACGGATAATTGCAAACGATTGAACTGAGGCCTGAACCCAGATGGAAATAATTTGGGAGTGAATTAACTTTTGGTAAAGATAGACACTTTCAGTTTGAGAGCAAAAAACAAAATTAGAAAATTACATGAGCCCACGACTCGAGTCAAAAGATAGATAAAAAATATTTGTAATTTGATGAAAAATTATATCATGCAGAAAGTCACTCACCACACCGAGAAATATCCAGACCAGCAGACAATTCTTTCAATTTCTATAACAAAAAACAAAATTAATAAGTTTTTTAAATAAAATAAAAAATTTAGATGATTTTTTTCATTGAAATAAAAAAAATTTACCTCGGCGGACGTATTACTGCGCTTCCAGCATCCGGAGTCAGCACAAAAGATTCATGATGATCGGAATCAATAAATTCATTTGACTCCAATTAAGCTCGCACTGAAGTTTATTTTCCTCTCAACGCATTTTTGTATCAACTGAAAATTTCATAAAAAATAAATAATAAGAGACAATTAATTAAATTCTGGTCCTGCTTAAAATTTTATTATCCTGAAGCTAGAAGACAATTAACAATTTTCAGTTTTTTTTTTTTTTCAATAAATAAATTACAAAAAAAAAAATGAATATACATGGATAGAAAGGTCAAAAAGCTATAGGTAGAATTTTTCGAAAAATTTTGTTGTTTATAATTTTTCGTGTTTAAAAAAAATAAAGAAATTATAAGACATTGGCTAACTTGAGTATCATAAAATATTTCGAACCATTGAAAATCATTTTTTTTTCAATTCGCTAGAATGTGATAATGAACATAAAATTTAAATTAATTACCGAAACATCAATGAAGAAAATGATGATGAACAATCGTTCGAGCAAGTAAATACTCAAGATTTCAAAAATATATTTTCAATATCAAATATCCAGTTATTCATATCAATGAATGGAAACAAACAAACTTGATGACTTTATAAATGCGTAAAGACATAAATTATTTACCATATACGTAAATAAACAAAGAAAAATAATTAAATTGTTAGTTTTTTCCTTAGACAAAGGGGTTAACAGTTTCCGTCAACTTCTCAACCGCCTTCTACTTGCGTCCGTTCGTTTAACGGCAACTTTCATAAGCTATGGCGCTGAGATCTAGTTTCACAATTTGAATTATTTTCTCAGCGGCCATTTTTATTACTAACAATTAAGGCTCAGTTACAAATAATCTATGTTTAGATTTTTTAAAAAATATTTCTAAGTAATTTTAGTACCAACGACTTGATAAACAATTATAATTTTTTAATTTATTTAACAAAATCATTATTTTTAAAAATCCAAGATTCATATTCAGTAAATTAAATTTTTTTATTCAAAATTACAAAAAAAATATTAATTCCGTTTTCAATTTATAATTTTGTCTGTCATGTAAATTTGCCTTATATTTGATAATGAGAGAAAATTTTATTACTAAATTTAATTGATTTCGAACAAAAATTATAAAACATCTAAAAAATTTCAAAAACTACTCACTTTGCCGCCATTTTACTGCTTTCTTGTCAGCGATGAGCACTTTCACATATTGATAAAATTTAGCTATAAAATTCACTGAATTCATAAAATTGATGCAACTGATTGATCACAAAACTCAAACTTTCACTCAAAAATAATAATTTTAATTGTTCTTAGACATTTAATTACTTTTATTCTTGCATTTAAATTTCAACAACGAACCTAGCGCACACTGATAAGAAAAAAAGCCAACACTGAATTTAATTAATTTAAAATCTCACATTTACTGACAGTCTTCATTTATTACCTAACATCAAGTTTCGTTCACTAAATAATTTATATAAACTAATTACAGACATAAAAATTGAATATTATCATAAATAAACGAATTAATTTACTGAGATTCAGTCGCGAACAACAACGACGCGATCAGCTCGGACATTGACTGAGCTTTGGGCTTGTGCGCATGTCCGTTCAAACCGACGCCATCGCAGCGTCTTAAACTTAGCGACAAAAATAATTATCTTTAAAAATTCTAAATCGGTATTAAATAAGCTGTATTTTTTTATTCAAACTCGAAAAAATTAATATTAGGTAAACAAATTTATGATAATTAAAGACAATTATTTTTGTTGCTAAGTTTAAGGCGCTGCGATGGCGTCGGTTGGAACGGACATGCGCACAAGCCCAAAGCTCAGTCAATGTCCGGGCTGATCGCGTCGTTGTTGCTCGCGTCTGACTCTCAGTAAATTAATTCGTTTATTTATGATAATATTCAATTCTTATGTCTGTAATTAGTTTATATAAATTATTTAGTGAACGAAACTTGATGTGAGGTAATAAATGAAGACTGTCAGTGAATGTGAGATTTTAAATTAATTAAATTCAGTGTTGGCTTTTTTTCTTATCAGTGTGCGCTAGGTTCGTTATTGAAATTTAAATGCAAGAATAAAAGTAATTAAATGTATAAGAATAATTAAAATTATAATTTTTGAGTGAAAGTTTGAGTTTTGTGGTAAATCAGTTGCATCAATTTTATGAATTCACTGAGTTTTATAGCTAAATTTTATCAATTTGTGAAAGTGCTCATCGCTGACAAGAAAGCAGTAAAATGGCGGCAAAGTGAGTAGTTTTTGAAATTTTTTAGATGTTTTATAATTTTTGTTCGAAATCAATTAAATTTAGTAATAAAATTTTCTCTCATTATCAAATATAAGGCAAATTTACATGACAGACAAAATTATAAATTGAAAACGGAATTAATATTTTTTTTGTAATTTTGAATAAAAAAATTTAATTTACTGAATATGAATCTTGGATTTTTAAAAATAATGATTTTGTTAAATAAATTAAAAAATTATAATTGTTTATCAAGTCGTTGGTACTAAAATTACTTAGAAATATTTTTTAAAAAATCTAAACATAGATTATTTGTAACTGAGCCTTAATTGTTAGTAATAAAAATGGCCGCTGAGAAAATAATTCAAATTGTGAAACTAGATCTCAGCGCCATAGCTTATGAAAGTTGCCGTTAAACGAACGGACGCAAGTAGAAGGCGGTTGAGAAGTTGACGGAAACTGTTAACCCCTTTGTCTTAGGAAAAAACTAACAATTTAATTATTTTTCTTTGTTTATTTACGTATATGGTAAATAATTTACGTCTTTACGCATTTATAAAGTCATCAAGTTTGTTTGTTTCCATTCATTGATATGAATAACTGGATATTTGATATTGAAAATATATTTTTGAAATCTTGAGTATTTACTTGCTCGAACGATTGTTCATCATCATTTTCTTCATTGATGTTTCGGTAATTAATTTAAATTTTATGTTCATTATCACATTCTAGCAAATTGAAAAAAAAAATTATTTTTAATGGTTCGAAATATTTTATGATACTCAAGTTAGCCAATGTCTTATAATTTTTTTATTTTTTTTAAACACGAAAAATTATAAACAACAAAATTTTTCAAAAAAATCTACCTATAGCTTTTTGACCTTTCTTTACATGCATATTTATTTTTTTTTTTGTAATTTATTTATTGAAAAAAAAAAAACTGAAAATTGTTAATTGTCTTCTAGCTTCAGGATAATAAAATTTTAAGCAGGACCAGAATTTAATTAATTGTCTCTTATTATTTATTTTTTATGAAATTTTCAGTTGATACAAAAATGCGTTGAGAGGAAAATAAACTTCAGTGCGAGCTTAATTGGAGTCAAATGAATTTATTGATTCCGATCATCATGAATCTTTTGTGCTGACTCCGGATGCTGGAAGCGCAGTAATACGTCCGCCGAGGTAAATTTTTTTTATTTCAATGAAAAAAATCATCTAAAAATTTTTATTTTATTTAAAAAACGTATTAATTTTGTTTTTTGTTATAGAAATTGAAAGAATTGTCTGCTGGTCTGGATATTTCTCGGTGTGGTGAGTGACTTTCTGCATGATATATTTTTTTTACCTAATTACAAATATTTTTTATTTATCTTTTGACTCGCATCATCGGCTTATATAATTTCCTAAAATAAAAAGAAATAACGATTTACATCATTATTTTTTTTCTTATTATTTATCGTTTGAAACTTGGCAATGGAAGGTACGAAATAACCATTTTCGAGCGTGTTGTGCTCACAATTATATTAACTACAGTACTTTCGAGCTCAAGAGTTCAAAACTAGCGGGAAATTTTAGGACTTTAGTCGGTTTTCCTTTTTTTTTTATCTAAATTGCAATAAATATATCAAATGGTTGTTTTGCAATATAATTATCATTCTGTCCTTCATAAAAATATATATAGTATTGAATAGATAATCCGGAAGTTTAGCAAAAAAATGATCACGACCCACTTGTCACGATGTCAATCGATGGAATGCTGGTCAGTCTTTGAAATTTCTTAGTCTAGTATTGAATCTTATTTTATACATACTCATATCCATCTATATATATATATATATATATACATATATGTATACGACAAATGAAATTGAGCGAAAACCGGTTAAACCTGTCGGTATCTTTGGCTATTCGTTAACAAAAATTATCAGTAGAAGTCACACGTGAATCGATCGTCATTCATATATTTGCACGAAGCAAAACATTTAACCTTAACAAGAATATAATAAATCATGGCGTTTGAAGACACTATATATACATATGTATTAGGGTGTTTCAAAATAAACATTTCTTTTTTTTTTAAAGTCTTATGGTGTTAAAAGTTAGTCGTAGCTATTAGAAAAATCCTCCCATAAGAGTAGCTTGAAAGCTCAATCCTGCTAAGAGCTCAATCAATATTAATTTTCTCATTTGAATTACGTGTAAAAATTTTTTTTGTTTTTTATACATAAAAGTATTTAAAAAAATTTTTTTTGAAAATCAAAGTACGTGGTCTTGTAGCAAATTAAATTCTCTAAAAAAAAGCCCTTGTTTTCTTCGTACAACTAACAGAAAAAAAGTTATGATGCTTGAAAAAATAGTGAATTGAAAAACTTAACGTAAAGATAATTTACGGATTTTATTACATGTACAAGTTTATATGATGAATCTATATGCTATGTATAATCAGTAAGGTTTTAAAAAGATTTCTGAAATCTTACTTATTTTCCGTAATAATTTCGAAAGAAAAATATTTTTTTTAAGAACTAAAAATTTTTTTCTTTCTGTATTTTTAATTTAAAAAAAAATTTCTGTTCTCAAAGTAAGGAAAATTTTTTCCATGTGTTCAAAAAATAAATTGACAGATAACATTAGTTCAGAAGAAAAAAACTAAATTTCTATTTAAAAAACTGTTTAATACAATGGAAACATGAAGTTTTACTATTTAATATAGTTTAAAGCTTCATAACTTTTTTTCTGTTAGCTCTCCGGAGAAAACAATCAGTAGCTTTTTTGTAGAGAATCTAATTTCCTACAGAACTGTGTGCTTCGATTTTCGAAAAAAAAATTTTTTAATACTTTTATTTTTAAAAAACAAAAAAAATTTTTTACATGCGATTTCAATGGGAAAATAAGTGTTCGTTGAGCTCTTAGTAGATTTGAGATTTCGAGCTGCTCTCTTGGGAGGATTTTTTTTCATACTTAAGACTAAATTTTGAGACCATAAGAAAAAATTTTTTTTTTTCTGAAACACCCTAATATGTATATATGTAAATAAACTAAAAAAAAAATGGCATTTATTTTATAAACTTTTGAAACTGTCATTCATAAATTGATAGCGATACTCTACATCGCTGGCGAAAGTAAAATTAGGTTGTATAGTGATTGTTACACTTAGTCGCGTAATCCTACGCGATTTTTAATATCTTTTTATAATTTCTCTTTCGTTCGATTGTATTATTTTTTATTATTAATGGACAAAAATTATTTATAGTTAAATATGTTAGCCATTTTTTAAAAATGTTTATTTGAAAGAAGATTTATTGAGTAAACGCGTCTCATTTTGTTGATACTTATAACTATATTTAAATATAAATTATCATGAGTTACGACTTGTGAGGAAATTATTTTTTTTATATATTTAAGAAAGTAAAAATAACTTTCCATTATTTATGTATGTAATATAATTTAAACACTTAGTGAGAATAATTAATTCTCTCTGTGTAATAGAAATATAATTACGCTGCATATAAATATGAGTAACTAATATTCATTAGTCGTTACAATTAAAATCAATTTTATCAGTAAGTACATTTAAGGTACAGAAAGATAAGTAATTAACCCTTGAATAGTTATTTTAAAAAATGTAAGATAGGGAAGAGGGGGAAAAGGGGTACCCCCTAATTTTTATAGAAAATTTTTTTTTTAAATGTTTTTCAAAAATTCCAAAATTACTTTTGTAAATATAATTGAGCATTATTTTGAATTTTTTTTTTTCACCGTTTTCGAAAAATATTTTTCTGATTCGGTAGCCGTATGAAAAAACAATATATGGTTAAAATATATAAAATCATATATGTTTGCAACAAAAAAATATATGATATATTATATTGTATATTATAAAAAATCAGATAGAGATTTTGGCCGATTTAATATAAAATTATATACAGTAGTAAATATATGTATTCCATATATGTAACATATCTTTTTTATATTAAGCTATATATATTTACATTTACCTTATAATATATTGTATTGATATATTTCCTTTCATATTAAAAAAATATAAAATTTATATATGGAATGAAATATATGGTAGCATATAATTTATATTATATATGGCACCATATATTTTCTTTGTTATATTTAAGCATATATTTTATTCGTATGTATAAATATATGGGTATATTATATATTCGCTTCAAATTAACTAATTTCGAGAATTTTATCTGCAATTTAAAGAGTATATTAAAATTTATATCTAATTTAATTGGAGTTCGTCATACAAATAAGAAACTTTTTTTTCCATACACAATATAAATATATATTTTTATATATGATCAGAATATATGTTTCCTATATGATAGAAATATGTATTTTTATGTATGATAAAAATATAGTTTTCGTATATGACAAGAATATATATTTTCATATATGATAAAAATATATTTTTTTCATATGATTGACATATATATTTTATGTGTGCTAAACATATATTTTTTAATATGTAAAGAAATATATCAGAAAATATAGTTAAATTGGTCACATATATTTTCTTACATTTATCATATATTTTTACATATATTTTGACTATATATGTTATTTTCATACAGTTAGAAAAAGATATTCCACTAAAAATTTCAAATTCGATATAAATGAACTTTTTGAACTAAAGCGTGTTCATATTTAATACTAAATATATAAAAATATTAGAAATTATAAGTTAAAAAAATAGCGAGTCCACATAACTGTATTATTGCCAAAATGTTAATTTTGCTTACTTTCAGCGCAAAGTGTTAAGTGGACTCTACTTTAGCCTAAAAATTTTTCACTCATACGTGTACATTTTTGAGGTATCGGTTGGTTTGGTCTGTACTCAATAATATAATTTACTTAAATCCTCACTCTCTAAACATAAATAAGTAAAATAACTGAATATTCACTTACTCTGAGTGCCAATCGAACCACTTTTTGAAATTAGTTCGGTTTGCACTTGGAGTTAGTGAATATTCACTCATTTTTACTAATTCATATTTAGAGAGTTTGTCACTTGCTCTTAGATCACTGAAGAGTAAAGTCCGATTCTAAATGATTACTTTTGTTCAATGACAATAAATAAAAAGTGTCATTTAGTATTACTAGGTTAGCGAATATTTTTGTCTATTCAAACTTTCTACTCTCTCGACCAAATTCAAGTAATGTCATACGTGCGCCGGTCTAAGAAATTATTTTTCATAGTTATAATCCGATACTTTTTCATGCAATGGATCGTGACCCGCACAATTCAGTTACCGATTATTAATAACGCTCTAGTATGTTCACATTAATATTCTTGGCATTGTTTAAAGTTTTTTTATTGGAAAACGAATATCAAAAATTTTTCCAAATTTCCTAAATATGTTTTTGTAAAAAATTGACGTATAGTTACTTTAAATTACTACTTTCATATTAACGCACAAAAGTGGAGAAAAAAAATATTTTTAATTGAAAATTACCCCACTCACTTCCGGTTCGCGTAACATGTCCCACATATTGTTAAAAAAAAATAATTGTAACAAGTTTGTCACGCACAAATAAATATTTTGTTTAACTTGCGGGGGGTCTGTGTCTTGGTGGTCCATTCCGCTCCATATTCTCATATCATTGTCATACTTTTTTTTTTTAATGAATACTTTAATTGATAAATTATTAAAACAATGTAGAAAATATTGCTGCCATGTTATCAATATTATTATTATTATTATTATTATTATTATTATTATTATTATTTTTATTAGCATTAGTATTAGTATTATTATTATTATTAGCATTAGTATTAGCATTAGTATTAGTATTATTATTAGTATTATTATTATTATTAGTATTAGTTTTATTATTAGTATTATTATTATTATTATTATTATTATTAGTATTAGTATTATTATTATTATTATTATTATTATTATTATTATTATTATTATTATTATTATTATTATTATTATTATTATTATTATTATTATTATTATTATTATTAGCATTAGTATTAGTATTATTATTATTATTATTAGTATTATTATTATTATTATTATTATGAGTAGTATTAGTATTATTATTATTATTAGCATTAGTGTTAGTATTATTATTATTATTATTATTATTATCATTATTATTATTATTATTATTAGTATTAGTATTAGTATTATTATTATTATTATTATTATTATTATTATTATTATTATTATTATTATTAGCATTAGTATTAGTATTATTATTATTATTAGCATTAGTGTTAGTATTATTATTAGTATTATTATTATTATTATTATTATTATTATTATTATTATTATTACTATTATTATTATTATTATTATTATTATTATTATTATTATTATTATTATTAGTATTAGTTTTATTATTATTATTATTATTATTATTAGTATTATTATTATTATTATTATTATTATTATTATTATTATTATTATTATTATTATTATTATTATTATTATTATTATTATTTTAATAGAAATCCTCACTTGAGTTTATAATTTCAAAAAATTCGCGGCAACAATAATTAAAAATCTATATACTCAATATATAAACAATGTAATGAGTTAGTGAACGATATTGGGTCTGCATATTAAAAAAATAATGTCTTTTAGTATAAGAAAACGATAAACAACCGGATGGCTCGAAAGTGAGACCTTGATCACGTACCACAGCCAACTCTCACAGGGTTAGAGGCTTGGCCTAAAACTTATTAAGTATCTTCTGTCATATATATGATTCTATTATTATTACAGTTACTCTTCGACAATTTTAATAGTATTTTAATCATCTTATATCATTACTCTAAATCAAATTTATTTCTCAATATTTCTCTAAATTAACATCCTTTTTGCATTCATGAAAATTTATTTCAGTAATTGAGTAGAATTCGGGGCAAAATGAAACACTTAATTACGGTAAAAAATGGGGTAAATTGGTCAGCCATTATCGGGCTAATTTCAAATTTTTTTTTTCTACAATTAGCTCATATTTGTCAGGATCAAATTTTCCTGATTAATTTCCAAAATTAGTGTAATTTTACCCCAATTGTCTGATGTAATTGTCAGGATTTATTTTTCTATTTATAATTAAAAAAAAAAAAAACATTAATTACAATTTTTTATCATAAGATATCTATTTATTTAAAATAAAATTTTTTTTAAAAAAGAAAACCGGTTGACCGTAATGCGGGTCATTCTTAGAACTTCCTACCACTTGTAAGCTCAAAGAGCTCAAATAAATTATTTGAATAACTTTTAAAACTGGATTGATTAATCACAAATTTTTTTTTTTCACAATTAAAAAATGACTTTTTTTCATTTGATTTAAATTCCCATAAATTTTTTCTATTCCCAAATACTCTAAAAAATTCAGTTAAAAATAGAAACTGCCTGAGTTCTGGGTTTGAAAAAAATTCAAATAAAATTTTTTGAATTTAATTTTTGTATAAAATTTAAAAATTTTCACAAATGTTTAAAAAGTGCATCCAAGTATGTGATGCACACGTGGGATAGAGGAAAGTCGTGATTGGTTGAACCAGCGGTATATCCAATCACCCCAGGCAAAAGGTAAAGAGACTGCAGACTTTATACCTCAGACCTGAGACTACTGAGTCTGTTAAGAAGTAAAGGCACAAATGCCGGCCGGCCGGCAGTTAGTCGTATATTCAGTTAGTTCAGTTCATCTCTGCGCTTTGAGCAACATACAGCAGAGCTTATATTTGCCGATAAATATATATATATACATATATACAATAAAATAATAACGATATCGTAAACCGCGTCGTTAATCGTCAGCAATTGGCATTCGTTTCGGTTACGTTTTTTATTCATATAATTCGTTTATTTATTTTATTACGTTATTTTATTTGCAATAATAAATCACTCATCTTTAAACCCATTGACCTAATACTACTCTTACTTCAATGAGTCAACATGACTTCACTTGAAATTTCACTTGAGAATTAAAGTTTTTTATTTATTGTTGTTTATTGTTTTATTACAAGCTACAGGAATATTTATCAGGTAAGTTTACATATTTATATATATATTTTTTTATTAATAATTATAACAAATTTTCTGTCATATATAATTTTTATTTAAAAAGGATTTTTTGGCGCAAAAATTTGTGCTTGTGTCAAGAATTTTTTTTTTTTTTAATTTCTCATGTAAAAAATTTATTGAGGAGAGTGAAAATTTTTAGATCAATTTAGCGGACAATTAATTTTTGGATTTTTTTTTTTCAACAAATCATTTGCAAAAAAAAAAATTCTAAAAAAATGCACATGTAGAAATTTAAAAAAACTACAAGTGCAATTTTTTAAAATATTTTTTTTTTTATAATTTATCGATTTAAAAAAATTCTAAACGTCAGACGTCGGCTAACTTATGAGTGTGAATTTAACAGACATCAGATAAATTTATAATTATAAATTTATAGAGTAAATAATTAAAAAAGTAATATTTACAAAAAATGCACTTATTAACTTTTCAATTTTTCAAATACGCATTTTTTAAAAATTTTATTTTATTAATTATTTACCCTGTTTATTAATACTTTTTAATTTGTCTGTCTGCTACATTCACACTCATGGCTAACTTCAGTATCATAAGAATTTTTGAGCCAAGAAATAAATATTTTTGAATTTATATTCGATCAAAAAACAATCCGGTAATTATTAATTATTTTCATATTTATTAATTACTAATTTTTATTTATTATCAATCAGTTTTTACTCTTTCCGTACAAAATTTTTTTTTTGCTCGGTTTTATTTCAAATGTTAGGGTAAATTTTATCAAAAAATTTTCTCTGTATCAATATATATATATATATATATATATATATATATATATATATATATATATATATATATATCAGAAAATAATACCAAGAAATTTTTTAATATTGTTAAAAATAAAAAAAAAAATTTATTAGAAATTTATTTAAATTTTAATGGAACAAATTCTTGCCATTTAAAAAAGTGCAATAAATCGAAGACAATTACACACACGGTAACTGGAATTCTTATCACGCGTAACACAACTGTAACGTCCATTTTTTTTTTTTTTTTTTTTTTTTTATATAAAGATTCTCCTATGGAATTCCATAGCAGGTAAGAGGGCGTACAGGTGGTTCGTCTTGCATACGTAATGGTTTTTAGCTAATATATAGGTCATGAATTTCGGACATCAATTTATCGTAAATTTTTTTTTTTCTCTTAATTTTTTTATTGCAAAAAATCTAATGAATAAAAAAATTTAAATAGGAATTATAAATGAGAATTAATTTAAATAAAATATATAAAAATTGAGCATGTGAGCGTACAAATAGAAATGTATGGTTGTCGTGAGAGTTAGATATGAGAGCATGAGACGAAACCATCCAGTATGGGGCCACGCTGTCTCGTGTAGTCTCCAAGAACAAGAACGGATTGGATCTTTTATCTCTTCTTATGTTGGATCTTGGATCAGAGATACTTTCAGGCTCGTGCTCGGAACTCACATCCCAAGTGCACCCAATAATTATTTTCTTATAAATTTTTTTTTACTTTCCATACTTTTTTTTTTCGCATAAACGCTACGCTATATCTATAACAATATTCCCATTATACATTTTATTATAATATATGACTTACAATTCACTTGTATCTCTGCAATTTACTTTTTTTTTTTTTTTTCTCAGCCCACCTGTATCGCTAATGGGCACAACGATGAGTTTCCGGGATATTGAATACATAAATTAAAAATATTACCAAAAAAAAAGTTGAGAAAACGAATTAAGGATTTAAAAAAAAAATAAATAAATAAACATTTACTTCCTTAAATTGAAAAAAAAAAAAAATTACGAGACATTTCTCATTACTCAATGGGACGCACACACGTTTAAATATTTAGTGAAAGTGGTCCATGATTTTTGAGTGTGGGAACAGTCGGCTTGAGCGCAAGTCGTGCCAATTACTTGATCATATAGCTCGTCGATCTTGATTTTCCGCGGGCCTCAAGCCTCAAGTCCAAGGGCATGTAAAATAATTGAATGGATAATTTTTCTTTCTTTCTCTTTATATATGTATATATAAATATTTATGGATGTGAGACTGAAACTGAAGGGGCTGAGAACGCGTTTTAAAAGAGAAGATCAACGCCCGCAGCGTCGTCTACCGTTACCACGTGCGCGGTATCATATGCGTATTGTAAGCTAATTTAATATCCATTATATCGTATAATTATTCTAATTCATTTGTATTATTAAATTTTTTTGTTTTAGTAATTTGCTACTTTCAATCGTTGGAATAATCAATTTAAATTTTCAGTTTTTGAAAGTTGTAATTTTTTAAAATGGGAAATTTTAATACCGGTAAAAATAATTCAAATTTAGTGGGACTTAACGAAATTAGATAAAAGTAGATATATATTTTTTATTTTAGATTTATGAGGATTCAAATTGATCTATATTTTTCAATTTTTTTTTTGTAAGGCTTTGAAATCATTGCAAAGTCGAAATTTTGATCTTTGGAGTTTAATAATTTGGTTTACTTGAGATCAAGATCTATATAGATCTATATGGATATAAATAATGAATTAGATAGATTTGCTAAACATAAAAAAAAATAGATCTGAAATTTACGTAGATCTATACAGATCTTAATTTTTTTTATTGAAATTTGTCTAAAAGTCGAAATTTGGATCTTTGGAGCAATAATTTGATTTCTTTGGGATAAAGATCTATATAGATCTTTATGGATCTAAGTAATGAATCAAATAGATAGATCTGCTTGACGTAAATAGGATTCAGATCTGAGATCTACTTAGATCCAGATAGATCTTAATTTTTTTTATCGAAATTTGTCTCAAAGTCGAAATTTGATTCTTTGAAGCAATAGTTTGATTTCTTTGGGATAAAGATCTATATAGATCTTTATGGATCTAAGTAATGAATCAAATAGATAGATCTGCTTGACGTAAATAGGATTCAGATCTGAGATTTACTTAGATCCAGATAGATCTTAATTTTTTTTATCGAGATTTGTCTGAAAGACGGAATTTTTATTTTTGGAGTTTAATTATTTGATTTTTTGGAATAAAGATCTTTATAGATCTCAATAATGAAATAAACAGAACTGTTTAATGCAAAAAATAATCTAGATTTGAAATTGAAATAAACACATGGAAAAATTACTATGATCATAGTCAAATTTATAATGATGACAGAAATTTGAATTTTGATAATTAATTATTCTTTTTATTAAAAACTGTAAAACATACCCATGTATACCCGTATAAAAAAATCGTTCCAAAAACGTTCCTGACAGTACACTTCCAAAATTGAGACAATTTTAAACTTTGACTTGAACATTTTTGGAATTTTAAATTAGTGTAGACTTTTTCGTGAGTTTATATTTTTTTTTGAAATTTTTTAATAAAAAAAAATTGATGTAAATTTTCATAATTACTTTTTTTTTAATTTCCGTCAAACTCAAAAAATTGTCAAATTTATTTTTGCTCAAAAAAAAAAGCGCGCAGAAAAAGTCTTCACCAGTTGAAAATTGTTGACTTTCTAATTTTTTCAAAGTTCCAAAAACGTTCAGCTCAAAGCTCAAAATTGTCCCAATTTCAGAAGTTTGCTGTCATGAACATTTTTGGAGCGACTTTTTTTTATGGGTATCAATGATAAAAATATAATGGTAAATTAATCGATAGACTTAGTGTCTAATGAAGTTAACAAGTCATAATCACGGGGCTTGAAGTGAAACCGTGCGACTTGGTGGTAAATTAATGTCCAAAGACTTTCTCGTAGTTGCTGCTTAGGTAGTCAATGCGATTTCGCGCTCGCACTTCAGTATATGATGACTTCTAGTGTAGTGTAGTGTAGTTTAGTGTAGTGTAGTAAAACTTGTTCTTTTCAAGATCGTGAAAGTATAGCTTGCAAGGTCATAATCGATAATTAAAATATATATTTATATAATTTTTAATTAACAAAAATTTATATTTATTTTTTTTTTTTATTAAAAATTATTATTTTTAATTAAATTTTTAGAAATTTATTTATTGGCAATTTTCGATAATTTTTATTTCAATTAAATTTATAAATTATTTAAATAATTTTTTATTATTACAGATATTGTAGAAGGATGTATCAGTCAAGATGTCTAACAATTTTATTATGCTGGACTATTTGTCGAAGTTATTCGCAGCCATTTGACGTTAAAATGAGTAAGTTTTTTTAATAATAAAAAAATATTATTGATATGATTGATAATAAGTTGAATAGAAGAGAGAAAAAGAAGAAAAAAGAAATGTTTAAATCTTGAGGAAAATGAAAATGGAAAACAAGCGTGATTTGATGTGTCGTTAACTTGAGAAGTAGATACACGCGTTCGTACATCCTCGTCGGGTCAGTAGGTCACACTCCACTTGGTGCTAAGAGACCTGGCGTTCGTCACACGTTCCCAGACTGTTACTAAATGTCTACACGTCGGATATCAAGCATCTACCAAAGTCAATGAATATGTCACGTTGTTTATACAATCATTATTGCTAGTCACATCATCATTCTAGTGTTAACAGAGTATGGAGAGACATTACAATTGTTGTACAAATTGTGTCGAGGCTATTTTATTCATTTAGTCATTAAATAATGTCTATTTTTATTGTTATCATTAATATTATCTGTCTTAGAATTGTTTTTCTCGAACAATCGAACAATTTTAATGCCTATAGTTTAATAATAAGCTTTATGAACTCTAAAGATCTGCGTAGATCTTTATAGATCTAAATTATTTTTTCCAATCAAAATTAAAATTATTGTTAAAATTATTGCATTATAATTTTTAGGATTTTTTAATTTTAGATTCAAATGACACCAATAAAACAAGAATATTTTCACCCCGGATGGATTATGACGAATGGACACCATTAGGTCGTGGAGATCCTTTGAAAAATGATCCAACATTCGATTACGTTCCTCCAGTTTTGGATCGTGTTCAATACTGGCTAGACACCCAATCCAGTACAGAGGCTTCTTCCAAACGCGACATTCTAATTTTGGGAGTAACAGCTAAAAAGACAAGTCCAAAAATACCTGATCACTACATGAAATTTGGTGACAGTCAAAAATTAACAAGAATTCAAGAGTCTCAGGACAATTATCGCAATGATTTTACGGGTAGCACAGGTGCAGAACCACCAAAATTAGTCCGAGCAACTAAATTTCGCCCAAACCTAAACGGCAATTCAATAGACTTCCGTAGTCAAAATCGAATGCAATCACTCCCAGCGAGTTATTATCCAAGCCCTTATTATACTGATAAGCCTAAGCCGTATACGATGATGATGCCACCGCCAATTACACATAAGTCTAAAATAAACCAGCAATTCGGTTCGCTAAATGACCAAGTCACTGTCGCTTTCAGACCAGGACATTTACGAATCCCTCAGAAAAATCCTCTGTCGACTTCCATAGCTTTCGATAAATCCAATTTGATTTATCAATCGAGTCAAACCATAGACCCTTGGACAGCGAATTTAGATTCATCATCATCATCAATAAACACTTGGATGAGCAACGAAAAGTTTGATGATCATTATGATCACCATGCATCAGCATCTTCAAACCATCAAGTCATCGTAGGGCAAAACGCGAACATTATTGTCGATGATAGCCAAAAAAATGAGCAGGTTGTCGTCGGTAAAAAAGAAATAGTACCGACAGATGATTCAAATTTACTTTTCGATAACAAAACTGTAACACCAGCTCACGTTGTCATGGCGAATACTTCTTCCTCATCAAATGACGACCAAAGTAGAGTTACAGTAACAGTCGTAATGCCCACAAATTACAAACCCAATAATACCGAAAAAACAAATGTAGAAACGAGTACAGTTTCCTTTACAACACCAACATTACCGACCACGACCCCAACAACCTCAACTCCCATCCAGACAACTCGAATACCCTGGCGCCCACCCAAAATTCCCCCTAAGGCATTCCCACGTCGACCAGGACTTTCTGAAATTTCTATGCCTCTCCAAAGTATCGCTAATCAGGACATGCCTCAGATGTCTTTACAAAAATTACCGAGTGTTCTAATGCAGGCGCCCAATTCGGCGAACCCCGGATCAATGTTTAATACGGATATTAAAAAACCACCGGGTAAATCACCATTGGCGTCAATTTTGAATAGTCAATACAATAAAATCCCAAGTAAAATTGAAATTCCAAAATCAACAACCGAATGGTTAACCTCAACAACGGAATCACCGATTATCACTTCAACTAGTGAATACACAAGCGATTCAGTTTCATTGGATGACAAACAACAACCGGTAGTAACAACAATTCACAAGCCGATGTATCTTATAATTCAAGGCCACTCGAAAGTGAAGACATACAAACCAACCGTTATGAAGCACAGCTTACCTGTTGATGATAATAATGATAATATTGTAGAGAGTACAATGAAAAAAAGGATGACAACGACAACAAGTCGATCTATATCGAAATTTGAACAGTTTGTTAATGACAATACGAGGGTTGCGCCAACGACATTACCACCGAATACTGACAATCATGAGGTGAAAGCTGCTAAGGAGAAACGAGTCGAACATGACAGTTTGCTCAGTCTTGTGGAGAGCGGCTTCAGTGCATTGACTGCACCACCAATACCATTCGATTCTTCAACAATTGATCAAGATAATAGCGACAGTACTTATGATGATGATGATGATGATTTGATGATTAATTGAACTTAATCGTTTTTATGATATTGTTTGAAGTGCTTAGAGGCTTTATTGCAATTAATTTTATTGGATGTGCCAGTGTCAGTATAACGTTTTATTTATTATGAATTATTATTTATTCGATTGTTATTTTTATTTTATTACGTAAATAATTTATTAACACTAGTCTTACGTATACGAGTTACCAAACATAGTTTAAAAAATATATATATTTATATACTTTATTTTTAAGTTTTATTATTTTGTGCCGTATTTGAAATTTTGTCTGTTCAAAAAACTCAGATTTTTTTTTTTTTTTTTTTTTTTTTTTTTTTTTTTTTTTTTTAAGTAGAATAAAGTTATGGTAATTATGCACAAGTACGGAATCATTTATTTTTTGCTGTTAAAAATAGAAAAATTTTTTGTATACTTAAAGCGCGACGCGCTGTAGTTAAATCACTCGCGTTGAATCATCCCTACACTCTATCTCATTTAAATGAGTTTAATTGTGTACTAGTACAAAGACGATTTATTGAAGAATAATTTTGACCCTGTAGTTATTAAGTCGGTTCATTATTCCATTGATTAATAATTAATTATTAATTAAAAAAAAATATTTGTTCTTAGACTAAAAATCTACGAGATCTGATTAAATTGACGTTAATTTGTTTTTTTTTTTAATTTTAGATCTACATTAGTATAGATCTTTTTAGATCTACTTAAACTCCAGTAGATCTTTAGATCCTAAAAATTTTTTTTATCAGGCCTCGGAATATTTTTTTACAGTTTGATAATTTGCCTTTTTTTATTTTGATCCACGTGGATCTCTACGAATTTCCATAGATCTAATAAAAAAAAAAATCCGTATCTTAGAATACAGGATTTAGATCTCCGTAGATCAAATTTATTTTTTTCTCAAAAATTGTACTTCTGCATAATTACAAAGATAATTTTTTTTTTTTATATTACGTAATTAGTTATAAGTAATTTATAATAAGTTTATTTATTTATATAATTATATATATATTTATAATAATTTATTCAAATGTGAGACATTTATAATTATAAATTTTTCTCTCATATAAACTTTGGACTCAAGCTTTAATCGCCCCCCCCCTTTTTCGTGCCTTAAATAATATATATATATATATATATATATATATATATATATATATATATATATATATATATATATATATATATATATATATATATATATATATATATATATATATATATATATATATATATATATATATATATATATATATTAAAAATTGAATTGTATAAAATCAAAATTCCTTAATAAGTTATAATCATAACAATTAGACTTTAATTATTAACAAAAAAAAAATCAAAATTTTTTTTCCATTAAAAAAAATTTTGTAATTTTTTATTATAATTAATTTTTAAGAATTAGCACTAAATTATTGTAAAAATTAAACTATTTATATAAATATTGTCCAATCAAAATAACAAAAAAATATTTGTTACATAAATCTGTAATAAAAAAATTGACAATTTGTAAAAAATATGTTTATTAAAAATTAATTTTATAAAATATTGTATAATAATTAATTGGAATTAAATATCGGGTTAAAGGCGTGACACGAACTTTCTTTTACGTTGGGAAAGTATCGTCCAGTCAGTAAGTTGGCATGAATCTTAATAACAACTATTTGGCACGCGACCTGATCCATTGTCACCTTCAGCATACAGATAAGTTTCTTACCCTTTCTATTATAACATAAATATAAATGTTTATAAATATTAGACTGATTCAAAAAATCTACTTTATTCTCGAAACCCTCTATTTGATAATTGTCAGTAAGCGAAACAAAATACCCGTCAAAAGATGAGCTCTTAATATTAATATTTAGAGGCCGCTTATCGCAATTTTTTATTTCCCATCTAAATAACATGGGAAAAAAAATTAAGTTTGGAATTTTATACCAATGGTTCATTGTACAGATAAGCTCAGGATATGATTTCGTAGGGAATTAAAAGCTCTACAAAAAAAGTCTCTTGTAATTTTTTGATAAAATCTTCTGTAGAAAAGTTATTGGAGCTTAAAGTCAAATTTCGAGTAAATTTCGAGATCTTTTTACTTTTCCGGCGAAACTATCAGACTTATCACAAAATGTCATAAAGACTTTTTTGTAGACAATTTTATTCCTGACAAATTACCTCTGATAAAGTTTTTCAAAATTCTGCATTGTTTTTTAGTTATATATATTTTAATGTCAAGCTCTTAAAAAAAGTAGTGTTCTGATCGATTTCAAGATCTTGTCATTAAAATGAATCAGTCTAATATATGTATATTTATATATATAGTACATATTCTTGATGGTTATTTTCTTCTGAAGAAAGGTAGCCGTACGGAAGAAATGGAGCCAGCGAATAAATTGTCAAAGCGAAATTTACCGGCAAAAAATATAAAATAGAAAAAAAATGTCATGAGACAGTGTGTGGCGACTTAGTCGCGACAATCTGGAACGTGATTGGCATGTCTACGGGAAATGCAGTTCCCATTGCCGTACCACGAATGAAACTAGAACGATAGAAAAACTAACCTAATATTGTGTCGTTACTGTTCAAGTTGTTGTTGTCGTTGTTGTTGTTATTGTTGTCGTTGAATAGGCCCCCACTTTAAATGAAAACCAAACGGAATTACTGATTACTTGGAAGTTACTTACTACAACTCGATAAATTTTTTATCTACTTGACAAACTTCTTTTTCATTTATTTTATTTTGCTATGTCCAAATTTAACGCGACTTTCTGATATAGTAATTCCAATAAATATATTTTTTTTCATTAACAAACTTGAGTATGATTTCTAGTAAAACAACTAAAGTCTGCATTTGAATTTTTTTAATTCAAAAATTTTTTAATAATTATAAAATTGACGATCAATTCGAATAATACGAGAAGATTCGAATAACTTCGAACTATTCAAAACATTTTAAATTATACGAAGTTTTGAATTATTTGCTATCACATATAATTCGAAAAGATTCAAATAATACGAGAAGATTCGAATAACTTCGAACTATTCGAAAAATTTTGAATTATACGAAGTTTTGAATTATTTGCAATTACATATAATTCGAAAAGATTCAAATAATACGAGAAGATTTGAATAGCTTCGAACTATTCGAAAAATTTTGAATTATACGAAGTTTTGAATTATTCGCAGTTACATATAATTCGAAAAGATTCAAATAATACGAGAAGATTCAAATAGCTTCGAACTATTCAAAAAATTTTGAATTATACGAAGTTTTGAATTATTTGCAATTACATATAATTCGAAAAGATTCGAATAATACGAAAAGATTAGAAAAGCTTCGAATTATTTGAAAAATTTCAAATTATACGAATCAAATACACTATTAATACTACTAATTAAAAAAAAATGCTTGCATGCTTTTACAAAAATACGATAATCATAAAAGAAATATTATTTTTATTTTAAATAATGTTTCAGAAAATTTTGGACAAAATAATGCATAAAAATACGTAATAATAATGAAAATATATAATATTATAATGATGCTATTAATTGTAGTATTTAAAAAATAATAACGAACACATACAAGAGGACTTAAAATTTGTCCGGCAGATTTTTCCAAAAATGTAACATACAATTCTATACCATAAGAATATCCTATAATATAGACACAATTTATTTAATTTTATTTCTATAAATTAGTACATTAGAAAATTTTCTTTTAATTTGCTTATAATAATTATTTTATTTATTTATTTATTGTCGGTTGACAAAATCGTTTTCGTGACCACCAAATTGCAGCAAGTGCAGCGGCTAAAAATCCAATTCCCGCTACGATTCCCATAGAAATAGCACGATTTCTTCGATAAGCTGGAACTTCTAATGTAAATTGTTCACTGGTTGATACATCATCAGAACTAGACATTGCCGATACTTCGAAAATGTAACTGCTTTCTTCTTCTAAGCTTTTAACTGCAAAAATTGTTATTATTTCAAATTTTTTGAGATTATTTTCGACATTAGTCATGAACTTGTCCCAGACAGAGAATGAACTTCGGAAATCACCCCCACTATCAATTATTTCTAGTTATCGTTAGTGCGCATACGCAAAGAAAGTGGGAGAATGTTTGGTACAGTCGGATTCCATTAATTCGGAACTTCCTCTCAATCTTGATCCCTACTACGAGCTACGCTGTCAATTATCCAATGCTATAGTCGGCCCAGAAAAATTTTTGGACTTTTCTCCACCATTATTCTTTCTTCCTTTATTATACTATGCGCATGCGCAAATCCAAATATTGTAGAGGAGAAATAATTGCAGTCGGACAAAATCCTAACCTTATTATGAGACGACTATACATATGTATGTGTTTGTGTATATTTATATATATCATTCATGTAGATATAACAGCGCATGCGTGTAGTTTACTTTTTAAAAGAGAAGGGGTATTTGATAAGTCGAAATTTCTGCTCTTTAACTAACTGTCCGAGTTAATGGAATTTGAGTGTACATAAAGCACAGAATGGGATTAAAAACCGAAAAAACCCGAAGTACATTCTCTTACTGAGAAAATTTTGCATATTTATTTCATACTTAAATAAAATGTGTCTGTAGTCTCAGCTCTACCGTGCAAATGTTCATCAGTTGTACCCCGAAACCATCTTACGACATAAAGTTTTATATCAGCATTCAATGGTGGGTCCCAGGTAACTAAATATCCTTCTGCAGTTACTTGAACTTTTAGATTTTTTGGAGGTTCTAAGCCTTCCTCTTTAGAAATAAATAAAAAAAAATATATATATATGTAGAACATCAACAGTATGTTATTAATTAAAATTTTTATTTAAATAACTTTACCTTGGGTGCTTTTAAATTCGGATGCTAAATTACGATTCAATGAGACTCCTGTCAATAAATATATGATATGTCAATGAAATATATTTGTTATATAAATTTAGTTAAGTCTGCAAAAGAATGAGCTTTTCTCCCACCATTTTTCTACTTTTCTAAGATTAAGTGCAAAGTCATGGACTTCATCATAGCCAAGTAGTGGGGGAAAAGCCCATTTTTTTGCAGACGACTATAATTAATTTTTGAATGGTATTAATAATAAGAACATTACCGGATTTGGTTTGTGTTAATACTCTAATAGATTTGCTGAACATGCCGTCACCGTGTTTATCTTGACTGAGTACCATGAATTCATATTCACGTCCTGGTGTGAGGTTAAGAATTGTCGCTTCAGTTATTTTCTTCGACGGAATTTTCATTGTCTTCCACTCAGTAGTATCAGTAGGTCTATACCTACACATATTAATAATATATTTTTCAAAAATAATATGACTTAATAATCAAGTAAAAAGTATTTCCGCTTTTGCACCCGCTCATGTACTCATTCAGAAAAATTTGAACTTCATAGAGAATATAAAAGACCTCTGATGTTTTTTAAATTTTGTCGCAGCAAAAATTAATAATATATAGGGTATATTCCCATATGTACCGTCGGAAACTGTTACAATGTGATTATAGGATGTATTTCTATTCGTTTATGGAAACTATTCCCATGAGTATGGTAACCATTACCGGAATTCAATAACTATACGATATAGGAACTTTTTCCATAATTTTAGAAATTGTTCAAACAGTTATGAAAACTTTTCCAGAAAACATGGATTATATCCCATAATGCCAAGTAATTATTACCATGGTATGGGATATTTCATAAACGTACTAGGTATGGTTACCATAATTTTCTCTCCGTCTAGTGAAATTGAGAGGAAATATAAATAAAAAACGACTTACCAGACAGCGTATTCCATTTTCGGTCTGACATATCCTGGAACCCAAGTGAGCGTGACCGAATCTTTACTTGTATTAGCATTAAGATTGTAAGGAGCACGTGGTGGTACATTTAAAACCATTAGTTCAGCATCTGCGACGACAGTAGCTGCTTCATTGCTAGCAGCGCACTGATAAAGTCCACGATCTTGTTCTTGAATCCTTTCGATCGTCAAATTTCCACCATTGAGAATAGCTCGATCCTGCGAGAGTGGTGTGCCGTCCTTCTGACCGAAGGTTGTGTTAGTACTTTCCCCCAATTTATTTATTCATTTATTTATTAACCCTTTAATGTTAGTTACCCACTTACTTAAACTCAGTAAAAGCTATACTTATTTAAATAATGCACCTTATGATCGTGGCAATTATTTATTTTATTTATAATACAACAGAGTCTGAGATAGAAAGCGACTAGAATGAATTATCTATAATAGATAACTAAATTTTATGCTACAAAGCACAAATAGAAGACCAAGTGTCTAACACTACCATTTTTTTTTCTTTTATTTTAAATTACGGAAAAATTTATATTGAACGGAAAACATACTTTAAACCAGACGATTGTGGGTGGTTGGGACTGATCACCATCTCGAGCATCGCAAGGTATTTCCAAACTTTCGCCAAGTTTTCTCATATACAAACGTTGTGGAGTCACTGTAAATATTGGCGGTCTCTGCACAACCTAAAATCAAATTTAAATAACATTTTGTTAATCATATACATTGAAAAAAATAATCAGTAGCTGCTACCGAAAAATAATCAGTAGCAGCTACCGATTATTTTTCAGTAGCCACTACCAATTATTTTTTGGTAGCCACTACCAATTATTTTTCGGTAGCCACTACCGATTAATTTTCGGTAACAGCTACCAATTATTTTGGTAACGCCTACTAATTATTCAGTAGTAGCTACCGATTGCCAACCGGTAGCTGCTACCGATTGTTTTTTTCAGTGTAGATTTGAATTCCATTTGCTTAGACAGTTAGTCTACTTGTCTATGCAGAGGAGCTGAAATTTTGATGAACTCTCTCTGAACTTAAGCCAATTAATTATGTTCCATTTT
The DNA here is from genome assembly GCF_026212275.2 of Microplitis demolitor. Taxonomy (NCBI): domain Eukaryota; kingdom Metazoa; phylum Arthropoda; class Insecta; order Hymenoptera; family Braconidae; genus Microplitis; species Microplitis demolitor. The sequence goes on from NC_068553.1 coordinate 16,049,791, forward strand.
TCAGCAAATTTGCTGCATTTTACGACAAAATACCCTAATTTCGAAATAAACCCAGATCTACCAGTATATTTTTTATTTAGGACTTATTAATGTCTAATCACTAAAAATTCTAACAATATAGGCTTGCAATTAACCGATTGTCATACATTTTACTGTATAATTAACCTTCTTTGCCGTTACCTTGAGGGATTTCCCGACAAATACAACTTAACCTATAGATAGTCGCTAGGGTGCAAATGAGACACTATAAACTTCATGACGGCAGGAAGGTCAAATTAATTGTGGGATATAATAAAACTATCAATTAAATAGCACGTGGCCCAATAGGGGCGCCAGCCAAAAAGGGGAAGAAAAATTAACTGTAGTCTAGGACATGGATTTTTATCAAAAACTTACCACTGAAATTGAAGGACTGGGACCTTCGGTTCCAAGTTCATTGTAAGGAGTACAGCTGTAACTTCCGGAATGCGTTTCGTCGACTTTGCTAAAGTACAAGGATCCGTTTCTTCTGTAAAAAACACCTGGAACATTATAAGGATCAAACAAAAATCCATCTTTCTCCCATCGTAAATTAGTCAATGGCGGATTCGCCCGAAAATGACAATCTAAAAGTGCTGGTTTTCCATATGGTAAAAATACTTCTCTTGGAGCATAAATAACTTTCGCTTTATCTGAAATATGATGATAAATTTTTAAAAATTAATTAACTAATTTTAGATAAATAATTTGATTTGATTCTTTACATTGAACGTTGAGAAAAGCGGATGCCGATTGTTGGTCTCCGACATTATCAGTTACGACACAGGTATATTCGCCCAAATCACCAATCGCTGATGGTCTAATGATCAGTGTTCCGTTGTCATCAACAGAAGCACGATCTCTGAGATCCTGAATTTTTTTTTTTAAATTAGTAATAGCGTTTTTTCTACTCTAGAACTTGAATTTTGAAATAAAAGGGGAGTAAAATATACGATTTTACCTCAACTTCCGGAATCTCAATGTTATCTCGTAACCATGTTATAATCATGTTTGAATTTTTGGTAACACACTGAAACTCAACAGTTTCTCCTTCCATAACGGTTTTATTAACTGGTGGTATTGCCAATAAATTTTCACCTGAAACACCATCCGCCGACCGCGACAAACCTAAGTTAAACGTTTTAATAAGTCTGCCCTATTTCCAGTTAGTAATTTATTTACCATTTACTTATTTAATACATAATTTAAAATTTATTATTAATGTACACTAAAAAAATAGTACATTGTGTGACAAGGGATAGAACAAAACGGTTTTAGACAAAGGTAAAGTTAACTACCCAACATCATCTGAAGTTGGACATTGTGTTCTATCCTTTGCCACGCATTGTTTTTCATGATTAATTAAATTGATACTGAATTTTAATGTCTGAAGTCAGTCATTAGCTAATTTCTGACCGATAGCGCGGCAAAAATATTCTATATTTTAAATATACAAATTTGAGTAAAAAACCAATGGCTTAATTAGTTTAATAATTTTCTTCCCTAATTGGTCGGAAATTAGCTTCTTTTGACAGGTATTGAAACTCCCAGTTTTTAATACGAATGATATGAAAAATAGTATATAACACATTTAGGGTGTAAAGTAGGACATTCCAACCCATGTGTGTAATTTCAAACACGAATTGGGACGTTCTGTTGGATAATGTGGTATGTTTACTATTTTTCACCAGATGTAAACGTGAAAGTTTACATTTTTGTCTCTGTTCTGCAAAAAAAATGGAACATGCGCTAAAGTACTTTTTTTTGTTGAGCAGGGCAGGAAACTTTCAGGGTAGTTATGGTGAAAAATGAACTTTTTCAGTGTCTATAATATGACTTTTTATAAATTTGTTACTAATTAAATTAGTATATAGGAAAACTGTGAGCTGTTGACTACATACTGAAATAATAATCGGTAGCGGCTGCCAATAATCATCGGTAGCGGCTACTGAACAATAATCGGTAGCTGCTACCGATTTTTTTTTTTCAGTGCAGTAGTAAAATGAAAAATCAAAGTAAGTAGAGTAGTTAACACTTTTCGTAGAAAAATAATTTACTTCTTCTGTTCTCATTATTAAGATCTATACAGATCTTAGATAACAGCTAAAAACAAATTAAAATCATCAGACTGTAAAATTTAAAAAAAATATTCAGAGCCGAAAAAACTGAAAAAAAAAAAAAAATAAAAGATCGAAATAGATCTAAAAAAATCTACTAATATTGATGTACATCTAAAATTCGAAAAATTACAACTTCATCTAATCAGATCTAAATACGGTATTCAGATCTAATTTTTTTCATTAATCAGATCTACAAAATCTGTTCATAAAATCAATATGTGGGTTTAAAATTATGATCTCATCAATACATAAATTCCTTTTATAAATTTTATTGAAAAAAAAAAAAAATCTTACCTTCAATACTGAGAAAGAACCACGTGCCATTATTACGTGAACTAGGTGATCTATCAGGGAATATGACCTTGCACTCGTACCAACCTTGATCACTTTCCCTGATGTTGGTCAAGTTAATACTTCCCTGTCCATATTCATGAACAGGTCGATCACCCTCCAATAAGTGAATCCGACCGGCATAATCCTCAGCAATAGAGAGCACACTATTTGCCTGTTCATAACCCGGAACTTGGTACCAGGAAAATATAGTTCGACCCTGCAACGTTAGACGCATCATCAATTATCGCGAGTTAAAGTCCTCGCTCGTCCTCATCCGCGGCATGAAAGATTCGGTTCATCCGGTCCGTTTGTTGATTATCATCACCATTAACTCATATATATATATATATATATATATATATATATGGGCTAGTAACGTGTAAATTATTAAATAATTTAATTTAATAAACTCAATAAATAATAAATAATAACAGTGCATTTTTATTTTTATATTTGTTTAGTTTTTTTTTTAATTGACTGTATAGTTATTGAATAATTACGGATGTTTAAATTTTATTTGCATAAATAAAATATCAGAATCACCATTTGAATAGTTAATATATATCATTATTGTACCATCAATGTTAACTTGATCGTGTACTGTAGCATGTGTCTGCATTGCCGCATATGCTGATTAAACAAAATATAGCATGTCGTATACCGGTAATAATTTAATGCCTACTAATCGTCAATTACTAGGTAGTTTCCTGCATTCAAATTATTTTTACAATTGATGATTGTTAGATTTTTTTATTATATTCAAATACATTTTCAAATAGACCTTACAGTAATAGTGAAATTTTTATCTTTTTAAACTTCCCGCCATAAAAATTTTAAATTTAAAAAAAAAGACAAGTTATTGGTTTTGGTACGATTTTCGAAATTCGAGTTTTCATCAGATCTCGATCTTTTGAAGTCCGAGGAAATTATTCTGATTATTTTTTTATAGATGTTTGCGTGTATGTGAGTGTGTGTGTGTATGTAAACTTTTTTGTCGTACGGTATCTTTGGAACGAATCAACCGATTCGAGTGTTTTTGGTGGCAATCGAAAGAGCTAACCAGGAGTTAGAATGTGATAGATTTTGAAGTCGGTCGGTTGAGTAGATTACGAGTTATACTCAAAATAAAAATTTTCAAAAATTGTTTTTTTAGATTTTTTTCGTATAACTCATATACCACTTGTCCGATTTATCTAGAAATTCATCAAGTTCTAGATCTTGGTTAGCTCTTTCGATTGCCACCAAAACCGCTCGATTCGGTTGATTCGTTCCAAAGATATCATTGTACAAAAATTATTTTTGTTTTAGTAAAATGTGTCTTTTGTTGATGTAACAGTTTTTTGAGCTCAAAGAGCTCAAATTTTACTAGTAGTAATGTTTTCGAACTCAGGGAGCTCGAAAATAGTGAGGTTTGAGGTTTTAGGGTTGTTCCGTAGCGTTAACCGTTTTTCAAATTTTTCAAAAATATTGCTCATATTTTTAAAATAACCACGCACCCGAACAAATAGTCATATTATGAAATATACATATATATTCTTTATAATACCTTTTACACAGTAGTAATTGATATTTATTTAACGGTCACGTGGAGACAGAAGTATTTCATATATTTTTGAACTCTAAATTTTGAAAATATAATTACGGAAGTTTTAAACTCAAAATATCTTAGTAACTATTAAGTTTTTGAAAAATGTACAAGATACCTTTTTTGTAGAGAATTTAAAGAGCTACAAAAAAATTTCTTATGTTTTTTTTTCAAAACGGATTATTTACAGAGATATTTACAAAAAATCAACTACACTTTTTTTGAACCTATTGGTATCGATCTCAATATATATGTGTGATATATATATATAAATGTATATAAATGAACGAATACTTACTTCACGATTCCAGTGTAAAATATAAGGTATCGGTATTTCGTGAGGAAAATCTAGATGACAATTAAATACAACGTAATCACCAACAGCTGCTGTGAAATTGTTTGAATCTTTATCTTCATCTAACATTAATCCGTATCCCAGAGCTAGAGAAAATATATTAATAAAAAAATAATATTGTTACAGTATATAAACATATATTTTTATTTTAGATTATTGTCAAAAATTTCTATCAAACTTTTATTTTATATATTTCCAAAAAAAATATAGTTTAGCTCTTTATAGATCATTTTTATGACAAACCATTTATTTTTTTATTGAGATCTATAGTGATCTATGTAGATCATTAGCGAAAATAAGGCAAATCATCAAGATGCTAAAATTTTGAATTTTTAAAAAATTCTAAGACCTGATGAAAAAAATATAGATTTCAAAAATATATATTTTATCCCATATGAAAAAAATTTTTTACAAAATGATTCCAAATAAGTGAGATATATTAATCTTCTAAATTTTTGACAAATTTGAATTTTTGGAATATCGATAGTAAAAAATATCGTCGATTTGAAAATTTACTATATGAAATTCCCAAAAAGTATTTTCGCTACATTTTCCTTTGTTCAGAAAAAGTTCAAAAATTTTTATAATGAAAGGGAAAAATATAATAAATATATGAATTCAAAATTATCAAAAATTCCAAAAAATAAACTTGAAGTTATATGTCTCAAATTTACATTCTGCACATCGAGTTTTTTTGGAATCTTTCTTAAACCATTTTTTTAAAGCGCGTGATTCAAATTTGAAAAAATTTAATCTCATCGAATCTTGGAAACTCGGAATTATTTTTCTCGAATACGGAAACTTATATTGAACTGCATAGATCTATATAGATTCAAATTTATTTCTATAGATCAAAATCAAGTTACATAAGTCTATATTGATCTATTCTACTTTTTTCAAATTTATAATTAAGCTACTTTACTACTAATGAATTTTTGAAAATATTTTTTTATAAATTTTCATTAAAATTTATTTTCATACAATCATATTCCAAAAAAAATCTTTTAAATTTTATCTTACGACACTAAAATAAATTCAATGACAATAAATGTATATAGATATAAATATATAAATTTTGTTTTACCTGCGTAACAAAAAAAAATAGTAACTAATCCACGGTAGCATTTATTAGACTCTCGATTCATTTTAAGTGCCATTATAAATAAAGTCTATGACAAACTATTGTTATGTCACCGCAATTTTATTATTAATATTAATAAAAATATATATTGAACAATAACAAAGTCTCGGCACAAAAAGTACCGCACGAGCCGAGCACATTTGTCACCTTCACCTTCACTCATTAATTTCCACCATTAATTTTTAACACTCAAGCCATCATTTTTAAATTTACTTTGTATCCTTATTATTTATTTAATTTAAAAAAAAAAAAAAACAAAAAATTTTTTAAAAATTTGCAATTTCATATATTTTTATTTTTATCATAAATCAACACTTGACATCCTGATTGACAGTAAAAAATATCAGATACTATTTTGAGATGGCGGTTAAAATTTAAAATTTAATTCAACTGACGTTTACGATAACGATGAAAAATAAAACAAGTTGACACGTAGTTGTAACCGAGAGTGATCGAGAAGTAGAAGAGATAACCCAGTAATTGACAGAGCTTGTCCAGTACAGAAGTCGTTCTCGTTGAACGGATACATACTGAGAGTGAAGGTGGGGGAGTAAATTAATTCAACATTTATGGGCCTGTTCACCACATTGTTGTAATCACAGTACGACGCGCCCTTACAATACGATGTAATATGTATATGTATATATATGTATATGTATATGTATATGTATGTAGTAAAAGGCGCGGAAATCAGGTGTGCTTTTCAACAGAAATTTTTTATTTTCACGAACTAGATCAATTGTCACTGGGAAATTTTTATCACTTTATTGCTGATGCTCTCATTTACTATTGAAATCAAATATCAACAATGTATATGCAGAACAAATGAAATTTTTTCGCGCAAGAAATTTTTTTTTGCTCTGAGAAAATTTTTATTTTCAATTCTCGTAACATGAAAATTTTTTTTTAGGGGGGGGGGGGGAAGGTCATAAGGTCAGATTGCCAAAAAAAATTTATTGCCCATAGGCTTGGAAGACGAGCAAAAATTTTGGAATTTTTTTTTCTGTCGATTTTCTTATAATTATTTCGGAACCGTGCATGATAAACGAAATTGAAGTTCAGATCTGAAAACTAAAAACTTGAGGCTACAATTTTCTATTTTTATTTTTACTTTATGGCCATTTTTCACCGAGTTACAGCATGTTGAAAATCACCATAAATTTAGAATTTTTTTTTTATATCCCAATTAATTTATTTATTTGAGAAACCCCGTAAGTCATGTTTTTTTCGAAATTGCGTTTTTTGCATTTTTGGGTTCGTTGGATGTCCCCCCATAAGAAATAATATAAATATGCATCAAACCAGCGTTTAAAAAATAGTTAACGGGGTGTCAGAAATTTTACTTTATCAAAAAACCCCATAAGTCAATGACTTATGGGGTTTTTCAAACAAACATGCAGTTTTAGTTTTATAGAAATAATTTTTTTTTTTTTATTTAAAATTCGCACTTTTTTTGGGAAAAAAAAAAAAAAAAAAAGCTAAAATGCCTAAATTATTATTTTTTGTAATTTCTGAGTTTCAGAGTTTATATACATATTATATACTTCATTTTATCAGTCATATAAATTATTTAAGTGGAAAAAAATAAAAAAACAATAATTTTATAACTTTTTCTCCCGTTTGGTTGAGAAACCCCATAAGTCAATCAACTTCAAATAATTTTTTCAGTAGTTTCATTTAAAAAATTGAATTTTTCTTGTTTGAATATTTTCCAGACGCTAACATTATTCTCTTCAATTATTTATTTATTATTTCAATCTCAAATTTTTCCAAAAAAATATTTTTTGTGTTTCCTCAAAATTTTTTTTTCTTGACTTATGGGGTTTCTTAAACAAACGACTCAATTCTTGTGACCAGTATATATTCCAGAACAAGGGACAATGACTTATTGTTATAAAAAAATTTTTTTTTTCTCATAAATTACTATGGGGTAAAATGCGCTATTATAAAAAAAAGAACCACAAAAAATTTTTCGTCAAAATTTTGAAATGGTCAACTTACCTCATCTTTTACTAAATTTCTCCAACAATAATTTTGATATATTTTTTTTTTTTTTTTTTTTTTTCAAACAATTAGTTTTCATTTTCCGAACATTTCCATACTAGGTCTTCATTTTTCCCCGTTCTCCTTAATATCAAACTGTTGATAATTTTGAAAAATGACTTTTTTTACGAAATTAATAATTTTAAATGAATAATTTCATATTTTAAAATAAATATTATCTAATTAATTGTACTGCTGTCATATCAAACGGCAGTAATTCAAATTACAGCGTTTTGGGGTAATAACATAAAATGACTCATTCGCGAAAGACTACATTGGTTACTCCAGTTTAGTGATCTCATTTATTATAATATATATACACATATATATATATATATATACTTACCACGGAAATAATTTTCAAATAATTACTTTACATAAAATTACTTACTACTTAAAAAAATTAATTTTTACATCTGAGTAAAAATCAAAAAACCGCAATCCCAAAAAAAAAATTAGCGTCATTGGACGGGATAAAAAAATAAAAAATATAAATTTTTTGTTTAATATAAATGAATATTTTTTTATCTTGCCCAATAATGTAGCACGCAGCATTTACGTGGGTGACCTCAAATTACGTCACATCCGTCCCTATAACTGTATTAGCAGACTGCCCACAGCCCACAGCCTTGTCACGCTGTTGAGATAATAGATCCATTCGCATGGATCACGGACCAGGATTGGACGTGATTTAGACACTGAAATAAACCATTTACAACACAACATTCAGCTGTATTCATTTTATTCAATAGGGGATGCTCTTTTCATTCTTCCATCTTAGAGTTCTTTGATCTCGATTTATATTATCATTTATTCTTATTTATTTATTTTGCTTTATATTAATTATGATATATAGTTGGTATTGTTTATTAGATATTTCTTGACAATAAAAAGTGATAATTAATAATTATCATTAGTATTGTTATTGATTTTGTTTTTGAATTTTACAATAATTTAAGAAGTAGATCGAGGTCGGCAGGTTTGGTTGCAACCACTTACTTAGACCTTGGACACTATGCGGTCACGCGTTTCCGAAGAAGATTGAATTATCGAATTATGTCGTCTAGCGACTGACTATTGTATTTTATATTATATAAATATATATATATGAGTGAGAAAAAAGTAATTACTTAATTGAACGATTGTATGAATCAGACGACTGTTAAAATTTTTCTTGATTTTCAAAGATAATTGTCACAGAAATCTGATAAAATTTAATAATTTTACAAGACTATTAATTTGATGACGTAAATATATAATTTTTAATTAAAATACGATGTGGTTGTTTAGAAATGTGTTCTATGTGATTAATCAAGATATTGAGTTGGATTTTAATTTAAAAGATATAAAAAATACAGATTTTTTTTTTTAAAAAGCCTTAATTAGTTTTTGATAATTGCGCGAACTGAAGTCTTGACATGGAATTTTACTTATTTTAAAAAGAATTAAATGGAACATATATGTCATATATTGTCTTATAAGTCTGTCGATTAGGGATGAGTCATATATGGAGTATCCATTAACCATATATGAAGCATATATTAATCACATGAAGCATATATTGGCATATAGGAAGCAAATATGAATTATATATGTACCTAGGGACAGATATTAAGATATACGGGAATATATGACACATATATATGATTAGTTTACGGATCATATATATGCGTCATATATAGTCCTTATATGCTTTATATATAGACATATATGATTGATATATAGACTTATATGATTCATATGTGATGTTTATATGCTACATATATGGGCATATATTCTCCATGTATGATTAATATATGAAGCACATATAAATCGTACATGGAACATATATGATTAATATGTGGTCTTTGTATCCTTTATATATAGGAATATATGCTCTATATATGATCAATACACGAATCATGAACGTTCCATATGTGAATCATATAAAAAAATGAATCGAGCATATGCGGCCTAGTATGCTTCATATATGTCACATATGCCACATATATGATTTATAGATTGTCATATATGATCTATATATGATCAATATGCGGAGCATTAACGTTTCATATGTGAATCATATAAAAAAATGAATCGAACATATATGGTCTACATATGCTTCATATACAACCACATATGACTCATATATGATTCATAGATTGTCTTATATGATCTATATATGATCAATATGTGGAACATTAACGTTTCACATGTGAATCTTATAAAAAAATGAATTGTACATTCATGGTCTACATAGGCTTCATATACGGACATATATGACTCATATGTGATTCATAGATTGTCATACATGATCAATATATGGAGCATTAACGTTTTATATGTGAATCATATAAAAAAATGAATCGAACATATATGGTCTACATATGCTTCATATACGGACATATATGACTCATATATGATTGATAGACTGTCATATATGATCTATATATGATCAATATATGGAGCATTAGCGTTTCACATGTGAATCTTATAAAAAAATGAATCGAACATATATGGTCTACATATGCTTCATATACAGCCACATATGACTCATATATGATTCATAGATTGTCTTATATGATCTATATATGATCAATATGTGGAGCATTAACGTTTCACATGTGAATCATATAAAAAATGAATCGAACACATAGGTCTACATATGCTTCATATACGGACATATATGGTTCATATATGAATTATATATGACTGATTTATGGGATAAAATAATCCATATATGCTTTACAAATGATCAATTTTCACATATGATCATATATGATTAATTTATGTAAGGATGATAAGCAATAAATTCTCAAAAATGATATATTCGTAATTTAAACAGAAGTTAATAGAGACATTTTATTCATTTTATTTAAAAATAACAACTCGTCGTCGTCATTATAAATTTTAAAAATAAAATAAACTATTTAGTACTCGAACAGATAGAATACTGTCCAACAAAGGGAATAGTAATGAGTAATGATAATAAATGGGTAAAACAGCTCGTGTTTCGTATGCATCAAGCTGTGCATCAAATCGTTAAAATTACACCATTCATTGTGTTGGTTAAAATGAGTTATTATAGGATTATACAGCTTATTAAAGAATGTCATATGTACATTATTTTATATTATTAAGTTGATAACTGCGTTAAATATAAAATTTTATTTTTAATTTTTTTTATTATTTCCTTTTTAATAATAAATTGTCTACAATTTTTCCTAGTATATGGACTACTATGGGTCATAAAAAAGCACGTGGAATATTTAATAATTTCGATTAAAATGTTAAATTAAATTCTCAATGTATGTAGAAAAGACAGGCAGTAAACACAAGATAATTTTTTTTCTTTTTTTTTTTCTGTTTATGAGATACATAGTTTATGAAAAAATAATAAATATAATTAATTATGCAGATGATTGTGATTTAAATGACATTTTTTTTTAAATCTATTAATATAAATGTAAAATTATAAAATTATACAATATATAAAATAATATTACATTATTAATAAAATAATTAATTACAATAATTAAATTGTACTGAAACTTTTTTTTTAATTAAATTATTTTAATTTATAATTAATAAAAATAATAATATCGCGCTTACGGTCGCAAGGCCAGTGGATCCGTTCCCGACAGCCATGAGATTTTTTAAATTTTATTTTTCGAGTATTAATCAGGTTTTTTTTTTTTTAATTAATCAATTTAAATATCTACTCAAGAAAATAAGTCATACATAATTAATTCATGTAATTAAAATTACTGTTTATATATTTTACACAATTCAATTTTTTTTAGATAAAATTTGCACAATTTTGATAAAATAAAAAAAATGTAATTTTAAAAAATCCGGTCTTCACGACAAGATTATAGAGCACAACCTCTATTACTTCGCGTCCGAGGTGTGCAATAGTGAAGGGTAAAAATAATTGAATGGCTAAAAAAAAATTAATTAACATGTAAATATTAAAATTATGTAATTGCAAATTTTCTCGAGTAATTACACAGAGAAAAGAGTAGTGATAAAATTACAGTTTCAAATGTCAAAGTCCCTCGACTTTGAAACTTATGACGTTACAGTTTCACAAGTTTTTGAATTCAAATTTTGGGGTAAAAATTGTAAATTTGGTATCTATAACTGTAATTATTTTATTACAAGAAGTAATTTGAATTACTACGGTGTAAACTAGAATAATTGGAGTTTTTTTATACGAGGGTCCGGTTTTTTCGGTAAAAACTGTAATTTTTCTACCACTCTTTTTCCCGCGTAAAAATTCAAAATAATAAAACTAATAAACTTGCGCGTATCTCTCAAGGACGACACCAAATGGCTTTCAGGTACGGAAGTAGGTGGGTCAATGCACGAAATATGAGTTTCAGCGATATAATTAATTCAGCAACAAAAAATTTATGTAACTCATGCCGAAGAATACGCCACTGGCTAAAGTCAGCCTCGAAAAATTTTATATTAAAATACAGTCCTTTCTGATTGGTCAAAAGAGTGGTGTAATATATATTAAAACACTAATTTTTATGTTAAACCACTGAATTTTAGTGAAATGGGCGGAGTTTATCCCCACTCAATAATTCAAGCCAATTATCTATCACTTTTCTCTCTTATGACGTCACTTTGAATTTAGCTGGCTTATTAACACGATCAAAATCTCTAGACTGCGCATGCGCATTTAATTAATCAGCACGCGCATGTGCAGATCAAGGCAACGTCAGCTGAATTTTGTAACCTTACATATTTCTATTAATTGATGCGACATAACACCAAAGATTACTTTTTTTTATTGAGTTAAGTTTTTTTAACTGAATAGTACTAAACAAAGTATTCAATTTCCGGAAGTATTAATCTTTTTTAATAATAATTAAGTTAATTATTTTCATAACTCTGACTGCGGACGCTGACTTTAGACAATACGGCGTTTTTCTTCGTGCATTAATTACATAAGCTTGTATACATCTAGCAAAATCGAGTATAGTACCGATTCCACATGATGTATAAGACACTATTAAACTAAAAATAAAAAACAATTAATAATAATAATGATAATAATAAAAAAAATGTGATGGATGTTAGTTAATTTTTAAAGAGAGAGATAAATATTGTTGTAACGCTGAAAAATATTTTTAAAAATCGTTTACAACTGATTCACGATTCAACCATAATATTTTAAAATTGTGCATTTTATCTTGTTTATTTATTTAATTTTTTTCATTTTTTATTTAATATTTTCTTATAGCGCATATACTTATGCGTCAATTAAATAAAGCGCATACGCTTGATACGGTGACCAAAAGATTTAGCGATCCACGTGTGTCCTCTTGAGATCGTTGTATCTAACTATGATATATCTACAGTTTTACTTAAACTATAATTTGTCTACATAGACAATAGCGGGACGACACGAAAACAAAATAACAGCCGTACGGAGGCAGTTGACTGTCATTTGTATCTCATCTTGTCTTTAAATCATAAATAATCTCATCTCACTTTTTACTTATTTATTTAAATATCTTTCACTCTTATTTATTTTAAATTCTCACTTTCATAATTATTTATTTTTAACATTGTCCTTTTATTTGTCATTGTCGTCCCGACAATTTGCGCTTCAATTGACTTCAAGCTCAAACTAATTTTTTATGCCTGTTTTTTTAAAATTTAAATTTAAAATTACTTTTGCGCTTTTAAAACATTAATTGTTTAATTTATTTTCTTTAAATTACATACTCGTTATTTTTAAATATTTGAAAAATGGTACTCTAAATTTTTAAATAGGAAACTGTTTAAAAAAATTTTATTTTATTTGCGAAAAATAATCCGATCGCTTTGCAATTATTTATTTTATTATAATTTTACTATTTAATTTTTATAAATTATTATTATACAATTAAATTATTTATTTTAGGCACTAAGTGTATATGAAAAATTTTATTTACTACTTAAAAATTTTTACTGCCTTGCCTAATTTTTTAGACACAAGTATTTTAAATAAATAATTATAATTTTTCAGCTTTTAATTGGAGATCAGTTGCCGACATTTTTTTTGCTGAATGCATCGAACGCCTGGAATATTTTTTCGTATATAAATTTTTACTGCTGCCAACTAAAATTTATTTTCTACGGTTCTATTGCCTATGGAAATATTAAATATATAATTTGATTGCATAAAAAATAATTGCAGTTCTATTGCTTAGAAAAATAATTCATGATGTTCAATTGATTGCTATTTAATTGTGAACCCAGTCAATGAAATTCCTAATTAATGTAGACAAGCTTCTGATTTATTTGCTGAGAAAATCTTGTACTTGTTGAGGAGAAATGATCAACGTCAAGACCGATCACTTGATAAAAAAAACGCAGCTGGTCTGAAAAATATCAGAACCTCGGTAGTCTTGACAATAGCAACTGTAAAACTTGACAGAGTTTTCTATCAGAAATTAGTGAGCTGATCAGATGATTCCCTAAGTCGACTATGAGATTCAACCCAGTGTCTTATTATGGACCAGGCGAGTTATACTTTTGTCAAGACTACCGCGGTTCTCATATTTTACAGATCAATCGTCTTTTTTTTATCAAGTGATCGGTCTTTGTTGATCATTTCTCCTCAAGTACAAGATTTTCTCAGCAAAATCAGGAGCATCTACATTAATTAGGAATTTCTTTGATTGGGTTCACAATTAAATAGCAATCAATCAAACATCATGAATTGTTTTTCTGTAGGCAATAGAACTGCAATTATTTTTTTATGCAATTAAATTATATATTTATTTCCATAGGCAATAGAACCGTAAAAAATAAATTTTAGTTGGCAGCAGTAAGAATTCATGTACGACAAAATATTATAGGCATTCTATGCATTCAGCAAAAGCAATGCAGACAATTAACATCTTCCTTTAATTAAAAAAATTTTTAATTAAATAAAACAAAATGTGTTTCGCAAAGTATCGAGACCACGCAGACTAGTACAAATTTAATAATTATAATATTTTTAACTATTAATTTTTTTAAAATTATTTATTTTCCAATCATCATCATCATCATCATCATCATCATCATCATTTATGATACAACGGCAATGACCGACCAAAAATCGATCTTAAATAATTTTATTTATTTTAAAAAAAGACATTTACTCTCATAGCCATTAATCATCATCATCATCATCATCATCACCATCATTGCTACCGTCAACTTAATAATTATAATAATAATAATATTAATAGTAATAATAATAATCGCCTCGTCGTTGATTAATACGCTACAGCCTACATTAATTATGATTTACAATTATCAAATAATTAATTCAATTATTAGAATTACTTTAGAATATTGGTACTCTTTTGTGTCATCTTCACACCTTACTAATTATTTATTAATTATTATAAATAATATAATTACATTCTCACAATAATTATTTATAATTATAATTAACCCTTCTATTAATGAGCTTACATACAGCATTTACCGACAGCTTAATTACTGTCGATTTATAATTATTTATTAATTACTTATTTACGTAAAAGTATAGTTGAATCGTGAGTAGAGCCCTTACTAACCATTTTTATTATTTAATTACAATTATTGTTATATTTATTTATTTATTTATTCATTAATTTATTAATCATTTATTCATGTATGCATATTTATATATATATATTTTTTTTTTTTCATATATTTATACATAAATGTGTGTTTGTACTATAAAAAAAGTAAAAGATAGATAGATAAGTCGATGACAAATTTATAAATTACTTAAATTATAATTGAAACATTTAACAATTATTTTTATTTTATTTTTTTTATCTAAGGATTTTTATTGTTTATTTATTTTTATTTTTATTTTTTTAAAATTATATCGACTTGTATATAATATGGGATAGAACTAATTGAAAATGTGCCAGAGCTTAGGTTTTTTTTTACAGACATCAAGAATTTTCAAATCTTGGACGAATTATATTTTTTATATTCGTATTTTTTTTTTTTAATAGCATATATTTTTTCGATTGATGACAGTAGTTTTATTTTTATCAACATATATAAAATTTATCGGACTAAAAAATCAACGTACTAGTGTAAAATTTTCAAAAATTTTAATTAGTTAACTGATATATATATACATGAAAAAAAATATTTTCTAATTCAAACTCTTCTGACACTTGAGCTATTTTTATTTTGATAAAATTTTTTTATTGCGTTGATTTTGAATTGAAAAGAATTTTAGTTTATTTTTTAATTTTCAAATTTTTTTAAATTCAAATTTGCGCGCTCCGAAAATGGAAGTTACAATTTTAATAATTAATAAAACAATTTATAATTCATTTAGAATTTAAAAATTTTTTTGAATATTTTTGGCGCCAAAAATTTCAAAAAATCCTAATTATTTAAATGTAAGATAAAAAAAAAATTAATGTCTTAATAAAAAATTAATTAATTAATTTTTAAATTTTTTAGTCATTCAAATTTTCGCGCCCAGAAAGTATCGAAAATTACAATTCTTGTAATTAATAAAAAAATTTATTACTCGTAACCCAAAAGTTAATAAAATTTTTTTTGAATATTTTTGGCGCCAAAAATTTAAAAGACGTAATTATTCAAATCCAAGATTATAAATAAATGTCTTAATAAAAAATTTTATTTATTAATTTTCATATTTTTTTTATGAGCCATTTAAATTTTCGAAGTTCGAAAATTTAAATAAAAATTTTAATAATTCATTAAAAAATTTATAATTTATTCAGAATTTAAAAAATGTCTTTTTAATTTTTGGCGCCAAAAATTTTCAAAAACCCTAATTATTAATTGAAGTATAAAAAAAAATGAATACCCAAAAAAAAAAAATGTTTTTTTAATTCCTCATTTTCGGAGCGCACACGAGTGATAATTAAAAATTACAAAAATTATAAATTTTTAAATTGCAATTTTTAAAAAAATTAATAATAATTTTATCTGAATAAAATAGTCGAAGCGTACGAAGCGTTTGAATAATAAAAAAAATTTTTTTTGACTTAAAATATTTAAGGATATAATTTATTTATTAACGATGTCATTAAATCAACAGGGTAATAATATAATAATTATTTAAAATACATCGTGTATTTATTCATTCTCGTTTACGTTGCTTAAGAAAAAATTATTGTGCCGATAATATGTTGGGTTACTAGCGAAACCCTAAATAGGCAGTGCAGTACGAGAACTTGTGTTGAGTCCTTAAGCAATCTCGAGGCAAGCTTCGGCCTAATATCACGTTTCGAGTCCATTGCTCATCAAATTAATAACTTTTTCTCTTAGTTTTATTTTATTTAGTATTTCTTCTTTTACATACGTAATTATAATAATATAATTAAGTTAACTTCGTTAGGTGTACGCACGTATGAATTTTTACTCTTTTATTTCTTTGGCGTGTGTTTAATCCCACAGCCATTATGGATCCTTATTTGCGTTTAAATGTTAACGTTGAGCCGCCGAAAACACTTGGCACGCAATACAAAAAATTTATATATATTTTTTTTTTTTTTTTTATATTTATTATGTTATTACTAATATATCAAAAAGACCGCTACTTAATATCATATCACTATCTCACAATAAATTTAAGTGCAAATCGACTTTAGATTTAAGGAAAATAATTCATTATTCGTTAATGCAGCAAATTATTCAAATATTGACATTTTTTTATTTTATTTTTAGAAATTATCCGTTTAATTATTTTTTAAAGAATTCAAATTTTTAAATTAATTGAGAAATTATCATTATTAATTCTATACTCTATGGGGTTACCAATTTAATTTTTTTTAATTCTGGAAAGATCATTTTTTGAAAAAAAAAAAAAAAAAAAAAAAAAAAAAAAAAAAAAAATATTTATTTAAATAAATAAATTTTGAAAAATTATGAGTATTATCTAAAATGTCAAAAAAACCTACCCAGATTGCCCCGGGTAACCCAAAAACGGGGATGGTAACCCTATAATAGGTTATGGTGCGATAGTACCGCTAAGTTATGTCGGCCATCTAACGGAGATTTTAAATTCAAATTTCCGTTAGATGGGTAACATAACCTAGCGTTACTTTAAGGAGGTTCGACCGAATCTAATGTAAAAAGGATTTTCCAACTTTAAGATTTGAAACTTAGTATACATGTAAAGAAGTACTTTATCTATGAATTCTCAAAATTTGAATATGACCCACCGCCTAGTTTTTTAGAAAAAAAGATTAAAAAATGACGTTTTCAAAGTTCTTATACACAGGCTCTTATGGCGGACAAGCTTTCGTCATGACTTGTTCGATTATTTTCATTATTAACCTCCCAAGTTTAAGAAATAAAAAACCACATGCCATAAACATGAATATTTTTGGAATATGATAAGATTTTAACAATATAGTGTTACCGTTGTAATTATTTAAATAATTCAAGTTAAACTTTATTATTTAATTTCGTTTATCGACAGAGATACAAATTATTGAGGGTATGGCAACGTCGCGGAAGCAGCTGAGATAAAAAACAAAGATAGAAATACATTAATAAGAGAGACGAGATTATAAATAAATTTTTCCCGCTTTAATTTGAATATCGATGTGTAAGAAGTTAGAGCGCGCTGTTGCCAAATCTTTTTATTAAATCATGAGTCAAAAATAACCAAGTCATTTCATTACTTTCTTTAATTAAATAACTAATAAATATTAATTTATGAATTCGTTATGTTATTATAAATTAAAATAATGAGTTTTCATAACTATAAGAAGAATTTAGCAAACAAAAAAATTCAAACACTACTTTGACTCACTAGTCTCGGTCGAACCTCCTTAACATCATAGCAATGTTTTATTTAAATATTTAAATTACACAATAATTAATTTTCCAAATGAAAATTTAATATTTTTGAAAAAAAGAATTTAAAAAAAATAAATAACTATATTTGAAAACATAATTAAAAATAACAATAAAATATCTTAAGTCAATACTTTAGGTGTGTGAAGCATTTGAATATTAGCAACCTATTGTTAAATTCTACAGTAGCGAAAATTTTATTTTTCCATTTTAATAATGTCCGTTCTGACCGCTCAATATTATGATTAAACCAGCGTAATATTTAAAAATCACACCCTTCTTAAAAAAAAAACAAAATGTAATTTAAACTTTCATATTAATCAAACAATTGTTACTCAAAACAATCACTCTCATTATTGTTAATTATTTATCAGCACGCACTCTCCAACTGCGCACTTCGTTTCCGTCTCGCTTGTCTCTGTCGGAACTGATGAAACTCAGCCTTCATAGCCTGTACCCTTGCCTCTATCGAGTCCCTAGTGTACCTCGAAGGTTGATGATGTGCAGTAGTCGTGTGAACCTGATGAATCGGTAATTGAATATGGATATGATGAACTGGGGGTCGTTCTTCCCTGGTTGGTGTTGACGCTGAAGTCGGAGTCGGTGTGCAAGAAACCGGATCGAATTCGTAGTGACCATCAACGCTTCCGACATCGACTGCTGGATGACCATGTGGTATTTTTACCGGTTGGTCTTGAAGTTCAAGCCATCGTCCAAGTAGTGGCGGTGGCGGGGGTCGGTAAGGAGGTGGTCGCCATTCGGCGACAGTGCTGCCACTTCGTGAGCTCTGATTTTGCTGTGATGTATTTTTGCTACCGAAACCAGAACTACTGGATCTACTTTCTGGTGAGGTTTCTGATAAATGGAGATCTGGAGACGCTGCTAATTCTGGTGCTGACCGCGCATGTTTTGCGTGTCTTGGTGGCAATCTAGCACGTGGTCTTCCAGCTGTTTGAGGTGGCGATGATGTAGCCAGTGGATGAACGGGAATAAATCGCTGGGATTCAGCATGGATTGCTTTCAATGATGGCAACTCTTGACTGTAACGTTGATGGAGATTACGCAGTTGCTGATGATAACCTGGTGGTGTTGGGAAAGAACGTTCTACTGATGATGGCTGACGTACGGAACTTAAATCACTGAGGTACATTGTAGTTGTAGGACTCCATGGAACGGAAACTGGAGCGTTTGGAGAACTGGCAAAAAATCCTGGTGATATTGTGCAGATTGTTTGCATTGGCTGCATCAGAGGGTTACTGATACCGAGATATGCTGATGGAGGCATGCTGACTGATACTCCGCTACCGTCGGAACGCAGGCTCATTTGACTGGTCCCAACTAATGGTCGTCGCCATGATGACTTGAGTCGACTTGATTTTGGAAGAAATCCACCGTCGTCGCTACTGGATGCATCAAGTATACTATTGTTTGCTGAACTTATTACTGAATCTGCTATCACGAAACGGCCGTCTGCTGCTCGGGATATTTTGCTGAGTGGCCGACAGCGATAAGTATCCGGGCTATCGGCGGTCAGGATTTCACGGAGAAGATTCAAACCTGGTACTCGGCTTTTTCTAGCTCTATAGTTAAAAAAATTTTATATTATTAATAATTATAAATTTACTTTGACGATTTAACGAGACATTTATATAATAAAATCATTATTCTGACCTTTTATTCTAAATTATTTATTTTATTCCAAAGACATTTGTTTTTTTTTTTAATAGAATTTTCAAAAAATTGTTACATGTACCCGAGGTAAAAATATTTGGCCGAAAAAGTTATATTTTGCTGAAATCACGGAGACCATAGAATTTTATTGGAAGCCTTGGTGAATCTGAATTACGGTAAATTACAGTATTTTACAGTAAATTACGGTATTTTGCGGTAAATTACCGCATTTTACGGTAAATATACTATTCATTCGCCGTACAGTTATGGAAATATTGCGGTATTTATAGTAAAATTGCAATATTTTTCGGTAGAACTGCAGATTTACTACATAATTACCGCATTTTACTGTAAATTGTTATATTTTTCATCGAAAATTACCGTACTTCCTGGTAATTTACCGTCGTCTACCGTGATTTCGCAGATTACCGTAAAATTCGGTAAATTTCCGTTGCATAAAGTCAAAAGTTGGCCTAAAACAAGCCGAAATTTTAGTATTCTTAACAATCAGGCTGAAAATTAATCGATAAATTGAGTCGGCCTGTTTTTGGGTCTAATTATCGGCCATATTTCGGCCTTGTGTTCACTACCTGGTCTTTTTTTCGGCCGAGAAAAACTTTTATTATTATTCTGGCTTGAAATTTTTCTACCCGAAATTTTTCGACCGAATTTTTTCAGAATTTTATTTTAAAACTTGTATAAAAAAAAAATTATTCAAATATTTAATCATGCAAGAGCTTTAAATTAAAATTCTGAAAAAAAAAAAAATTAATTTAATGTAAAAAATTTTTTAAAAAATAATTAGCAAAATTTTATCGGAAATTTTTTCAAGAAAAAATTTTCTTTTACAGAATTATAATGATTATTACAATTTTCTGAAATAAAAATTGAAAATGTAATCATTTTATTCATAAATGTCTCATTATATCGTAAAATATTGACAAATACGTGCAACGACGTAATAATAAACACAAATGAACAATAACAACAATTATGTAAAGTTAAAAATAATTATAAAATACATAATTTTATTAAATGGGTAAATTTAATTATGCAGGCGGGGTTGCATGCACATGCGCATTCTTGTGCAAAATTGGCGGTGAAATGTGAGGGGATTTCAAAGTGATGGCAGTGAGTGGATTTTGTTTATTTTTTTTTTTTTTTAATCTCTCAAATGATCTTTTTTTTTTTAATTCCAATGTTATCATTCAATCATTTATTTTTTTTTTTAATTTATTATTTTTTAATAATTTTTTAAAATTTCGTGGTAGCAATCGTGGACTTTTTACAAGGTGCTTATTTTGTCACCTTTTTTCCTCCTTCGGGTCCGGCGCAGCAGGGAAAGATCGGGGAGAGAGAAGTTTTTGTAACACAACGATTACATTCACAAAAAAATAATTGTGATACTAATAATAATAATAATAATAATAATAATAATAATAATAATAATAATAATAATAATAATAATAATAATAATAGCAGTAATAATCAGAATAATAATATTAATAATGGCAGTAATAATAATAATTATAATAAACAGTATAATACTAAACGCTAAAATAATTATAAATTACATTATCTAGGCGGTGATATTAGGGAGCAAATAGATGTGATGTGATTTATATATTATTTTAATATTTATATATATTTTTGATACAGTGTATGAGTTTTTCATTGTGCTTCGCTTTATGAGGAAGGATAATATTTATTAACAATTATTATTATTTGAAAAAAAAAAAAAAAATTAATAGATTCGTAGGTTAGTAGAGTGAAAGCAGTTTAAATTCAAAATATATGTAACCAAAAATATTCTCATTTATATTTATTTTTATTTAATAGTGTGATATTTTTGACACATGGTTATTATAGATTTTTGATACGGATGATATTTATATAGGAAAAATATATGGAATGCATTATTTACATATATGTAAGTATATGTGCAAAATTGTGTTGAATATATATAATGTATAATATATTTGGCATTTAAAATTTTGTAAATGCAACGGCTATAGATCGATGATAATATAAATGGAGAAAAATATTAAGTAATTTTGACTAAATTTGAAAAAAAAATTACAATCTGACAAGCAATCTCGAAACGTTAAAAAAAATCAAAACTTGCGCAAAAATCAAAGTAAAAATTACAACATATTAATTAGAATAATAATTTCTGTTGATTATAAAAATCACTGCATTCAAAATATAATTTACTACACGGAGAGAAAATTATGGTAACAGTTACAATATACTATAGGAATGGTTCCCATAATGCATGGTAACCGGTTTTTTTGAAATGTTGATTATAGGAACGGCACCCATAAATATCATGGTAATCATTCCTATAATTATGGGTATAATTCCCATATGGTATCGAAATAGTTCCTATGGAATTATGGTAATCGTTACCATGTAATTATGGTAATGATTCCCATACATTATGGTAATCATTACCATGATATTATAGTAACCATTACCATAATACTATGGTAACGGTTACTATAATATCATGGTAATAATTTCCATACATTATGGGAATGATTACCATAATATTATGGTAACCATTACCACAATATGATGGTTATGTTGACAATAATATTATAGGAATAGTTACCATAATATATAGGGTTTATTCCCATATACATTTAGGAACCATTACAATGTGGTTATAGTATCGGTTACTATTTACTTATGGGAACTATTCCTATGAGTATGGTAATCATTACCATGATTCTTTCACATGCGATATGGAAACTGTAACCATAATGATAGGAATTGTTCCCATACTTATGGAAACTTTTCCCAGAAAGTATGGGTCTATATCCCATAATCCCAAGTAATCATTACCATAACGGTATGGGATGATATTTCATAAACGTACTAGGAACAGTTACCATAATTTTCTCTCCGTGTAATAATACTTTTTACTTTTTATAAGATTTAACTATGTTTATATGAATAAGTAAATATTTATTTTTTCCAAGCAAAAATTTAACGCAGCTTTATTGTAATTATTATGATAAGTGAAAATTACAATCTAGAAAGTAATAATTTAAATAAAATATTAATTTTCAACAAATCATCATTTTTCTTATGGATTGTAATTTTTTATTCGATAGCAAATTTTTCATTTTGATTGTAATTATTATTCAATTTTGACCTGCATTTTTCTCCGTGTATCTAAAATACATATTTAAAAATATATATAGTAAAAGTACCGTTTTTGGGTATTTTGTAGCTAGTTTCGACCACAAAAATTTCAACCAAAATAATTTTCAACATCCACAGACATAATTAATTTTTTGAATATAATCGAAGATACTTTTATCAATTTATACAATGGAACCCATATATTTTTATTTTCACGCGTATTAAAATTTTTTCAAAGTTATACGTCACTACTTTATAATTAAATTATTTACTGAAACTTTAAAATTCATTACATCTATAAAGTTCGAACCCGTGCTTTGCAAAGCAAAAAAAAATAATAATAATTTAAAAAAAAAAAGTTTTAAGTTTACCAAGTTTATATACGTACATAAAATACAGTATTGATATAAGGTGATTTTATTAGCAATGAAAAAAATTCAATTTCCTGCAAAATGATTCAGGGCATGACGAGTTTACCCGAGTAGTATAATTCCATCAATAATTTTATTGAAACTCGAGTAAAAAATTTTAAAAACTTGGACGTAAGTTTTAACAAAAACTCAATTGCACAAGATCTCATGAAATCTAATATAAATATATAACTTTTCAATATAAATTTAATTTCAAAGCAAAAGTGCTTTACATCATAAAAAAATAACTTTACCCCTAAATTTTTTGTGTCAAAAATTAAATTCAAAAATGTCTTTTGGAAAAAAATTTTTTAAAGATTTTTTTTTGTTTGCATAAATTTATAATTAATAATTAAAGGATTTTAAAAAAATAATTTATGAGAATATTTTTGGTTTACTATAAAATATCACAATTAATATATATGTACATATATATATTTTTTCGTGCACACAAGAAAATTTAAAAATAGCATAGAAAGCTTGTAAGATAAAATTAAAGAAATTTATAAAATTAAATAACGAATAGAACGAATATTTTTTTTTTTTATTTTAAATAAAACCGGAGCAATGCTGCTATTGCTGAATATTAATAAAATAAATATTGATTATCGAATTCTAATGAAGGACGCGATAGACTTTGAGTGGTATCGTGCAAACAAAAACGATAATAAAAAAAAAAAAAAAAAAAAAAAAAATTACAATATAGAATAAGAAAGAGCGACAATGAGAATCCGGATAGCGGCAGCAGCTGTGCACAGGAGAAACCGGGTACCTACTTTTATTTAGTGCGGTGTATGAGTGTATTTCATTTTTTATTGATCGTCTAAAATTGAGAAACTGAAACGAATAAAAATGAAGAATAGACAAATTAAGAGTTATAATTGTCAATTTATAAGACTCATATATATAGATATTTATATATTTTATGATATGTCGTCGCACAAGTGTCAAATCAACTAGTTTTATTGTATTGTAGTTTGAAAAATAATGCATAGGTAAAATGGTATTTTTAAATATTTCAGAGAAGATGGTGGTAAAATAAGAGTTTTTTTCGTTGTTTGGGTTGTAAAGTCTCTTATCACGTATGAAGAAGTAGTAAATTGTAAATTACGAATTGAAAATTTATATTAAAGGTCACGGAGTTCAATGATCCCTGGAATTTTGAACCAAAAATTTCTATATTTGAATATCGGAATTTTAAACTCGAAATATCTTGACAACTATTGAGTTTTCGAAAAAATTATAAGATACCTTTTTTGTAGAGAATTTAAAGAGCTACAAAAAAGAATTCTTGTAATTTTTCAAAAAACTCAATATTTACGGAGATATTTACAAAAAACCAATTAGACTATTTTTTTAAGATTCAAATTTTCGCGGGAAAATTTCAAACTTTATTTAGTAAATATAATTTTTGAAAAATTGTAATTTTTAATTGATTGTCAGTCAAAGTAAATTTATTTTTCAATAATTTCCCACAAAATTTAGTGCTCTGAAATTTAGTAAATATATCACTCAAAAATATGACGACAAAAAAAAATTTTTTTATTGAAAATTTTTGAGGGGTTCATTATACCCCAGTCTGTCCTATTTCGAATTGAAAATAAAATTTATCGAAACAAATAATAATTCGAATATTTGATAGTTAATTTAAAAAATTTTCTATTAGTAAATGACCCGCGTAAAATTTAAAAGCTTCAACCAAAACTATAACTTTTAAATTAACATTGACTAATTAGTTTTACTTGTTTACCTGTTAATTTGTAATCTGTAACTATTTTTCAGTGAAAATATTCTGATTTACTCGACTGTAAATCCAATAATCGCGTTATCGTAATTACCGTTCATTAACCATCGATTAATTACATTAAACAGCTTAAATACACGGTATTCACCCTATTTTACCACCATATTCGGTATTATAACAACTAGACGTAAAATAAATGTTTATACATCAATGCATATTTTGAATTTATAGTATATATATGAATTTCTATAGGTAACAACAACTAGTTTTTGCACAAGCTTGACACATAATTTTTAAAAAAATTTATAAAAAAAGGGAAAAGTGGTCGAAATTAACGTGTGTAATTAATATCGCGTTCCAGATGCCATAAGGGCGTATTTTAATGAAGGTATAAGGGCGTAGAAAATTTTTTTTGTTAGTAATTGATGTACTTTATGTTAAAAACATAAAAATAAAAATTTTGAAAATTTTTAACGCCCTTATGGTTCCCGATACTTAATTCGGGAATCATAAGGGCGTAAAAAAATTATTTTTCTGTAATTGAATATACATGTTAGAAGTTACAAAATGAAAAGATGAATTTTGAATTTTTTTTACGCCCTTATGGTTGGAAGTTGTACTGAGGACCATAAGGGCATATAAATTTTTTACATATTTTGATAGTTTTAAATAAATTATACATTGATTACAACAAAAATTAAAAAATTTCGTGCCCTTATGACTCTCGAAGTAGGTCCCGGAAACCATAAGGGCGAATTAATTTTTTTTCTCAATTTTGATACTTTTAGATAAATATTACATTCTTTACAAAAAAAATTTTCACGTCCTTAAGGTCCTTGAAGTAAGGCCCAGTAACCATAAGGGCATAATTTTTTTCTTGCAATCAATGTATTTTTCATTTAAAAGTTCAAAAATAAAAAAATGTGAATTTTGAATTTTTTATACGCCCTTATGGTTGAAAGTTGTACTGGGAACCATAAGGACGAATAAATTTTTTTATCAATTTTGATACATTTACATAAATAATACATTGATTACAAAAAAAAATTCACGTCCTTAAGGTTCCTGAAGTAGGTCCCGGAAACCATGAGGGCGCAAATTTTTTTTTTGTAATCGATGTAATTTTCCTTTAAAACTAAAAATAAAAAACCACAAATCAAAATTATTGTATGCGCCCTTATGGGTGAAAATCGTACCGGAAACCATAAGGGCGGGTAATTTTAACTGTTGATAAATTCAAATAAACAACACACCGATTATCATATAAAAAAAAATTTACGCCCTTATGGGTGTTACTCATCTCCAGGACCTTAAGGACCTAAAAAAATTCAAAAATTCATATTTATTTATATGTGTACTTAAAAAGCGTTCAAAAAAATATTCATACGCCCTTATTGACACCCGTAACTCGACATATATAAAATCACACAATTAACTGACCACATACTGCTTTATTATTTAAAAACGAAAAAATCTATGTACTCCCTAGGCCGCCGAGCGAAGATACACTCTGGGTACTGACTGGAGAACTAATGAGTCCTAGAGCTGTATTGCCTGTTTTGCTCATCTCACATCTCTATAGTCATGACAATCATCCTAAGTAGACAGTAGGTATCGGTGGTAGATTAGTAGGTCCTAGCAGAGGTAGTAACGTTGCAGAGCGGAGTGTTGAGGCGGTAGTTTATCATAATATTTTTTTTTTTTTTCGATAATTATTTGTCGACGAGTTGGCCGTTAGCGTCCGTTAATTAATTAAATAGATGAATAAATAAATAAATCAGTCAATAAATCAATGGTCGGTCAGAACTGATGGTCAATCGTAGTAATGTGGTGTGAGTTGGTTAATCTGCGGTCTAGGTTTACACTTTAATTGGTCTGGTTAGCGGAGATTGGGCTTACTGTTCCGCCTCTCTATGATAAACACGCTCTCGTAATCTCGATTATCAAGATGTAGTGCATGGTGGTCACGGTCACGATTCGAGGGTGCCTCGTGGACCTGCTCCGAGGTGACTGTCACGGGGGTTACTTGCGTAGGAAGTGGTGGTTGATGATGAGGTTGTGGTTGCGGGTTCAACGGGCTGCAACGGGTCAGCGTCGACACTGACTCGCCGCACGCGTTTAAGTTTGTCGACCTACAGAACATACAGAGGACAAGGAGATACCACTTACGTTATTTTGTGTTTAACGATTTTTTCATTTTATTTTTTATTTAATA
This sequence comes from Microplitis demolitor, assembly GCF_026212275.2. Taxonomy (NCBI): domain Eukaryota; kingdom Metazoa; phylum Arthropoda; class Insecta; order Hymenoptera; family Braconidae; genus Microplitis; species Microplitis demolitor. Next base: position 16,077,394 of record NC_068553.1, read on the forward strand.
ACTGCACGGAAAAAAATTTTGTTTTGTTAATATAGCGATGAAAAATTTATTAACACTTTTTTTTTTTTTCAACTTTTATTAACTCTGTAATTAAATTATTTATATTTTTTTCATAGGCAGCAAATTAAACATAAAAAATTTTTTATTCGCTGGTATATTTTTTAATTAACTTTTGTTAATTAAAAAAATTTAATTACAATATTGCAGAGAAATGGTTTTATTTGTTTTTCATATTCAACTGTAACTAGGATATTATTTTGGGTTAATTATTTCGCGTTATTTATTATAAAAAAAACGTATCCTTATACGCTTTTTAGCTTTAGTCACAAATTTAAAACCAAGAGGGCGTAAAAGTTTTTTTTAGGGCAAATCATATTGTAAAGTTATTCTGGAGATAAAAATTTTGAAAATAAATTTTGAAAGCAAAAAGAATTCATAATTTGAGGAGGTTCAAGTGTTACTAAATGAAAATATGATTAAAATTATTTTTTTTAATTATAAAAATTATTTGTAGTTTATTTGCACACTTTTATTAATGTTTGATAAATTAAAACATTTAAAATACTCGTGTAGTAAAAATTTTAAATAAGACATGGCAACAGTGCTCTTTGATAGATACGTGAGGACATGTATGTGAACGAGCATAACCCTAAAATCAGGTGGGTAGCAAAAATTTAAATAATTTCCCTTCATTTGAAAATGGAGCGAAATATTTGTCTCGAAAATTGTCTTATTATATTTTATGTTTACTTGAAAATTGGAGTTTCTACCGAGGAGACTAAAAAAAAAAATTATTTATGTTTTTAAAATTGGCGCCATAAAACAGCTGTCTCAGGCAGCGTTGCCAGTCTAACCTCTATGTCGCCTCAACTTATTAACCACTAAAATAATTTTTTCAACTCAATTTTAACCATGACAATAATTTTTAAATAATTAATTTGACTCTACACATGCTTAACTTTCTTATATCAGTTTTTGAGAGCTCAAAGTTGAAAAAACTCATACATTGCTAGGGCATAGTGTTTCTGTCATAAAAGCCCATGTATAAGGATTTAAAAAACACGGTTTTTAATTATTTTTTTCTCAATTATACGGTAAATTCTCAAATAATTATAAAAGTATATTAAAAAAAAATATATATATATATATATATATATATATATATATATATATATATTATTATTTGAAATTTTTTATCATGTGAAATTAGTGTTTTTGTAGTTTTTGACAGGTATCTGCTCGAATGTGCTCGAAAGTGTTCCGAAAGTATCCGAAAGTGTTCCGAAAGACACTTCCCAGACACTTATAGGCGAGATGGCAGAAAACTGATAAATAACCAATTTCAAGTAGCAAAGTTTACAAGCATGAATATCACTGGACTTGTAATTTATCTTAAAAATTGTAAAATTTCAAATCTTAAAATTTTAATTTTCAATAACCTTCAGAAATGTGTGAACTTCCTTAAATTATATGCCCTTTTGGTTTTCAAATTTCTTTTTTAAATTTTAAACTATTAGTACCATTAGTACCATAAGCGCATAGTGATGTCCCAGCCAATAACATTGCGACCCATCTCATAAAACTTCTAAGGTAAGGTCGCATTCAGTAACCAGTCGAGGTTTAAAAAAAAAAAATAAATAAAAAACAATAATGAGCGAGAGTAATTTTTTATGCTTACCCCTGCTATTTAAAAAAATTGAATTACCAAAAAAAAAAAAAAAAAAAAAAAAAAAAAAAATAGTAACAATAATAATCTTTTGTTGAATAAATACGAGAGTTCAAGCGTGACAAGTGTTTTTAAATATAAATGTACAGGATAATACTTTTGTTAAGCTCTCATCGCTATAATAATAAAACAAAAAAAAAAAAAAAAAAAAAAAAAATTTGTTTTTTTCCGTACGAGTATTCTCAACGAGATATGTGTACGTGATGTTCTTTTTTGCTTGCATCTCTTCAGGATAATAATCACTGAAACGGAAGCAATCAAAAAAGATTCACTGTCACCAAAGCGATTACCCCAGTTCCTCTCACTAATTTATCTCTCATTTATCCTGTGCTCTGTACTATACCTACTTTATATATTTTTATAATAATAATAATAGTAATAACAATAATAATAATAATAATAATAATAATAATAGCAACAATGTATGTATATATAAAGTTGTGTTTTATTTTTAAATTTTGATTAAACTTTAATTAACCCTACAGAGCGAAGGATAATTAAATTCTCGGCAGTGGCTGAACCGTCCAGCCCGTTCTGGATATTATGTAGGCACATGGATGGCATAAAAATCGATCAACGATATAAAAAATAACCGCGAAATTTTTTATAAACTTTAGTTGTATTCCATAGAATTTTTTATTTTTTTTTTAACAATATCCAATAATGCTCAAAAAAAAAGTAACCGATGTGTTATTAAAATTTTTTGCACGTTTTTTAATAGTACGCGATGTAAAGCGTAATTATTTAGGTGATAATAATCCAGAATAGGCATCACTGCAGTCGTATTGTGGACTTTTGGATGCCGTTTAAATTATAATTTTAATGTTTATTATCATTTTTATATATACATGTATATTAGTCTGCGACTAATAAAATTGATGCTTTTTTTCGGTTGCATATAGAAATTACGTTGAGTGTAACATAAAAAAAATTGGGTACAAATTGGGCGCCAACTCAATTAAAAAACGCGCGCTCGCGTAAATAAAATTTCCCATTTAAATAACATGGGAAAATTTTTTTTTAACTGAAATTTTACAACTCGTTAATGGATCAATAAATTGAAATGACCATAACATATTTTTGTAGAGAATCGAACGCTCTACAAAAAAGGTCACTTATAATTTTTTGATAAATCTAACCATTCAAAAGTTATTTTTTTACGAAAATTTCAGTTTTTTTCCCAAATAATTAATTTGTAAAGCCTGTAATTTTTGAACTGAGATTAAAAATTATTAAATAACATATTTTGCTTGCAAAAAAAATGATCTACAAGAAAGGTCCTTTGACATTTTGCGATAAGACTGAAAGTTTTGCTGGAAAAGTCAAAAAAACGATAAATTTACCATAAATTTGAATTTAAGCTTAAATAACTTTTGAACGGTTAGATTTATCAAAAAATTATAAGAGACCTTTTTTGTAGAGCATTTAATTCTCTACAAAAATATGTCATGGTCGTTTCAATTTATTGATCCATCAACGAGTTATAAAATTTCAAAGTTAAAAAAATTTTCATGTTATTTGAATTGGAAATTTTATTTAAGCGCGCGTGCGTTTTGTAATTGAGTTGGCGCCCAACTCGTACCCAATTTTTTTTATGTTACATTCAACGTAATTTTCATATGCGACCGAAAAAAGTATCAATTTTATTTGGCAGTCTAATGTATATTAGGGTGGCGCCAAAAACTCTTTTTTAAAATTCACATGATCAATAATTTTTTATCAGTCAAAAATTTTGAAAATCAAACTTTGATATTCTTAAAATTATTTTACTTAAAGAAATTTTCAAATTTTAAGAGCAAAGGGTTTTTGAAATGCGTTAACAAAAACATCCACAGAAAAATAAAAAAAATTATTTTTTTCACGTCACCCCAATAAATAAATATATATGTATATATTTCGATGTATAATAATATAATTAAGTGATTACGTGCTAGTGTCTTAAACGTTAATAACAATGCGAGGGACGATCTGCGTGCACGAGGAACGTGAATAATAAAACCGAGTGCAGTGATTGATTCGTCCGTTATGTCAAGAGTATTTTCGAAGTGTTCTTTTTTTTAATTCAATTTTTTTTTCTTTTTTAATTAATCAATACACTACGTCGCACTCCAACCTCGTCCAAAATACCTCTGCTGCTGCGGTTAAATTCTGCCGGTCTAAGTATTAATCTAAGGCTCACTGTTTTCCGTAGATGAAAAGATTTATGACTTTTTTTATGATATTTACGTCTTTTTATCATTTAATAAATATGTATAAACATCGAATTAATCTCTGAATAACTTTTCATCTATCATTCAATAAAATACTCTATGCATATATATTATTTTTTTTTTTTTTTATAGTATATATTCATATGTATTCATATTTATAAAAAATCATTGACTCTATAAATTGATCGTGAGAGGTTTCATTTTATTACTGTGGTGCTTCGGTGGCCTATTGCTCGGGGACTTAAATGCTAAATCTTTCTATTCCAAATTAACTTATTAAAATTATTTGAATTGCATTTGTAATAATTTAATTTTTTTTTTTTTTTTTTTTGTATAAAAAATTTGATAATTCATTCAAATATTTAGTGATGTTTATTTGTAAGTATATTAATATAACTATTAAATTTATATAAAATATATCTTATGTAATTAATATATTAATTAATAAATAATTAAATTAAAGCATCGAATATATTTGAATGAATATTTATTTATTTATTTTTATACACAGAAAAAAATTTTATTCTTATTCAGAAAATTTTTTTGAAGACAAACGTTTTTGGGAACTGAGTCAAAATTTTCTGAGTCAAGAAAATTTCTCCTTTATCCGAGAGAATTAAAGTTTTCAAAAAGAATTTAGTGAATCAAGAATACGCGAACTTTTAGTCAAGATTTTTTTTCTGTGTACAAGTACACAGAATTTCTTGAAGCAAAGGATTTTAATTCGTTCCAAGAAATTTTTTGAATTTTAAATTGAAACCAGAAATTTTCTTGGGCTGAGAAAAAATTTATTGCGTCAAGATTTTTTTTTTCTATGTATACATTAGTGCATAAAAAAAAAAAAAAATTTATTAACAAGTGCAATTCTCAGTCTTAATTATTTTATAAAACATTTCCACAATCCCTAAGAAGGGTCGTGATTAAAAAATTATTAGTCATAAATCATTAAAATAAATTATTTTTTAAAAATAAAATACTATTTTTAATAAATAACTTACTTTTTCAAAGGCACTGTTCCCGGGGGCACTTGACCAGCCCCATTGCGAGCATCTGTGGGCCTGCAGGCTACCAGATTATATGCTGAAATCAGTTCTATAATTTTACCAAAAAAAAAAAAAAAAAAAAAAAAAATGTTTTTATTACCAAGACACAAAATAAATTTTTATGGTAATTATTTAACGTCACAACTGGCGTAGACAAATTTGCAGTAAAAATTTAGCTGCCATTTTTGTTATTTCTAGTATTCAGAAGTGCCGCCATCTATTGACTACTTTTTTAGGTTATTTTAGGTTAAAAAAAATGTTTATTATTCAATGAACTATTAAATTGCGCACCCGTATGAAAAAACAATATATGGTTAAAATATATAAAATCATATATTTGTAACAAAGAAATATATGATATATTATATTGTATATTATAAAACATCATATAGAGATTTTCGCCGATTTATTATAAAATTATATACAGTAGTAAATATATGTATTCCATATATGTAACTTATATGTTTTTTATATTAAGCTATATATATTTACAATTACCTTATAATATATTGTATTGATATATTTCCTTCTATGTTAAAAAAATATAAAATTTATATATGAAATGAAATATATGGTAGCATATAATTTATATTATATATGGTACCATATATTTTCTTTGTTATATTTAAGCATATATTTTATTCGTATGTATAAGTATATGGGTATATTATATATTCGCTTCAAATTAACTAATTTTGAAAATTTGAACTGCAATTTAAAGAGTATATTAAAATTTATATCTAATTTAATTGGAGTTCGTCATACGAATAAGAAACTTTTTTTTTTCTATACACAATATAAATATATGTTTATATATATGATCAGAATATATGTTTTGTATATGATAGAAATATATATTTTTATGTATGATAAAAATATAGTTTTCATATATGACAAGAATATATATTTTCATATATGATAAAAATATATTTTTTTCATATGATTGACATATATATTTTATGCATGCTAAACATATATTTTTTAATATGTAAAAAAATATATCAGAAAATATAGTTAAATTGGTCACATATATTTTCATATATTTATCATATATTTTTACATATATTTTGACCATATATGTTATTTTCATACGGGCACAGTTGAATTTTTCAACTTTATTCAAATAGTCATTGTATTTTTATGAAAGATTACGCTTTAATTTTTAAAATTTAGTCACCAAATCGATATTCATGTAAAATAAATAAATTTAATTATCTTTCCATGAAAATGATCCGTGAAAATTGATAAAATTTTAAAAGCCGTATTTCATAAATAATAAAATGAGTTTTGGATGTACAAGGGATGAAACTGTAGTTCAGTTAATCCGTCTTTGATATATAAATCAATATGTGCATTATTGATTTATACATAAAAGATATTTCATAGGTTAAGTACATAAATAATGTAATATGTCATACCTTAGGATGCTAAAAAATTTATAAAATAAAATCCTGATAAAAATGATCAATTGCCAGTCGCGATATTAAACTGTTACCATTTTTCTAAAAAATTCTGAAATATAACTACTGATAAAAATACCTTTTTCTTGTTTTCGTCGTTTCCGCTTATTACATATTTTAACAGCACATATACTGAGGATTATTGCGACAATGAAGAATAGTATACCACCTACAACTCCGGCAGTGATGGCCTTGTGCTTGACGCGAGCTGGCACAGGGAATTTCACCTCATCGCTCGAGCTGTGGGTCGTCGCCGAGTGTGCGAATACTCTAAAGTAATACGTTCTTCCACCGACAAGATTTTTAACTGTAACAATAAAATAACATGTTTAATCAAAGCTTCTTTTTTTTTTTTACCAACTCTACCGGATCCGAATTACAATAAATTGCTGTATTTTACCGCCAGTAGTTTTCCGTAATTTATGGCAAGTTACGGTAGAATAGGCTAATTACAGTACAATGCGGAAATTTATGGTAAAAAAGTGATTTACAGTAGAATCCGATAAGTTACGGCAATATACTACGACTTGTAACATTTTTACCAGAACATATTGCAATACTTCAATTTACGGTAAAATAACATAGGTTTGCAGTAAATCTGCAATTTTACCCTAAAACACCGCCAACTACCGTAAATTCCGGCAGTTTTCGCGAAATGCCGTATTTTACCATAAAATACCACAATTTGCGATTAAATATCAAACTTTCACTATAAAATACCGCAGTATTGCCCGAAATTTCCGGCGAATTATCATACTTTTACCGTCAAATACCGCGAAATCCCGTAATTTGCTATTGAATACCGCACTTTTACCGTCAAATACCACAATTTGTGATTAAATATTACACTTTTACCGTAAAATACCGCAAGGATGCCGAAATTTAACAGTGAATTACCATACTGTTACTGTAAAATACCACGATCGAGCTCAAAATTCCTTACTTTACGGTTAAATTCTGGAGTTTACCGTAATTCTCTAGAATTCCGTAAATTACGGTAACTACCGTATCTTAGGTAATTTTTAATACTTATAACTAAATTTTAAGGCAATTTATTTGCTACTAAATATATTTTGACATACAATCATTCAAAAATTGTAATTTTTCAAAAACTATATTTATTTTAACAAATAGAGTTCAAAATTTTCCCACCAAAAATTACAAGTCTTAAAAAAAAAAAGTATAATTTGTTTTTTGTAAATATCTCTGTAAATATTAAACTAACGAACAAAATGTAAGATATCTTTTTTGTAGAGCTTTAAATTCTCTACAAAAAAGGTGTCCTGTAGTTTTTTCTAAAATTCAATAGCTACTGAGATATTTTGAGTTTAAAGTTGCTAAGTCTTTCGGAGCTGCCTGACCGTTGAGATTTGAATTTATTTATTTAATAATTAAGAAAGTGATTAATCGATAATGATAACAATAAATTTACCAAGATAACTGGTTTCTTCAGGTCGAATTTGTCCTTTATTGAGAGTTCTGTAAGGCCCATCAGTTTTGTACTTGATGTCATAGTACTGAATAAGATGACTTTTCTCCAAAGGTTGCTGCCAAGTTATCAAAAAGCCGTTGCTTATTTCCGTGACAGTTAAATTTCTCGGAGGTCCAGGTCTTGGTCCAGCTGTAAATGGTAAAATTTTTATCTATTGTTCACAATTGCCTTAATTAATAAATAAATTATTTATCAAGCAAATAAAACAGTATTTTATGTTTAAAATCTTGACAGCTTATAGCTGCCATTTTTTATGCTGAGTAAAAAAGCAAAAGATATTCTTTACTATTTGAACAATAAAATATTTAACAAGCGACATTAGCAAGATATACGAGCACTCGGTTTTGTGTAATAACAAAAAAACGTTAACCAAACATTAAAATCCATCGGCGACAGCTGCGACTATTTCCTTGTTTTACGATCTATCAGTTTTAAAATTGACGACTGGATTAACGACAACACATGTCTACTTTATTTAACATATTCTTAATAATTTAATTATTTTACATCATTAAATTTAATTAAATTATTATTTTTTATGGCAACTTACCGTTTTGATCAGACGTAATCCCTCCAGTATTTATGGGGGTCGTTGCTGGAGGGGAGATGCCAACGTCTGATGAGAAAGATTTAAATTTGTGTCATTAAAAATGTATGTAACGTCAGATTTATGAATGAAATCCAGAGGTTAATGAATGAAATTTTTATTCTTTTTTTATTTTAAAAATTCTTTATAATAAAAACTAATATCTCTTGATCTTCAACAATAGATTTTTAAATAATTTATTTTATATATACATAGAATTTAGTCCGCTAAAGAATTATCTTTATTCCTACACGTCTGTGATGTGCATGAACTTGTCCCAAAGAGAGAATGAACTTCAGATCACCCCCACTAAGATCATTTCTTAACTGCGCATGCGCAGAAAAAAGTGGGAGGATTTCGTATACAGAATACCCAGAGTTGAAATAAAGTACGGAAATACCCGAGGTTCATTCTCTTGCGGCAATTTTGCATTTGAACAGAAGCGCATGCGCAGTAATGAATTAATTGTTGAAAAATGATGACAGAAAAGATCATTCTTTTGCGGACTTAAATTGAAATAAATTTGAATTTCAACCCTTCAGCACCTGCGCTATGAGTTTTTTTCGCAAGCTTGATTTAAGATGATTTTTAATGGAATGACCTAGTGAAATATTTTCTGTCTTTATGAAATTTAAGCTTTTCATGAAAATGAAATTTTTTAATTATTTTGAGGTTAGAAAATACTTATTGTAAAAAGCCATGAGACTTTCTCATCACGCAAGTAAAGTAAGGCGTAAAAATTTATACCATTCGGCTAAGTTCGGGTAGTTCCGATAATGTTCGGCATTCGCCACCATTTTTTTCAGCCGTTACATTTTTCCCTGCTTACAAACTTGAAAAATAAAAAACAAATGTGCATAATATAATTGCTCTATTAAAAGTTCTAAATTTTCGCTCGATTACGCATGCGCCGAAGCATGAGACTTTTTTCAGTCACGCGGGTGCTGAAGGGTTAAGTAAAATTTCCAATAATTATTAAGTTGAAGATAAAGAGAATATTAGTAATAAAGAATTTTCTTAAGTCAAAAAAAACCTCGTATTAATTTTGAAAATTTAATATAAATTTGTTGCCCCTGACGGCTCGAAATTACGGTAAATTACGGTAAAAATACCGATACCGTAATACAATTATTCCCAATTGGTCAGATTGATGTTTCGTTAATGATGACTGCATAATAACAGCTGAATAAGTTTACAAAATCACCGTAGTGATGATAACACGGTATTATTACCGCATTTGACGGTGATTCTGCAATACTTTTTTTACGGTATTATTTTTTTCTTATTATTTTAAATGGTATTTCTACTGTATTTTATGGTAGTTCTACTGTAAAATTACCGTAATTACGTGTCCGTCGGGGTGAAGAATTAATTTTACCGAGCGTTTTTATTGTTGTTATTTTACTCGTCATATTGTCGCTGATAGCATTTTTACCAACGACCTGAAATTCATATAAGGTCCCTGGTGATAAACTATTGATCGTCACTGATGTACTACCAGAAGGAGTAACTGGTATAGGAGTTCTCCAAGTTGGCGTGCCTGCTTCACGATACCTGTCATTCATCAATTTATTATTATTATTATCTTAATTAACATTAATAATAACATATCTTACTATTTTTTATGCGCTTCGCATTAATAAAAGTATTCAAATTATTTTTAGTCATAATTTACATAAATTAAAGCTATGATAATTTATCATCAATTAATTATGAATTTTAATCTACGATATTAAATTCACTAAAAAAATATTGCGAAAATGATTTATGGCGCATGCTCAATAAATACTCTGTTATGGTCGACTCGTCATAAGCCTGGTCTAGGATACAGGGTAAATTTTTTTTTAAATTTCAGTCTTCCCGTGCGTTTAGTTTTGTTCTCGACTACTCGTTATAAGCCTGTGTTTATTTTATATAATTTTAAACGTCAAATTTACGTTTTGTCACATGCGTCAGTGTCCCGATTTTTCTAGTGCTTATAGCGCTAAAATAAATACTTATCTTTTTACACAAATAATAATTGTAATGTAAAAAAATAATAATGACAAGGGTATTAATGAAAGTAATAATAATAATAATTTTTATTGATCAACATAATGCTCAATAAAACTTTTAAATTGTAACAGAAGCTTTAATTGTAATTAATTATTACAATTATCACCAATAAATAATATTTAACTTAATATTTATAAAATTATTATCCGCGAAAGATCGATAGTAAATTTTCATAATTAATTTATATATTTTGTTGCTATTGTTAGTTTATAATTTATGTAATTTTAACGGAGGCTTATAACGGGATGCCTGCTACGAAACTCAAAAAAGTGGTTATAGGTGCTGTTTGGACTCAGCTGCCGATTAAGGGGAGATACTTATGACGGGTAGTCGACTTTATGTATAAACAGGATTTAAATACAGAATAATTTAATAAACTGACTTCATAAGCATGTAAAATTAAAATAAAAAAAAAGTTAACAGGTTAGCAGTGACATCTCTCGGAAAAAATGTCAGTGACGCTTCGTAACCTTTAAAAAAAAATTTAATTAAATGCTGTATTAACCAAAGCTGTCTTCTGTGTATACATAATAGAGTGTTCTTTGAGAATTCTTTAAAAGAACTATTGTATATATCTAGCAGGAATGTCCAGACACCCGGGTGTTGGCAATCTCGCCTGCGGCTTGTATGTCAAGCCTTACACTTCGCGCTTTGTACTCATTCGCACTAGACATATAAAACACTATTATAAACATCAAATTATTGTTACCGTCTTATACTATGTTGAAAAAAAATGTTTATTTGTTTATTTATGGATCCATTTTACCCACCAAATTGTATAGTCTTGTTTATAGTCGGGCCCTCCAGAGTAACCTGGAAGCCAATGAAGCGTCACTGAAAACTGCGAAGCGGTACCAGTGACATTGTAAGGCGCATGTGGCTGAGATCCTTCGACGATTAATTGAGTCGATGAGACTATTACAGCGACTTCATTTGAAGCAACACATTGATAATAACCAAAATCATTTCGACGCAAGCCTTCTATTGTGAGATTGCCACCGACCATTTTCGCTCGATTGCGTTCCAAAGGCGTACCATTGCCCTGTTGTAAAGGTATGTTCTTAAATAAATATTTTATTCTTTTATATTCATGCACAGTAAAAAATATTGTGTATCTGTGTTAAGAATGGTCTGTGTTAAATCAACATATTTTACTATGTTACTTAAAAATTTTAAATCGCTCTACTATTCAACAATTTGAAAGCGTTATTTAGCATGAAAATTTAAATTATCAACATTTATTAAGTGTTACTTTAAAATTAACACAATGTTTTAAAAAGTCCATCGATACTTACGGAAAAATTATTAGAAAAATGGAAGTGAAATTTTATAAATGTCATTTTAATTTAAAAATTTTGATTACTAGTATTAAATTTACTATTTACTAAAAGATGTCTGTTATACAAATAAAAAATTTTAGTTGAAATTACTAATTATTTTTTGTAATGTTAATAGTGTATTACACACCTAGGAAGGAAAGAAAATTTCTGTATTTGTTTTTAGAAAGAATGGCGCATGCGCTAATTTTTATCATTTGTTCTCTCATTTAAGAAAAGAGCGACTTTGTTCCCTTTAAATAGGGCAAGAATTTAAATTTTCGGTGCAGGTATGGTAAAAAATAGTAGACATCACGAAGAAAGGCAGGAATTCCCAATCCACGGGTTTTCTGCCCTTCGAAGAGGCAATACACGCGAGTTGGAATGTACTTTTTTTCTCCCTAGGTGTATAATATACTATTTTCGCTAAATCACAATGTGTTTGTTTTACAAAAAAATAAATTGATCGACTTTTTACAACCGTTACGAAATATTACATGTTTTTTTTAGATCTTGACCCTAATAAAAACATTGAAAACTATCAAAAAATAGTTGAATGTCCAATAATGATTGTAATCACTATTGATAACCTTAAAATAATATATCAATGACATATACTGAATATATCAACGAAACAAAAATAAAATGTACAGTCTGCAAAAAACATGGACTTTTCTCCCACCATTTTTCTACAAGTCATTACTGCGCATGCACATTATTGCAAAGTCATGGATCATCATAGTGAAGTAACGGGAGAAAATTCCTATTTTTGCAGACTTAACCATAAAAATTAACATTTTTTGTGTTGCCATTGACATTTGAAAAGTGTTGAATTAACTTCTCGTATTACTCGAATTTCGTGTAGGAATTTTAACACAATATTTTTTACTGTAAATAGTACGTTTTAATAAAATGTAAGTTTATAGTAATACGGACCCTTTGCCATTGAATCGATGGTTTTTCAGTCCCGTCGGCTTCCTGAGCATCACAAGCCATTTCAACAGTTTCGCCAATTTTCCTTTGATACATTGGCTCAGGCTCTATTGTAAATACAGGAGGATTTCTTACTAAAACCTCCATAGGTCCTGATCCACCTTGCGTTCCATGAGCATTGTAAGGCGTACATGTGTACTTTCCCTGGTGATTTTCGTTAACGCGAGTAAAAAGTAGAGAACCATTATTCATTATTACGATATCCTTCGTCTGATAAGGTTCGAGAAGACGTTTATCTTTGGTCCATGTGACGTATTGTAGAGGAGGATTGGCTTTAATATAACATTGAACGACACCAGCCAATCGAAACGGTAAAAATTGGATTGTAGGCGTGAATGTTACCTTTGCAGGATCTTTATTGAAATATTTCAAAAAATAAAATAAAATGTTAGTATGCTTTATTATAATCACGACCAATGTTATGGTTCAATATTCAAATTTAAGAGTACGCGCGCTAACTCGTCTGCGCATAAGTTTCTTGCGATACTTGGAAGGTTTTCGTTACAGAGAGATTCAGAGAGATTCAGATTCGTGTTCCCATCAGAACATATAATACGTTTTTATAAAAACATTCTGGAGTGATAAATATTTATCCAGGTGGTTAGTGAGCAGAAAGCCACAGGGTTTACTTAGAACCAGAGGAATGAGAGGATAAACTTCATACTGCATTTACCTTTTCTACATAATTTATAAGCGCTTTCCACTGAGATAAAAAAAAAAACTTTCAGAAATTGTATTTTCTGCTTACAAAAAATCATGTTATTGAAAATTTTCAATCTAGTATATTTTTAGTGCAAAAACATGGAAATTTTGGGCAAAATTATTTTCTTCATTGAAAAAATCTAAATTTAGCTCAAGATGCGTTAATTTTTTTTTTTTCAGAGTGGAAATAAATTTCAATTTTCTTCTGTCAAAAAAATTATTTTTTAGTTTAGATATTAAATTAATAATGTGTTCTGGTGGATTAACTACTGAAAAAATATGTCATTTTTTTTGCAGAGTGTGGTAATGTCAGATGTTACATGTTTCTCTTCTACAGTACTTTTTTGAACGCGCCCATTCCTGGTGGATCTGAATTATGCTAAATTACCATCATTTACTACATTTTTGCCACCATTTACCGTAAGATACGATATTTCAGGCGAAGCTGCGGCATTTTACGACAATTATTGCGAGTGACAATAATGTACGGTAACTTATGGCGAATTTCACCAAAAATACAGTAAGTTGTTGTTATTTGCTGAATTTTGATTTTACTTTGCTGTAATATACCACAGACTTATTGGAATTTTTACTGTCATAAATTACTGTAATTTATCGTAATTCGGATCCATTAGGGATAGCATTCAATTAGTCTGCATAGAAACAAAAATACCCGAATCTGAATCTTTCACTACAAGAAGAAATTATTTTTGTTTGAAATGCTATCGTGCCATAGTAAAGCCGGGCCGTATTTGCCACATAACGGAAATTAAAATAAACTTATGCACAAATTATCATGCCCGGATGAAAAACCATATATGATAAATATATATGGAAAAATATATAATCAATATGGGACCATATAAGTGGCCAAAAACGATATATATTTTCTTATATATAATATACTAAGTTTTAATATAATTAATTATATACGTAAGTTTATAAATTAATACATGTATCATATATATTTATAATCATATACGTAGACTTATAAGTTAGCACATATATGTATTACATATATTGATAATTATATATGTAAATTTGTAAGCTAGCACACATATATATATATATAAATATATATATATATATATATATATATATATATATATATTCTGAACACAATGTTTGAATCTTATAACAGAGAGAGGAAGACAGAAAAGAATATATTTTATTTATTCTTACATATATGGGGAGACTTATATGCTTCTATATATCGAAAAATATACAAAAATTTATAAAGTTAAATACATGATACATATATCGTGGCATATAATGATGAATTATATATGTATTCTTATTTGTTTCCCTATATAAATAACATTTATTTTTAAATATATTAAAATTATAAGTTTTCAAATATATAAATAATATATTGAAGTTGTACGAAAATATATGAAATCATATAAGAGAAAACATATATAGAAATATAATAAAAGCGGCCAAAATCTATATATAGTTCTATATAAGATTTCATGTATTGTCACATATATATTTATATCTGTAACATATATTTTTTAATATATGTTTACCATATATGATATTTTCATGGGGGTGGCCATAGTAATTTTTGCATGTAATTATTTCAATTTCCGACAGATGGCCAACATGGTCCAGCTTTACTATGACATCAGAGAATTTCAAATTCAAACATGAGTAATTTTTCTGTGAAATCAAACTAAAGTCGTATAGGTTAGAAATACAGCCCGCAAAAGAATGACCTTTTTTCTCACTATTTAGCCATGATATAGTGCATATATTTGCATTAAGACGTATTCGCAGTAATTAGTCGATTATAAAAAAAATGGCGGGAGAAAATATAATTCTTTTGCAGGCTCTACTATAAAAATGGCAGCGATCGTAACAAATCCTGCGGAATGCTACTTAAAATAGTATTTCATGCAAATTAAATTTTCAAATGAAATCGCAGCTTATTAGTTTTTAAACACGTCAAAAGTAATAAATTCGTACATGACTTCTAGGTTAACAATAACGCACTAAGCTTAAATTTAAAATTAATATTGCAAAATATATCAATGGCAAAAGTTTATACTTTGTTCTCAACTTGACTCTCACAAACAAAAGGTAAACTTTTAAATACGTGCTCTTCATATTCTGAATAAATAGAGACGGTCTTTCATTCCATGTACCGTCGAAATCATTAAATTTATTGAAATTTATATTAATTTAAAAATGAACGATAATTAGAATCATAGGAATACACTTTTTGAATTTAAAATTACACTTTCCCGTAGTTTATTGCGTCACGACCATCGGAGCCTGAAGTATTCACAATAATGCTAAAATTTGTTCCTATTGAATGGTCGCTATGAATGTGAACATTTATATGGTCATAAAAATCTAAACTTTCTACAATAACTTGAATAGTAAAATTTATATAAAATTTTTTTTTTTTTTTAATAGAAAATTTCGCAGCATCGACACTTCGAAAGTTAAAAGAATATGAATTTTATATAAACTTTATTAAATAAAATAAAATAAAAATACTTACATTCGACATTAAGATAAGCAGTAGCGCTTTGGGGTTCACCGATTCCGTTGGTTACTTCGCAGAGGTAAAAACCCGAGTCATCGGCACTCACAGGGTTGATGACTAGACTTCCATCTTTACGTATCGACACTCTAGTGTCTAATTCAGATACTTCTGTCACTGGAGCTCCTTCCCGAAACCAACGGACTGTTACATTTCCGGGGAGAGCTTTTGCTTCGCAAGAAAATTGAGCCTTTTCACCCTCTAATTTTGTTTGGTTTGTTGGCGGCACAATTATTATTGCTCCTCCTATAATTCAATTTATCAACTTTAATCATCCATTAGCGTTTTATTAATAAATATCAGTAGAATTATTGAAAATTCAATAGCAATTTAAAATCTGGTGAATTTCAAAATAGCGGTCACGAGCGGACTTTCGGTGATAAATTGTATCACTCTTGGAAACGGGCAAATATAAGTCTAAGTATAGTAGTCATATATTTACTTGGTAATTGTAGGGTAAAGTAAATAATGTTTAATAATTGAAGATAAGTTTATTTACCGGCAATTACGACTCGAGCTGAATGGCTAATTTGGCCTTCTCCGTTTCTTGCGATACAAGTATAATCACCAATATCATCGTTCTTGATTGACGCTATTCGTAGCTCTGTGCCCTCGTTAAAAATTCCAATAGTACTCGAAGTCGCTACTGGATTGGCGTCCTTGTACCAAACTATTTCCGGTGTTGGTGTGCCCTCGGCTTGACAATTTAATATAATTGCATCGCCTAGATTAACGTAGATCATCTCTTCGGGAGTCATCGTAAATCTTGGTGGTGCTAACGAGATATAATTTTATTTATCGAAACTTTATTTTATAAATATTTTTGTAGTTTGCTGTTTCAATAAAAAATTATTTATTTATTTTTTCACTGCGAACTACACGGAGAGAAAATTATGGTAACAGTTACAATATATTATGGGAATGGTTCCCATACTGCATGGTAAGCGGTTTTTTTCAAATTTTGATTATAGGAACGGCACTCATATATATTATGGTAATCATTCCTATAATTATGGGTATAATTCCTATATGGTATCGGAATAGTTCCTATGGAATCATGGTAATCGTTACCATGTAATTATGGTAATAATTCCCATACATTATGGTAATCATTACCATGATGTTGTAGTAACCATTACCATAATATTATGGTAATCGGTACCATGTAATTATGGTAATAATTCCCATACATTATGGTAATCATTACCATGATATTGTAGTAACCATTATCATAATATTATGGTAATCGTTACCATGTAATTATGGTAATAATTCCCATACATTATGGTAATCATTACCATGATATTATAGTAACCATTACCATAATATTATGGTAACGGTTACCATAATATTATGGTAATAATTTCCATACATTATGGGAATGATTACCATAATATTATAGTAACCATTACCATAATATGATGGTTATGTTTACCATAATATTATAGGAATAGATACCATAATATATAGGGCTTATTCCCATATATACTTAGGAACCATTACAATGTGATTATAGGATTGGTTACTATTTGCTTATGGGAACTATTCCTATGAGTATGGTAATCATTACCATGATTCTTTCACATGCGATATGGGAACTGTTACCATAATGATAGGAATCGCTCCCATACTTATGGAAACTTTTCCCAGAAAGTATGGGTCTATATCCCATAATCCCAAGTAATCATTACCATAACGGTATGGGATGATATTTCATAAACGTACTAAGAACAGTTACCATAATTTTCTCTCCGTGTATAAACTAGAAAATTTTCGGTTTTTTCAGATGGAAATTTAGATACATTTATTGTACTTTTTCATTGAAAATTACATGCATTGCTGAAAATTTTTTACTTTTCAAAGATAATTGTCATGAAAATTGGAAAATATTTATTAATTTACATAAGTTCAATTTTTCACGTAACTGAAAATATTAAATTTGAATTTTTTATTGAAATACAGTGTGGCCATTTAAAAATATGTGTTCTATGTGATCACTAATGATCTTAAATGAATGATATTGAATTTATGTAAGAACCCATGTAGGGAACCATAAGTTTCTGAATCCCCGTATGAGAAATCCCCATAGGAAACTGTGAGTATCTAGATTCCCATTTTGACATGGTGCAGATTCCCATGGAAAATCGAGATTGAAATCTACAGGAAAATCTATACTAGATGGATTTGACATGGTGTGAAATCCCATAGGTAACCATTTGAGAATCTATATCGGGATCTATGCAGGATTCTTATAGGAAACCATATGGGAAATCCACATAAAAAGCTGTGAACACCTGGATTTCTATATGAATATTTTTGATAGGAATGTAGTCAGCCGGGCTTGTAATAATTTCTTAAAATAAAAATAGTAAATAATATTTAGAAAATTACCATGGACATCCAGATGAAACCATGTTCCATTTTTTGGACTATTAGGTGATCTGTTGAGGAAGACAACCTTACACTCGTACCATCCTTGGTCATTTTCTTGTATGTTGGTGAGATTGAGGCTCGCGATTCCATATGGGGAATTAGGACTGACTCGTGACACTCGTCCTTCATATCCCTCTCCACTGTGGGTTGGATACGACTCGTACCAAATGTATATTGGTATCTCCTGCCCCTTGCACCAACATCAACAGGCATCATAAACGAGGGATCGTGACAACATGTCAGTCAAGCTGGCACAAGTGAATCAACTACACGCCTATTATTATGCACATGTAACTCATTACTTATATTTGTAACTGCATACTCGTTGCGTATGTTAATATATTTATCTAACCACATAATGGTCACTTGTTTAGAAACGTACGCTTGCGCCAGCTTGCCATTTAATAATAAAAGTAATAATGAACAAATGGATGCAGCATGACAAGGGTGTGACTTCCGATTAATTGTCAGTTGCACCGGAAATCATCAACCCGCAATGAAAGCCTGTGTCAGCGGCCATCACGAAAAATATCAATAGCAATTCTCATGCCTCTATATATTTTAATATTTATAATATATTAAATACATACACAACCACTAAATGCTGATAATCACAAAAATTCATTTTTGGAAAACGAAATTATAATTTTTCAATACTAATTATAATTTTTCATTAAAAATTATTATTTATTCTAGGGTTTACTGTAATTATTTATTCTATGGTGAATTTTTTCACTATTGGAATAGAGAATTACAGAAAAAATATTGAAAACGGAAAATAATTTTAAATTTCCCGCTCAAAAATTATTTATCCGAAGGAAGTTTTTGCGCGAGACGAAAATTTAAAAAATGTAATTCGACTGCTTAAGAGGTAGTTCTAGAGGTGGGGGTGGCCTAAGTTTTCGGCTGACCAGCATCTGTATGCAAAACATTTCAGAAATCGCGTCATCCAGTAGATTTTTCATTTTCCATTTTTTTTTTCGTTGCATGAAAAATGTTTTTATTTTTAGCAATATATGAGCTTTTTTAAAAAATTTATTAAATTAAAGTTTTTTTTCTAAATTTGATTTTTGGTTTATTGTTGAGAGTAAAAATAATTGCGCGAACAAAAATTGCATTTACGAAAATTGAAATTTTTTAGATGAAACAAAAAAAAAAGTAATGAACCCGAGGTAGAAAATTTTGCATCATGTTAGGAAAAACTTTTATTTAATATTCAAATTTTTATGAAAAATTTATCATATTGAAAATAATTACTTCGCGTGAGAAAAAAACTCGTTCAAAAAATTTTCCAAAAAATTCATATCAGCAAACTTCCAAATTCAAGACAATTCTGGTCTTCGAGTTGATCATTTTTGAAATTTCAAACAAATTTTTCAAACTCTGAACCTCGTTTTTGAAATTTCTTATATTTCGTTTCAAAGTTCTTCGAAGCGGGAAAATTTTCAAGCCGAACTATTTTTGAATCAAAAATTCAGAAAAATGTTCCTGAAAAATATTCAGTTGAAATTTCTTTTTACTCTTGAACATTTTTCAAGTTCCAAAAATAATCAACTCAAAATTAAAAGTTGTCTCAAATTTCGAAGTTCATACTAACGAATTCTTCCGAAGCATTTTTCAAAAGAAATTTTTCAAAAAAAATTTTTTGCCCAGATCGTTATAAAAATTTGTAATAAAAACGAAATATTAAACTGTATCTAAAAAAAAAGTTTTCGAACTTTAAAAGTGAAGCTTTCAGTGGTTGTGTCATCGATATATTTATATATATATAGCGGCCACTATATAAAGACTACAAGAAATAATAATAAAGTATAAACATGCGATGTTTTATAGAATGTATTATAAATATGAGACATTTATTTGTTGTTATTTGTAAAGTAGTTATTAGTAAACAGAATTTACTTCAATAAAATCGATGCGCTTATTTAATTGCAGAATATTATTATTAACGCTATTTGAAAACGGACTAAATTAATACGATTGTTTGAATAAATAATTTAAAATAACCTCGAAAATTTTTCATTTAATCTTTTAACAGCCTAGTAATTTAACTATTGATTTTATATTATTAGCATAATAATAACGGCTCTTACAGCAGTAGTTGAAAACATTAATCGAAGCTTAAATCTCAGTATGTAAATTGTGAGATCAATAGATTAGAGTTTTTTTTCGTAATTAAAACAAAATTATTTTTCATTGTTTTCTTTAAAACTCGGATATTATTATATATTGTTGGGTTTAAAATTCATTGAATTCAGTTTACAGAGGGAGTATTTCAATTGTTACGCAATTCATAGAAGCGGTTTTAATATCATCGATTAATTAAGCTCTTCACAATTTATTTCTATTCATTTCTGCATATCTCCCTACCGAACAGATGAAATGCATTCCGGTACTTTTTTGTTAACATGACAGAAAAAATTCATGAAAATTTATCGAAAATTTTTTTTCAACACTAAAGAAATTCTATGATTTTTTACAAATGAAATTTCACTTTATCTCGCTCCCCTGATATATTTATATTTTATACCATGTTTTTCAAATTTCACTTTTTGAAAAAAAATTCTGCAGGCGAATTCATATATTTTAGATATGAATAAAATTTTGGCATAATTTGTTTTTTGTCGTTTTTTGAAAAATATGACGTTTCCTAAATTTTTTTCTTGACAGTTATTCATATGTTGTTTATACATTCGTAAATTCTTGAATTATTTGAAATTTTACGGAATAGTAAGTTTTCGAATCATTCGAAAATGTTTTTTGCAATGACATAAAATTGTGATATTTTTTCTAATAATTCAAATTTCTGTCAGAGGTAAATAGAATCTAGACACGAACCTGCGAAATAATTACTTTTGGTTACCTTAAAAAACTAAGCTCGATATTAAATAAAAATTGAATACTCGAAATCAAATCAGAATCTTTTCGATGCGAACCGGGTAATTTGAAAAGTTACGAATAATTCGAATTTATTGAATTCGGTTTTCGAATCGATTAGTTGTATTCAGTTAGATTCAGTTTGAACACTGCCCGGGTCAAAAATGAAACTTAATTCAGGCTCGCTGAAATTGCCGACGATTTTCCGATAAGATTTCGACTTAAATTAAATGTTTGTCAACTTTTAGAGCTTTTTTCATCTTAGCTTCAACTTATTCGTAATTTTCGATTTTATTTTTCAGTTATCCGTCTACTTCAAACATGGCTATAATTCGCCTTAATTTGGACTTTTTCAGCCAATTCAAGAAAAAACACCATTTTCTAGTGTAAAAGGTGTGTTTCTCGTTTTTACCTTAGTTTCCACTTTTTCACTTTGTAATTGAAGTCAAATAAGTCGAAACCAAGTCAATTTCGATTTGATTTTCACTTTTCCGTCTTGAAATTTATCAAAAAGGTCTAAAGCAAGTCAATTTCGATTTGATTTCCACTTTTCCGTCTTGAAATTCATCAAAAAGGTCTAAACCAAGTCAATTTCGATTTGATTTTCACTTTTCCGTCTTGAAATTTGTCAAAAAGGTCTAAACCAAGTCAATTTCAACTGGATTTTTATTTTCCCGTCTTAAATCGACTAAGTGAGCCAATCAAATCAAAACTAAAGCAAAAATCAATGTCCTCCATATTTCTGCAAAAAATTCGAGTTCGTCTTGTGAAAAACGGCTCTAACTTTCGACTTGGAAAACCAAATTTGAATCAAGTTTTATTTTTGACCATGACGCACAATCTCAATATAATAGACCTGAATAATTGTCGTAAAAAAATTTTGCAGATATCATGTTTTTGCAAATATGTCCATGTCCAAATTTCATATCTGACCTTATCAGATCTAACCTATTTTTCACGGTTGCTCGTAAAAATATAATGATTTTTCTGTGATTAATCACTTGAAAAAATGTATATGAAAGTAACATATACATCGTATCGAAAATAGTGCACTATCAGCGCGACAACCTTGAACATAAAATCCAGTTTAAATTTATATAAAATAAAAACTACAATAGTTTATAATAGTCAGCGATACTAAATGTTTTATCAAGATGATCGAATGTTCAATATATTGTAGCTATCTCTACTGTTTCTCATAAATTCTATTTGTAGCATGCCCTAGTTACAACGATCGAATTCAATATTAATCGGTCCTGGTGCTTTCTAAGCTCAATATGTATTACTCTCTCTTTCTACATATATATACATCCTTCTCACTCTCACTTGCACCCTTCCTATTCATCCCTTATCTTTTTCTCTTTCTCTCTCTACCCCACCCGCATATCGTGTCAGCTGCGTTATAATTTCATCAATAACGGAAATAACATTGCCGGCCACGAGATTATATGTTGTTGTAACCTATATGTAAATGTGATACAACAACATGAGTAGCAAGATATTAATCAATATGCGGCATAATGCATTTACAAGTTTATCAGGATGTTAATATTGTTTGTAACATTCATACAATCGTCCGTATTAATGAATTCATATTTACTCTGTTTCTATGTATTTATTGTCATTATTTTTTTTTTATATTCTGTTCGAGGTATTTTTCAAAGCACATTTTTAATTATTATAACACACATCGACGACTAAATATAGACGACATTAAGTAAATAGACTTTTGATTTAGGTCAGATGGTAGGTTAGAGTCTGCCGAGCGCACCACTCTCGTTGAGCGAATTTTTGTAATTTATAATTCATCCCTTAACGAATGGTTGTGGGCTTGCCAGTAGACTCATACCACTTACCGAATGGAAAAACTTTATTGTTCTGCCTTGTATATATACGAAATTTCAGTTAACTCATACTAATTATGGTTTTAAATCCCGCGGATATTTTTAATTATCTTTTGTAGTAAAATAATAATGCACGGAGAGAAAAAATAACTTTTAGAAATATTGCATTTTTTTTTTACCCAGTTAGAAATTTTGTGTATTTGTGTTAAAAAATTTGGTTAAATTTTTTGTTGATTTTCAACGCGAATCTGTTAATTCAACAGAAACCGTTTGTGTTATTTTACTTTAACTGATTTTTTATGTTAAATTATTAGAAAATCTGTAATGTAACACATTTCTGTGTTATTCGAAAATTAACACTAAATTTGTGGTGTTTAGCTAAACACTCCCGCGCGTTTCTTCATTACTATAACCAAGCAAAGCATTGCAGCAGCATTGTCTGCAAGCAAACTTGGATTATAATTGATTTACAATTAAATATAATCATAGATAACTTTAATATTTTTATCATCAGGTTCAATGATTTTTTATTCTCATTTTACGGGAGGATAATTCATAGCTTTGTTTTTTATAAAAATCACCGAAAATCGAACTAATTGTTTGCTAAATTGACAAAAGTTGTACTAAGGGTAGATCAGTATACTTGAGTTGGTTAGATTATGTGCTTATATTTATTAGTTAATTTTAACACGAAAAGTCTGTTAAATTTACCCAAATTTTCTGTCAAAATAACAGATTTTGTGTTAAATTATTTAACATAAAATTTGTGTTAAAGATCAACACAAACGCAATGTGTTGAATTAACACGAAAATTTGTGTAGACAACAGACGATTTGTTTTGAATTTAACACTAAATTTCTAACTGTGTAAAATTATACTGGAAGTTTTCAATCTAATATATTTTCAGTGAAAAAATTTCGAGATTTCATGAAAAAAATTATTTTGCAAAATTCGTAAATTTAAAAAATATGTGAGATAGGGTACCCCGGGGTAAAATGGGACAGCTTCTTTTTTTAAGGGTTCATTATCTGAATTATTATATTGATAATTAAAAAAAAACTGACTGAGGTAAAAAGAGTCGAATTTTTTTTTGCTGAAAATTTAAAATTGTCTAGATCAAACCCCAATTTTCTACGAATCGTAACTAAAGATTTTTGAATAAAAGAAAAAATTTTTCATTTTTGAAAATGTCTGATTTTGTTGCAAGTGTCCTTATATTTAATTCAAATTTCCAGTATGTAAAAATGCTTGAAAAATAAAAATATATCGACTGTAAAAAAACTAGCAAGTGTTGATCAGTAGCACTCGAGCTCGTGTCTCAAGCAGTTGTATTTCATATAATAATAAAATAATAAAGAATCTCAGCCAATTAACAGGGGGATAACGAGTTTCGGTGTTGATACTAGACTTTGATAAGCAGGTCGAGTAGCTTCTAGTCTTCCATCTCTTCACCTCAACTATGCACTTCTCAACTTCAGTTTTCCACTCATTGGCTGCTGTATATATTTCATATCTGCGGAGGGTGTCATCGAGAGCCGGCAACCCTGACACACTCGACTGCGGTTAAAGACTTCCGCCGAGATTTTTTATAACATCCACACATATATATACATATTTATGTACGACCCTTTGGTCCGTGTGGTTACGCTTGGCTCTTTCCTAAGCTACTTTGCTCTCGCACATTGAATCTTTTGTACTCTACCTAACTCTATTTCTCGTTCATACATATATGGTTTTTTTTTCTTTTTTTTGCTGGTATTTTATGTTTACGCGGTTCCAACGTCATCGCAACCACGACCTGAGCTTATACATGAGTCCGCGAGAGGTGCTCCTGTCCTATTTTTAAGCCATATAACTACAGGTTAACCGGCTAACGGGCAATCGATAACACCAGTGCAGTATCTCTCATACTCAATCCGTCTTACACTTATTTTTTTAATCTTCTATAGAAGAGAAGTAAGAATTTATGGTAACAATTACAAATGGTTCCCGTGATGCATGATACCTGTTTTTTTAAATGTCCTATCACCCATACATATTATGGTTACCATTCCTATAAATGTATGGGTATAATTTCTATATGGTATCGGAATAGTTTCTGTGGAGTTATGGTAATTATTACTGTATCATTATAGTAATTGTTCCTATAATAGTATGGTAATTATTCCCATATTATGTTATCTATTACTGTAATATTATGGTAATAATTATCATCATGTATGGTATTTATTATCATTATATGTATAGTAACCATTACTATAATATTGTAGTAATAATTTCCACAATGTATGGTAGCCATTGCTATAATATTATAGTAATTTTTACCATCATGTATGGTATTTATTATCATTATGCACGGTAGCCATTGCTATAATATTGTAGTAATTATTACCATAATGTATGGTAGCCATTACTGTAGTGTTATGGTAATTATTACCATAATTTATGGTAATTATTACCATAATTTATGGTAATTATTACCATAATATATAGTAACCATTACTATAATATTATAGTAATTTTTACCATCATGTATGGTATTTATTATCATTATGCACGGTAGCCATTGCTATAATATTGTAGTAATTATTACCATAATGTATGGTAGCCATTACTATAGTGTTATGGTAATTATTACCATAACACTATAGTAATTATTACCATAATCTATGGTAATTATTACCATAATTTATGGTAATTATTACCATAACACTATAGTAATGGCTACCATACATTATGGTAATTTTTACCATCATGTATGGTATTTATTATCATTGTGTATGGTAGCCATTGCTATAATATTGTAGTAATTATTACCATCATGTATGGTAGCTATTACTATAGTGTTATGGTAATTAGTACCGTAATATATGGTAACCATTAATATAATATTATGGTAATTTTTACCATCACCCATGGTATTTATTATCATTATGTATGGTAGCCATTACTATAGTGTCATGGTAATTATTACCATAATATATGGTAACCATTACTATCATATTATGGTAATTTTTACCATCATGTATGGTATTTATTATCACTATGTATGGTAGCCATTGCTATAATATTGTAGTAATCATTATCATAATCTTATGGTAATAATTACTATACATTATTGTAATAATTACCATACCTGGTAATTGGGAATAGTTCCCATATGCAATATAGGAACCTTTAGAATGTGGTTATAGGATTTGTCTCTATTTGACTACGGGAACTATGCTCATGGGTATGGTAATCATTACAATAATTTTATTACCCTGTTGCCATAGTAATGGGAACTTTTTCTAGAGTATGGAACTATATCTCATAGTTCCAAGTAATTATAACCATAAATGTATGGGACATTTTAAATTATTTAAATTTCTCTCCGTGTACTATTATTATCAGTTTTAAAAATATTTCCAAGCCTCAATTCAAATTTACTCCCTTTATTTTTTTACCTCCATTTACTTCCGTTCATTCTCTGAACACTAACAGCTCATCTAAAAATTTTAAATTTAATATTCTCACTCATTCGACTAGAAAAATCATAATTTCACCATAAAAACACAGAATTTAATTTTAAATAAAAATTTTAATACTGATGCACTTTATGATCTTGACTTGATAGCTTAGATAGTAAAAAGATCCCAATATTAGAATATATATTACTTTTGTCTAGCTCTTTCATCCACATATATATTTTGTTTTTTTTTTTTTTTAATTTTATAGAGTACTCCAATTAGACAGTCTAGTTGGCATATTCGTTGAAAATTAATTGCAACAGCTAACTCAAACTCAGCCGGTATACAACGTCATACATATATACATATATATGTTTGATACGTTTAGAAGAGATACATCGGCGGAATTTTATGCGGGCTGCCTCTTTCATCCACAAATGCTTGACCCAAACCACCGAAAACCACCGATGCGCAAATAAAATTCATTCCTGTGTTTGCCCGGTGGCCATTGCAACTGCAATATATATATATATATATATATATATATATATATATATATATATATATATATATATATATATATATATATATATATATATATATATATATATATATATATATATATATATATATATATATATATATGTACGCGAAAAGCGGATGTGCGCGATGCTGCGATCCACTTTTAACCCCTGACCCGATGTCTATATATATGTATGTTTATATGTGAATGTATATATACTTTATCCCTAGCATTACTTTTACAACACGTTCACCACCCACAATAACCCAACCCTTTTTACGGTTTTCTCTCAGCAAAGTTCTCTAGTTACCCAATACTCAAAGTGCACGGCTTACTAACAGCTAGATCTCCAAATTACACGAGATTGAAAGAACAACCGATGTGGATGACCAATAAATGTTGTTTTTTTTTAACGAAACCTCAATTATGAATTTTTTTTTTTACATTTTTATTCTAAATTAAATGCGCGCACATAAAAAATTTCTAAATCTCTTACTAATTTTTTTTTTCTTCCTTGTAATTGTAATTTATATGAATATAATTTTATTCCCGCGAAAATTTAAAAAAACCGCCTAAATTATAACTGCAATTAAAATTTTTTTTTTTTTTTAATTTTAAAATTCTATCTGATATATATATTCCAAAAAGCAAAATTAAAAATGAGAAATTTTTAAAATAACTAAAAAAAAAAAAAAAGAGCTCGAGTCCATAATTAATTTTAGCGTTAAAATAATGTCTACTTAAAAGCAATTAATTTAAATAAATAATAAGCCGATAATTTTTAGCAATAAATATAAATCATGCAAAATACCATCCAGATACCAGAGAGACAGAGGCATAGTTCAATTTTTTTTTTTTTAATTATATTATTAATAATTAATTAACTTTAATTACAACAATTAAATTTCAATCCAAGTGGATTTTTTTTTGTCTTGTCAAAATTATGTTAGCAGTAAAAAAAAAAGTTATATAGAACGATTTTTTAATGAAGATAAAATTTAATGACCAGACCGGAAGTAATAATAATATAATATAAAAATATGAATACGCGCAATAGTGACCGTAAAAAATTTAACTAAATTAAAAGTAAGATTCGAGAGTAAAAAATTATAAAAATTCTGAAGTCAAAAAAAAAAAAAAAAACTTAGTAATCGGATTAATTTTTTCTAATAAATTATTGTTAGTATAAAAAATATAAAAAATGAAAAGGAATGATATGTAATGATATATAATTTAAATTTACTAAACGATAAAAGACGCGCTCTGCCCTCTTTGTTCTACTTTGCAAAATAAAAAATAATTATTCAGAAAAAAAAAATTATTTAATTGAAATTAAGTAATAAATTATTTAGCGAATATTTGCCGACATAAGAGATTTGTTTACTATATTTATAAAAATAAGCTAAATATGAAGCTCTAGTGGTAAATATTTGTCAACAAATATATGAAATAAAAATCAATAACGATTAAATAGAGTATAAATAAATATAAATTCGAGCTTCACAATTATTGCATTATTCCAACGACGTTACAAATTTTATTGATGGGGTTTCGTTCAACACTCGCTTCTGATTGTTTGCAATTGATTTATTTATTAGTTTATATTGTGACGATAAATTCGCTGGTTGGCTATATTTTACTGAGTTATTTTATTGAGGATTGTATAGTTTGATTTAATTAATAATTAATATCAGATGCGGATGTATAATAGTAATGAACGAAACCCCCATATTTAACTCACGAATAGAGAGCAGAGAGGTTGATCGTCCGATATCGTACCGTGTCGCCTACCTTCTTCTCCCATTGGAGAACATAGGGCACTGGATGCTCACCGGGAAACTCAACATGGCAATTGAAGACAACACTTTCACCCAAAATAGCTGTTATATGAACTGCATCCTGATGACAGAGACCTGAAAATATTTTTTTTTACTGTTATCATCTACAATAGTATAAATATATCAAAATATATACATTGATAATTATAGAACGTCATTTAGAAGTCGGGATGCCGGTAAAATTCTTCAATCACCCTATTGAGTAGATTTTGTACATGCTATTGTATAATTTGCGTTTTCAGGCCGGGAAATTTAAAGAAATATGGAATTTATCAGTAATTGGGGTTAATTTTGAATTTTTCAAAAATGGTAGGGTTAACGTGACAAAGAACTCGCATTTCTTCAAAAATTCAGTTTTGCTAAGCGTATTTCATTATATTTTGCTCTTTCAAGTCTTGAAATTTAAGCAAATATGAAATTCATGACGAATTTGGTAAATTTTGAATTTTCAAAAAATAAAGAAAGAATATTTCTTCATGGATTCGGTTCTGCTGATCGTTTTTTATTATATTTTGCTCTTTAAAGCCTTGAAATTTGAGGAAATACGGAAGTTCTAAATAAAGTGGGTTAATTTTGAATTTTGAACTTTTAAAAAATTTTTTGTAGGGTCAATGTGATTAAGAACTTGTATTTCTTCATAGTTTCGGTTTTGGTAAGAATATTTTATTTTATTTTGCCCTTCCAAGCCTTAAAGTTTAAAAAAATACGGAATTTATGAGTAATTTCGGTTAATTTCGAATTTTGAACTTTTCAAAAATTTGTGTAAGGCTAATATGATAAAGAACATATATTCTTTAATAGATTGGGTTCCACTAAGTGTATTGACTTGTTTCTTGCTTTTTCACGCCTGAAAACTCAAGGAAATCAGAAATTTCTGAGCGATTCGGGGTAGTTTCGAAATTTAAACTTTTTCAAAAATTTTTATAGGGTTAATATAATAAAGAACTTGTATTTCGGTGTAGATCGAGTTCTACTGAGCATTTTTCATTATATTGCGCCTTTTCAAAGCTCAAAATTCAAAAAAATACGGAATTTATGATAAATTTGGGTCAACTTCGAATTTTGAACTTTCCAAAAATTTTTTTATGGCTACTATGATAACAAACTTGTATTTCATCATAGTTTCGATTCTGCCGGAAATAATTTATCATACTTTACCCTTTCAAGCCTTAAAATTTTAGAAAATACGGAATTTCCGAAAATTCAGAGCAATTTTGAATTTTAAACTTTTTCAAAAATATTTCCTAAGACTAATATGATACAAAAAGTGTATTTCTTTACAGATTACATTCCGCTACGTGTATTTTATCATAGTTTGCCCTTTGACGCCATTAATTTCAAAAAAACAGAAATTAGAGGTGATCAGCGGAAATTTGACTTGAAACTTTTTCCAAAAATTTTTTATAGATCCAATATCTTTTTAAGCCTTCAAATACATCGAAGAAAGAAATTATAAGCAATATAGTAAAGCATAACTTTTTTTTTCTGTTTCGCAACTTTTCTTTTTTTAAAAATTTTGAATTCAAAATCTATAATTCATATGTTTGGTCAAATATTATGAAAAAGGAAAAAAAAACGTATGCTATATCATTGCATACTAGAGGCTAAACTCATAAATAATTTTTTTGTATAGAGAGCAGCATTTTCTATAAAAATGTATAAAAGCTAATTTATTCATAACCCGTTAAAAAAATAGAATTATTTAAAACTGATAAATAATTCCCACGGAATTAAAACTAAAAAAAAAATTACAGAGAAATGCTTAATGAAAAACAATGTTTTTTTCTTTTTTCGTACAAATTGCAAGAAATGTGCTAGAAGCCTTGACTTTCCCACAGTGTTTTTAAAACATTTATGCGGGAATGACAGGAAGAAAGGAAATATATTCAGTAGAGGGAATGAAGAATAGTGAGAATAGATAATTAAAACTGCTGTTATATTTCGACAAATTCTCACGCAGCTCTAAGGTATTAAATTAGCACGAGGTAATTAAATAATTACACAAGAGAAAGAGAAAGAGTAAATAGTTGATGAACAAGTAGGAAAGAGGAATACATAATTTATTGAATTCCAGTAAAAGAAAAGTTGTGAATTTTGTGATTTTTCCAGCAGAACAAATAAAATAACGAGTTCTACAATCAATGGTGTATTGATACTGTATATATTGGTAAGTAATTACAAAGTACCTGGTGTAATGAGTAGAACAACCCCAAGTAGTAACGTTCCAACGAGCATTTCCGTAAATTGTCGGAAGCCTCTGCACCTTCGTAACCTTCTTCTCTCCATCTCCTCGTTCTCTTGATCCACATTCTCAATTACACTAGTGCCGCTTCTCAAATTGTTAAATGATGCTTCCAGACTCTCTTGACGATAGTTTCCCTGTTTCAGACTCACCAACTTGTCTTTAACAAGACATGGCCACGCAATGCTGCTGTCTTGCGCCCTCAACTGACGTTTACCACGTGTTTTGCCGATCCCAAGACAGGTGGGCTGGCCGGAAGTGAAGCCTGCTGTTGTCCAGGGAATCGATCTTAAATTTTATAAGTATTTTATTATACCAGTGAACTATCATTTTTCATTTTGCTTTTAGGGTTTCATTTATACTTCATTGATAATTATAATATAATAATAATGTTGATACTACTTTTGATTCAACCCAAGTCAAAAATCAACTAGTTTAGTCTAAAAAGCCTCAATTCCTTTAATGTTTTATCTGCCGTCCAGAAAGTAACTCTACTTTAGTACTCAAAATCCTCAACAAATCAAAAGTTATATTTCGGGCTTTGGAAAATTTTAGATAATAGAAAAAGGGAGGGGAAGAATACGTCGAATGAGACTTTTGAATTTCAAATGTGGATAAAATTCCAGAATGTTTTAAGGCTTTAATTCAAATTGTTATTCCAGTTTAGTCCTCAAAGTGGTAAAATTCATCTTCACTTTTGAAAACTAAACTCGGATAACTTTCTATACTGTTGTCAATCTCAAAATTTGAAATTGATCATCGAAAACCTCATTGAGAACTTCTACACTGTGAAAAATTTCCAACAAATTTTACTATGGGTGCATTGTAACCTGGACCATAAGAAAACTGGTACAAAATTTACAAGTATCCCATAGTAAACGGTATGCGCAGATAACACGATTGGGACCTATGCGCATACGTTTACTATGGGACACTTGTAAATTTTGTACCAGTTTTCTTATGGTCCGGTGTTACAATGCACCCATAGTAAAATGTAATGGGAATTTTTCACAGTGTAGACTTAAATCGGAATTTGTTTTTTGACTCGGGAAGTGATTTTAACAGATGTCTATTGATCTAATTTAACATTGCGGTTCATGAGAAAATTTTTTAACTACAAGTAAATTTTGGAATAATTCGAGTCATTAAATTCGAAATTCGAACTATTCGCACATTTCTACAATAATATAACCATTCTATAGACAACTTTTAAATTTAGCATCGAAAAGTGACATGACTATCTATTGTATTGATTTCGAGTATATATAAACATTAGAATAATTTATCGCTCTTATCATTGCGCAAAATGTTCAGTCTCATAGCAAGAAGATAACCATACATGCAAGGGCTGTCTTGTTTTCCAACAATTACTGTCAATAGTACAAATATCGACCAAACATATATTAGATTAGTTACTATCCGCTATTTTCAAGTTAACTAACGTTGTTCGAGTTATCATAAATACGTCAATTGTAAATAGTAAATAAAAAAAAAAAAAAAACGGGTTGCTATTAATTGATATAATTATGTCTGATGACCTGTTCGTTATTCCGTTACATCCAATCCATTAAAGCATTTTTTCATTCATTCGTTAATAAATAAATTAATTAAAATGTTCTTTGATGTGCTAATCATATTATTGCGAACACTTTAATTAACTGAAAACTTTTAACGAGTTAATTGTACGGTTACAAATGTGAATAGCAATTGACTGAAAAAAAGTTCAATACAATTTCAAGCTGATTGATAAATACCGATGTAATTTGGAAATATTTCCAATTATGACATTTTTCATTGGTGATATATTTTAATAAAAAGCATTTTAAAATTCGTATAAAAAAATTTGAAAAACAGTTGACCCGGAGAAATCCCATACCGAAATTTCCCGCCGTTTTCAAACTCAGGGAACTGAGTCTCGATTTTCTATATAATTTTTATAGAATTTCTTAGGTGGCGATCCTGTTGAAAATTAAGGGTTCCGTGGGATGTTTGGAGGTCTCGGAGGTATCCGCATGAAACTACCATATATGATAAATATATATGGAAAAATATATAATCAATATGGGACCATATAAGTAGCTAAAAACGACATATATTTTCTTATATATAATATACTAAATTTTAATATAATTAATTATATACGTAAGTTTATAAGTCAATACATGTATTATATATATTTATAATCATATATGTAAACTTATAAGTTAGCACATATATGTATTACATATATTGATAATTATATATGTAAATTTGTAAGCTAGCACATATATATATATATATATTCTGAACACGATGTTTGAATCTTATGACAGAGAGAGGAAGACAGAAAAGAATATATTTTATTTATTCTTACATATATGGGGAGACTTATATGCTTCTATATATCGAAAAATATACAAAAATTTATAAAGTTAAATACATGATACATATATCGTGGCATATAATAGAGAATTATATATATATTCTTATTTGTTTCCATATATAAATAACATTTATTTTTAAATATATTAAAATTATAAGTTTTCAAATATATAAATAATATATTGAGGTTATACGAAAATATATGAAATTATATAAGAGAAAACATATATAGAAATATAATAAAAGCGGCCAAAATCTATATATAGTTCTATATAAGATTTCATGTATCATCACCTATATATTTATATCTGTAACATATATTTTTTAATATATGTTTACCATATATGATATTTTCATGCGGGTACCTGATTGAGAAACCTAATTTGAAATAATTCAAACACGATCAGAAATAATTCAAAGTTGGCAAAATTGACTACCTATAAATACATACTTTGGCATGGATTAAATCATTCCAAATTAGATTTTTGAATCAGGGGTGTCAAAAAGTCTTTTACAGAAGTTTTAACACAATGTTTTCCATTAAAATATATTACAGAGAAATATCATCAATGAAAAATGCCGTAATTTAAAATATTTCCGAATTGCATCGGTGTTTCATAATAAGTTTAAAAATGCATTAATTTTTTTTCAAGCAATTGCTATTCACGTTTGCAATCGTACAATCAACTCGTTAAAATTTTTCAGTTAATTGATGTGTTCGCAATAATATTATTGACACATCGAAGAAAATTTCAATCAATTTATATATTAATAAATGAAAAAATATTTTATTGGATTAAAAGTCACGGAATATCAAACAGGTTATGCATTTTTTTTTTTCAAAATTTTTAGACCGAATTTTTTTCACACGATAAAGTAATTTTTAACAAATTTTTTAATAATGTAAGAGTCAATATTTGGTTGAAAAATGATTAGTATAATTGTATTTGGTAGGGATAAAAAAAAGGTTAAGTAAACTTAAACAACGAGGAAGATATAAAAGTGCATTTACCAGAAAGATTTATGTACGTACTAGAATTTTATTTAAAATGAAATTACCTCTCGTCATCGAGAGAATAAACTTCCGCAGAACATTCATTCTCTAAGGGCTGTAAAAATTTTTGAGAACTTTTAGTTCTTCTGGATGTCGTTTTAATAAGCCGCCGGTGGAGGTCCGTGGCCTGTAGCCCTCCTCCGCCCTCCATTCCCCAGCTCCCATAGTACCTGAACAAACAATAATCAATTTTTATTGGTAAAAGCCAAATATATATGAAATATTGTTGCAAATTTAAATTTATAGTGTTATCAGACTTTTTTAATAAATATTTCTACGGTTTTTTAAAATAAACTTCAGAATATTTTTAAAATTTTCCGAAATGTACACAGAGAGAAAATTATGGTAACAGTTATAATATATTATGGGAATGGTTCCCATAATGCATGGTAACCGTTTTTTTTGAAATTTTGATTATAGGAACGACACCCATATATATTATGGTAATCATTCCTATAATTATGGGTATAATTCCCATATGGTATCGGAATAGTTCCTATGGAATTATGGTAATCGTTACCATATAACTATGATAATGGTTACCATAATATTATAGTAATGGTGACCATAATATCATGGTAATGGTTAACATGATATTATAGTAACCATTACTATATATTATGGTAATGGTTACCATAATATTATAGTAACGATTACCATAATATTTTGACAATGGTGACCATAATATTATGGTAATGGTTAACATGATATTATAGTAACCATTACTATACATTATGGTAATGATTACCATAATATTATGGTAATGGTTACCATAATACTTAGAAATTATAATAAATTTTTTTTGTAATAAGCGTTTTTTTGTATACTTAAAATTTTGTAACATTTTGTATTATACAAAGAAAAAAAAGGCTTCTTACAAAAAAATTATTATAATTTCTAAATATTATGGGAATTATTACCATGGTATTATAGTCACCATTCCCATACTATTATAGTAACTATTCCCATAATATTATGATAATCGTTACCATAATATTATGGTAATCGTTACCATAATTTCATGGTAATAATTTCCATACATTATGGGAATGATTACCATAATATGATGGTTATGTTTACAATAATATTATAGGAATAGTTACCATAATATATAAGGCTTATTCCCATATACACTTAGGAACCATTACAATGTGATTATAGGATTGGTTACTATTTGCTTATGGGAACTATTCCTATGAGTATGGTAATCATTACCATGATTCTTTCACATGCGATATGGAAACTGTTACCATAATGATAGAAATTGTTTCCATACTTATGGAAACTTTTCCCCGAAAGTATGGGTCTATATCCCATAATCCCAAGTAATCATTACCATAACGGTATGGGATATTTCATAAACATACTAGGAACAGTTACCATAATTTTCTCTCCGTGTAGAGATGGAATCTAAATATTTAAATTTTCAAAGTTTTGAGTATTTAATCTTGATTTTTTTGTTATAAATTCAAAAATAATTTACCCCTGCCGTTTCGCCGCCACCACCGCTGTCCGTCTCGTCTATATATTTGGTTGGCGCCAACGTAAAATAGTGTTTAGCCTCCACAAATTTCAAAAGTAAGCATTACCTGTAACAAAAAGTCAGTCGATTATTTATAAGTGAATATTTCAACCACTCATAGATTAAAAAAAAATATATATAATATTATTCAAAATTTATAACAATAAATTGAGTTATTCAAACTCAATTTCATTAAATGAATATAATTCCTTCATAAACTATACGTAATTAAAACAAATATTTTTGGTAAATTAAGTTAAAATTGGAAATTATTCCTTTATTGACTAATCGTGTTACCATGAAATATATATACTGATACACAATTATCCACTTCTGTTGCAATCTATACCTCATTTCAATTGCGATTAAAAAAAAGGAAAAATTTTAATTTTTTAAAATAATGAAGGCAATTAATTAATAGTAAGTCGTCCGAAAAATATCATGTTAACATTCATATACATATATATATATCTGCAGAATAAAATGGACGATAAAAAAAAAGTTTATAATATATTGTATCCTTAACTAATGAAAAAAGAACATGAAATAAAAATAGTAGAGATACTCGGAAAAATTGTACTATGTAGGAACAGACTCAACTAATTGGTCCATGTCACACGCCCATACCCTCAAACGATCCTAAATATCCTCAGTAATTGATCATGTAGATATATATATACCGACCAATATATGTATAGTACAATACATACATAGATATATGTTACTATGGATTGTCAATATAAATTGGATGTTTCCGATTGTAAACTTTTTTCCAAATACAGTTTTTCCTGAATTTTCTGTCCCAAAGGAAATAATCAAGGCATATATTAATTAATCATGAAATTACACTTTTTTATAAAATATGAGTAAATAATTAATCAGATTTGAGTCAACCAATTTTTTTCATTAATGATTGTTCTAAATATACAAATTAAATTTTTCTGTAATCTCCATTTTTGAATACTTCAATAACAACTTGGTAGCAAACTGACGTCAAATTCGGACCAGTTTGGTATCAACTGTTGTCGCAAATGAACGTCAAATGTCTTGCAAAAATGGCCAAAATTTTGTCTACCGAAAACCAACTGACAGCAACTTTTTGCTGCCAAAATGACGTCGACTGACGAAAATATTGCCATCAATCTGCTTCAATTTGACAACGAATTTGGGAAATCTAAAATTTGCAGTAAAATTGACGTTAAATACATAGCAACTTTTGCTTCGCAGCTCCGATTTGAGGGGTTGGTGCTTTAAAACACAACAGTTGGTACAAACGGCTAAAAAAGACATCTAATTATTCGAGTATAGTGACGTCAGGCATATAAAATGTATTTTACAGCACATGGTTGATACAGTACGGATATTAAATAATCAAAGTACTGGTTACTTATTTATCATCCAATTAAACTTTTCATCAAACTATCAAAATCAGTTAGCAGCTGGTTTAAATTTTAATTAAATGTCAGTTCAACCCTTGCTGCAGAAATGTTACAGATTATTTTTTCATAGTATTTCATTTTATACATATAGTTTAAAATTAATATAAGACGCGAGGTGTGA
The DNA here is from genome assembly GCF_026212275.2 of Microplitis demolitor. Lineage (NCBI taxonomy): Eukaryota > Metazoa > Arthropoda > Insecta > Hymenoptera > Braconidae > Microplitis > Microplitis demolitor. Next base: position 16,115,231 of record NC_068553.1, read on the forward strand.
GATTGACGTACAAGCCGTAGGCGATTATGTCAACACACGAGTGACTCATATTCATCTGGACTAAATATATACATGCATACAACAATTTTCGTGAAAATTATGACGAATAACTCGCAGCATGTCCACAGATTAATTGCAATGATCTTCATTAAAAATTAAAGAGGCTGTAACTGACTTTGACAGTTTGATGAAAAGTTTAATAGGATGTTAAGTCAGTAACTGACAGTTTGTCTATTCTATGCACCGATTGTGGTTTTTTGCGAATTGCATGATAGCTGTTTAAGCTACAAGTCAGAAAAGTATCAAATTATGAAATAGGATTTACTTCCAGAATCAACTATAGGCGACTTTTGGAAATGTCATATCAAATTCATCATTTTTTTGACATAGTTTACAATATTCCATACAATCAAAATTTTCAAAGTTGAATTTTGGAAAAATCATCTAAAACGCAAGATTTCCTCAAAACTTTGTTAAGTTACTGCAGTTGTTATACTAATCTCATATTTATTGACATTCCAAGATTACGTAAAATTCGGTATTAGAGGTGTTCATCATGTTATGGTAATAATTACTTGGAATTATGGGATATACGCCCTAATTTCTGGAAAAAGTTTTCTTAACTCACGGAAATGGTTCCAATAGTCACATAGAAATAGATCCCATATCCACATTAGAACGGTTCCTATCATATAGTGTAACTGACCATAAATTTCTCATCCTGTAATGTATGGCATCGAAACCAATCATATTACATACTTTTATTTTAGTAAAATACACGTATATATCGTAAAATAATACTATGGTATAGTTACGACCAAGAATTAGCCACTTCTCAACCGCCATTTATCGTTCCAAAATTGAATTTGCAAAGCACGTATTCCATAAAATATATTTTATGTGCACATGACGTCATTATACTCTTTTATGATTACATATCCTTATTACCATCTATGCGGAACATAATATTTTAAGGCGCCATCTATTGGCCTGTTAGAGACATCCTCTAAGGATGTGTTACAACAACATTTTTATATGAAAACCGTGATATATATCTACTGTAAAGGGATATAAGAAACTCATTTATTGGCATACTCGTCTGCGAATTTTGACACTTCGCATTTTATACTCATATGTGCTGTTATATTATTTATAATGATTTTCACTGTACTAACCTAAAATTTATCATATTTATAGATATAACAGCATAGAATTCATGCATATTTCTAAACAGTGGAAAAGTAAATAAATAACAATAAAAATTTTCTGGATTCATTTTATATCTATTGATATGATGGCATGAATCCAACTTTGATTTGTCTCATAAAATTAAAGTGATCAGTCTCAAAAAGCAGCAAATTCATCGGGCACTGAATAAGTGGATAATAGATGGTTCAAAACTGAATGTTAACAAATGAAAGGACCCTTTTTAGGGTGTAAAGGCGAGGTTGTGTCTCCCCATTGTATGCAACCTGTTCACCAGTATAGGGAACTGGTGCCACGAGGGTCTCCTCCAAGCCCACTTTGGCCAGGGTTCATTTCCTGAGATGGTTGAAGTGTCATGGCCCACAGAGGTAGTCCCTACTCGTGGTAACTGTGGTTAGATACCATGCACAATGAGGATTTTTGATCATACCTTCAATAAATGTCCATTTTCAGTCAGTTGATTATATTATTCGATTAGAATGTCATCTGGAGGAAAGGAGCAACGTGTATACCCAAAAGGGTGAGTAAGCCTTCAAACGGAGGTGGACTGATTCCGTTACACTAATGAATTATTTACATAATTTGATAACATGAAACAATATTATCTAATAAATAAATCAAAGTTTGTTACCTTGAAACATGGAAGTTAATTGACCAAAACAATAATATACACATTGGAGATTTAGAAATGCTAGACAAATGGACAACGTTTATTGAGCATCATAGAACTTAGTATATTTCCTGAGAGAAATTCGGGCATACAGAGAGAAAGACAATGCAGTGTCTCACGTATTCCAGAAACGAACAGAGTATTGCAAGCGGAATTTACTTTGTATGGTAGCGTGAAGCTGGTTATATAGCTGGTATATACTACTAGTTAAGTATAGTAAGGAAAGCCTACTCTACAACCTCTACAACTACATAATACTAGTACAAATATACAGACTAGTACCAGTACCTAACTACTATATTCTTGTCCGCAATATTGCGGCTGCTGGATGTACGACTAAGTTTCCTCGTCTCAGTATGCGCAATTATTTGTCTCTCCGTATACATAAAGTACAATATAATTTAGTATGGTGTATATATATATGCATATATGTACACATAGTTGGGTAACGCTTGTTCACTTTTACAAATCTATACCTTCTTATTGTCTTAACTTTTAAACTACTTTGTACATCTATGTTTAATCACTGCATTTGATAATTATTAATTGTTCTTTAGAAATACAGAGCGAGTCATTAAATTAATTATGTAAATTTTTTTTTAATTTCATTGATAAATTTGTCTTCAATTAATGATAATTTATAAATTAAGTAATTTAGAGCTTAGTCTCGTAATTATTTAAAATTATCCGCACAACTTAATTGTGAAGCAATGATGTGTTTTATTAACGCTTACTCGGTCACAGCTGATTCACTTATGTAAAAAACATATTTATACACGTTCAAATATACTTAATTAGAACGAAATTTGTATCATTTGAAAGACAATTAGCTGATGAACAAAACGAACACAATTTTGAGTCGATTCCTTAATAATAATGAGTGGAAAAATTGGAAAATTGTGAAAAAAACCTGAATGCCCGTCTTATTTACGGATGTCACTAAACACCATAATTTCAAAAATATACAATCTATTGATCAATCTTTTTTTATCCATGAGTACTTAAGATAAGAACCTTTTTGAAAATCACTATCGAAATGTATTTTGTTTGATTAGAATTCATAGAAATTTGAAACGTGCATTTCATGAAAAACATGCTTTTGAATAGATGAACTGATTTGAGTTTTTGAGGTGAGGTTTGAAGCGGCTTATTAATTCCATCAATCTCTGAAAAATTGAGTATAATCGCTTTAGTATATTCTGAGATATTTCAAAAATGTTTTTTTTCGAATTAGGCATGTTTTCGACGGATTGATTTTAAAATCTATCAGCTCTAAAATTTTATGTCGAATGCGACCTAAACGTCAAAATCGGTTTATTTGTTCAAGAGAAACCATTGTCGAAAGAATTTTGAAAAATTGTTTTTTTTTTTCTAATAAACCCTAAATTGTTAAACTAATTAATAACATTTTTTTTTTTCTAACGTTAATTTTAAAAAAACTGCGTCAGGCGATTTTCAGATTTTTGTATTGTTATCATTATTAACGAAGTTTCAGAAGTTTTTCTTTTTCATTGTACTTATATATTATCATTATGAACATTTTTTTTTTAAATTCCGCTCAAAAATAGCAAAACTACTAAGAAGTTGGGAAAAGTTGAGCGAATTAAAACAAATAAGCTAAATTTTGCTCAAGTTATATAGAAACAATGCAACAATCAAAATTATGAAAAGGTAGTTTTCTAACTGGGGCATTGTACTGAATAATAATTACATCATTTTATAACTATTAAAAACTTTTCATCAAGATTAAATAATTTCAAAGCCAAGATATTTAAATTACTGCTTATTTCTTTTGTTAAATTTTATTTAAAATTCTCTTTGAATTCTACAGACTGATGCAGTATAACCAAAATCATAGTTTCTCGTTGCTTTAGAACCTTTCCGTTTTGTAAAGTGGTCACGCAAGGATTGACAAATTTGTTTACCCTCGCACAATATTTGCTATAGGAAACTAGTGTTGCGTTATTTGTCAACGTCAGTCAATTTGACAACCAAATGAATGCAGTGAAATAACAAAAAAAATTATTTGTTAAATTTCAAAGCGGAAAAAATGAGATTTATGTAACTCCATTTTTTAACGGACTAATTAATAAAGTTTAAATACAAGTAAAAAAAATATGTGCCTTTGAAAAGTTTATTACATGATTATTTAGAGTAGTCGACTCGTAAATCAAACAAGAGGATTAATGAATACATTTTCAATATTAATCGAAAATGTTTAATCTATAAATAAATAAGTTAAAGATTAAACTCTGTTATGCAATACAACTTTAAAGAGTTTAAGCTTCTTAACCAGTTATTAATTCTACTTAAGATTTAGGAAACAATGTTTATATTATCAAGTAATAACTATTAATCCTACGTATATGCTACGAAAGTGTACATATTAAATATTTTGTCAAATCAGTTCCGTCAATTGTGAGAAAAAAATTTTTTCTGTTTAGTCAAGACATTTTTGAAAAAAATGTTCTAAATTTTAAGTCTTTTCTGGTGTACAAAAATTCGATTCAAAAAGGTTCGATTTGTAGAACTTCTAATTTAGGACTGATTAGAACTTTTTTGTAAATTTTAGGATTTTAATAGTTATGAACATGGTTGATTTGAAACTTTACGTAAAGAAATTTTATGCTAGATGGGGTGAACGTTATCGAACCATAATTTTCAAAACTTACACGGAAAATAAGGATTTCTGAAGCAAAATATTCTTACTCGCCCAAAAAAAATTTTTACCTGTCTCAAGAAATTTTCTGTTTTTATTGCATAGTGCATTTTATTTGCGCCAAGATATCCTTTTTTTCTATGTATTTGACTACATTTTTTCCTCATTCAGGAAAAATTAAAAAATCTCTGAAATTTCTATTGGGAAGGAAAAATGTAAAACGTTTTCAGTTTTGACTCGAAATTTGGCCACATGTAATTCTGAATCAACTGCATTGTTTATTTTTAAAAAATTATAAGCAGTGATAAGTCATTTTTCAAGGTACTCCAATCCGCCTGACATTTCATGAACAAAAAAAAATTCTCCAAAAAAATGGTTCATGAAAAAACTCCAAAAACATTCAAAACAAGTCATTTCTATTTATTTTATACACAAAAACATGTTTAGAATGGAATTTCTTCAAAAACCGAATGTAAGAAAATTCATACAAAAGTAAAAAGATTCGTTATTGTTCTATATTTCGAATTTTGAAATTCACTATAAAAATTTTTTTTGAAAAATTCTAATACAGAGATATAATCAAAATTTTCATCAATTTTTTTTTTTTCATCTAAATGAAATATTTATAAAAATCAATTTTGAATATATATATATATATATATATATATATATATATATATATATATATGTGATTCTACTTCAATAATTAATTTAAAATTACATGAATCGAGCTCTAGATTTTTCTATTTTTCGAAATCTGGTTACGATTTCAAAAATTGAAAATTCTCTCATTAACAATTTTTTTTTACTACACAGTAAAAAAAAAGATTTCTTGGTACAAAAAAATGTTTTCTTGTCAAGAAAATTGTTATTTCCAATTCATGATGCAAATAATATTTTGAGTCAAGTAAAAATATTTTTAAGGCCAGTAAAAATTTATTGAGTCAAAATCCTTTTTTTTCTACATATTATTCAAAATTATTCACAGGCCGAAATGGAGCTTCGCTGCATATTTACCTAAATTTTTAATATTTGGCTCTATATATCTAACAGTAATTAAAGGCCTCATGACTATTCAATGTCGACAGAATGATATGTCAATAAAAAATTAGCTAGTCATTTTCCACGTCATCGGATTACGGATGTTACTATGGAAGCAAAATTTATTGATAAAAAAATTTTGGCTGTAACCATAAGTACCGTAAATACTCAAATTTAAAATATGATAAAGCCATTAAACAGGTATACAGTAGTTGGTTTAGAGCACTTGCGCCCTCATAAAAACTCTAACCCTGACTAACCTGACCTATGTCCGGGTGAAGGCGTTGCAGACAAGACTATGTAAACTACTAACGGCGTGCCAAACCGAAACGAGGCCATGTGCAGCATCTAACCAACACTTCTTTCATTCTTCAAAAAAATATTCAAAAATGACTCTTACAAAACAGGTATACAAACCTGATGAATTTGAGTTCTAGTCACCGTTCTTGATGTATTATATCTACACCTGTAGTTTTTAGGCTCTGTCACTCTCTTTTACTACCGTTATTTTTTTTTTTTTTTGTCAACTGTTATGCCTCTTTCCTAACAATAATAAGGTGAGATGATTCAGGGATCGGGCGGGGCAAGGATCACCCTGGGATTAAGGACTTTGAAGCTAGGATTCAAGCGTTTGCACGCCTGCGTGTCTTGTTTTTTCTTTTTTTTTTTTTCTACTTGTAAACTAGTACATTGTAAAAATTTGAACTTAAATAATAAAATGGGATACAGGTGACTGGGGTTGGGGGTATGAACTTCAACTTAATGCCTTCGCTAGGACATTTTTGATAATTGTTGTAGTTTTTTTTAAATTATTCGTCAAATTTTTTACTGTTTCCAATAAAATAATTTGCTCAAAATTTAAAACAAATTTTCGTATTTTAACTTCCTGTCATTTTATCGCGACACATCAAAATTATGTCGAAATAAATTCAACAATCACTTATTTATTTTTATATTTTTTTTTTTCAATCACTTGATCACTTTTAATTACAAATATTTAATTGGTACTACTGAATGATTAATTATTTAATTAACGCGCTCTCACTTTGTTAATTAATGCAATTTTATTATGTGTATATTTAATAATTTTATACAAATGAATATGAGCGTTTTAAGGGTGAATTGATAAATTTGTTATCAAGTATATTAAGGTTAGATAAAAATTCACTGAACGAGAAAATACGAGACTAGACAGACTTGTAACGTTTAGCCAACGAGTGCATGCAGCGCCATGACAGTGTGGTCGCGGTGTTTCGCACCCCCTTTCAACCCCTGTCTTTATGTACCACTACACCCCAACAAGCCAGATGGGGGTGGTCGATCCCCCCCACTATCATCTTCTCCAGCCACGGCGAATTTCTGCCAACACTCTCTCTCTTTCTATTCAACCCCCGTTACAGACGCGCGCGACTTTCACCCCCACCATGAGAACATATTGATCGGTTTGAGGGCGGCTGCCAGGAATGTATCATCTTCTCATAGATCCTGATACAATTATTATTTTTAATATCGGTAACATAAATATTAAATACACTTCATATTTCGATTTTTAGTCAATTAAAAAAAATATTAAAATTGTCGATTAATTTTTTGAATTATTAAAAAATTTTATGAAAAATAAAAAAATAAAATTTCTCGAGAGATAAAATTGATTGAGTTAAAGCAGTAAAGTGGAATAAAGTTTTAAGTGATGACATATATATAAATAAAATATTTTTTTTACAAACAATTTCTAGTTCATAGTTTACTTTTATTGAATGTAGAAGAGTCTGCGCGTGCTCATCAAACTCGTAAAATGAAATGAACCATACACTAACGAAACTATTGAAATGCAAATAACGTTCATTGATGTGTTAGTATTACATTCAGTCTCGGTTCATATATATATATAGCTATGTTGGAACATATTTATATATAATTTATTAAAAAATACTATAGTAATCGCGCTACGTGCATTCAATTCATCATTACAGATTATTTTATTCATAAATTTATTGACGATACACAGTTAGAAATTTTGTGTATTTGTGTTAAAAAATTTGGTTAAATTTTTTGTGTTGATTTTCAACACAGAAATCTGTTAATTCAACACAAACCGTTTGTGTTATTTTACTTTAACTGATTTTTTATGTTAAATGATTAGAAAATCTGTAATGTAACACATTTCTGTGTTATTCGAAAATTAACACTAAATTTGTGTTGTTTAGCTAAACATTCCCGCGCGTTTCTTCATTACTATAACCAAGCAAAGCATTGCAGCAGCATTGTCTGCAAGGAAACTTGGATTATAATTGATTTACAATTAAATATAATCATAGATAACTTTAATATTTTTATCATCAGGTTCAATGATTTTTTATTCTCATTTTACGGGAGGATAATTCATAGCTTTGTTTTTTATAAAAATCACCGAAAATCGAACTAATTGTTTGCTAAATTGACAAAAGTTGTACTAAGGGTAGATCAGTATACTTGAGTTGGTTAAATTATGTGCTTATATTTATTAGTTAATTTTAAGACGAAAAGTCGGTTAAATTTACCCAAATTTTCTGTCAAAATAACAGATTTTGTGTTCAATTATTTAACATAAAATTTGTGTTAAAGATCAACACTAACGCAATGTGTTGAATTAACACGAAAATTTGTGTGGACCTACAGACGATTTGTTTTGAATTTCACACAAAATTTCTAACTCTGTCTAAAAACTATAAAATTTTTTATTTTAAACTTATGGTTTTATATTTTTATTATTTAATTTAATTTTGTAAAGTGCAAACTTAATAATGAGACAGAAACTATTTAAATTTTTATGATTCATAGTATTTATTTGCTGAAAACATAGGATTTCTTTACTGATGTCTAAACGTAAGAAAAGAAATATTAGTTGTTACAATTGGAATGAGTTTTATGCGATGGAAAATTTTCATTTGAAATTAATTAATTTTGCAGCAAATTTGTTTTATAGTACAACACGGAATAAAACGAAGTTGCTGTATAATGAATTGTAAATTTCAAATTTGTCGTCACTTAGCGAATATTGAAATATTTCCTTCGTATAATTTGTAATAAGAGTTTATGAACAGCAATATTACAAAAAATTTGTATCGTGGATTGAAAAATATGGAATGAGATATTTTAGATGTACCAAAAAAAAATGTAGTATAAATATATGACTCATAAAATTAATTGAAATTTGAATTTAGCGTCATATATCTACACTGCAAAAATTTTTTGAACATGGATTAAATCCTGAGTAAATGCATGGAATGAAATTCACGAATTATTTGGATCTTTTGAATCTTCGAGACGAATTGTTTGATTCGATTCGTCTCGAATAATTCAAAGTTTCGAGTGTTCGCACACCTAAAATTTTTGTTAATGAAAAGACTACAGCAAAAGGCACGTGTGTTAAATAGTTTAGGAAAAGCAGTTTTCCCTTTGTTTCTAAGTAAACGAAATCTTTTGTTAGATGTGGCAATTGTGAGTAGTATCGTTTGTATACCACGAAGCATAAAGGCCTCGCCGATTAATTTCCATTTTGCGATTCGTTCGTTTAATTCATGACGCGAGTAAACGCGCACGCCTCACCGCGTCTATTCTTCACAATGTACATGAAATCTTCTCCCTCGCGTCATCCTTTATCTGGCGCCATGCACACGCTGTTTCGGATCTCATTCCACTGTGTACTGGCTTTTGGCCTCTATATTTTATCTCTTTCTTACTCTTTGCCGTCTTCGAAATATATATCAAGCTTTCCAGATATACAAGCTTTACGTATACTTTTTTATGCATTATATGCTTTCGTTTAAATGCAGTACTGATGTTTCTCAACAGTCAAAATCAACTATTTCACTTAGATTTGGATTTATATTTATATCTTATATTTTTTCCCTTTTCATGCTTAACAATGTTATGTACAGTCGAGCAATTTTAAATGTATTGTACTCAAAGCGTATCTTAAATACATCTATGAGGGTCAGTCAAAATTGGGGGTGAGAAAATATTAAAGAAAAATTTTTAAACTATCCATAATTTTAGGAACAGAAACTTTTTCTAAACAGTAATTTTTCATACTTATTTTCAGATCTTATCATAGCAAAAAAAAAATCCTCTTCATAATTCATTTTTTGAAGATTTTTCTGATACTTGAAAAAGAATGAGCATCCTTGGACCTACGCCAAAAAATATGCACCTGCTATATTAAATTAGTCGACAATCTACCCGTGAAAAAAAACATCGTTCCAAAAAGGTTCAATATGTGGAACTTATAAATTTGGGGCAGCTTAGAACTTCAAGTTTAACTTTTTTATAACTTTTAGGATTTTGATAGTAGAAAATTTCGGAGATTTAGAACTTTACGTAGAGGAGTTTTAAAAGGGGTTTGAACTTTTTTCTCTATTACGCTCAAGTGGACGAACAGTACTATCCTTGTTGCACTTGCACGGTAAATGGAAACTGTAACCCCATTTTTTCTGAACAAATGAAATTTTTGGAAAATGAAAACGAGGATTACTAGATTATGGATTAATGCATCGAGCCTCGTTCGAAATTTTGTGTTTAGGGGTGTTTTTTGAAAGAAAGCTTAGAATTTCCTTTCAATTATAGTATATTCACATAAAAACACAACATAAAATAATAAATTAATCTTAGTGTCCAAATATATATGAACTTGTGAAAAACTTTGAAAGCGGACAAACTGCAAGAAGCAAATTTATGTATTTAATAGTATTGACGGAATATAACCAAAAAAAGGAAGTGAGAAAAACGAAACGTACAAGAGATCAGTGTGGAAGGAGTGACGATAAACATTTCTCTTGCGGGATGAACAAAATCAAATTCTCTAGGTAAACATCGAGTGTTATGCATTTATGTAACGTTATTCGGTATGTATGGATGTATAGCCAAGACATTTTGAATTCCGTTCTGTGACGTCGTGAGAATAGTATGAGAGGCAATATTTTATTCAAGACTCGAACAAACTTTATATATATATATATATATATATATATATATATATATATATATATATATATATATTCTGTCGGCTGTATATTTCGTATTTATAAGTATTTTGAATAAAAGACAAGAATTTACAAAGTTATTTGATAATAGTTATATATTACTTCAAAAGTCATATATACCTGTGTTATGAAAATTGAATTCCGGTAAGAATTTGAATTTTTATTATAAGAATTATTTTTACCCTTAAAGTCTCAATAAAGTTTTTTTCATAACTTAGTAATCGCTGCCTTTTAGCTGGTAATACTGCAGTGACAGAAATGAAGCCCTCTGTCATTAAATTTAAGAAATATTTAACACTTTTTGAAAAAAAGAAACAGACAAGTTTGGAAATTTCTAACCCTTCGCTGTCAAAGTAATGAAGACTTCCCTGTTTATTATATTACTGAATGAAAACAACCTACGAGTTGCAATGACGTCCCGATCTAACTGACGTCAACACATACATGAATCAGAATTCTGTTATTTCTAAGTAGTATATGATAGTTATTGTAGTGAATGTGAAAAATTGCGATCCTTTCTGCCTAAAAAGGCGGTTGAAATGCCGTCGAAAATTTTAATCTACATGCGGACAATACGAAATTACGTAGACGAATGGACACAGGATGACAATGAAAAATCTCATTTTTATATCTGGGTCCAAAAATTTGATCTGTTTTAAACCAAATAAAAATTTAGGTCTATTCAATTTGACTCTTTATTATGTACCTGAAAATTGGAACGTTTTTTGCGCAACGAAACGAAAAAATTTGTGATTTGGCTGCTGAAAGGTAACTTAAGTAATAATTGGGGGTGACTACAACTTTTGGCTGATGTACGAAACATTTAAGAAATCAAGATCTAGATTTTTTTATTTTCATTTCTTTTTTGCAAAAACATGCAATGCAGCAAATACATGTATTTTTGTTTCGTGAAAAACGTTGCGATCTTCAAGTACATTTGTTATTTGTATCCAGTTAACATGGGAAATTTGATCGAGTTTTGCCCATACTGTTCCTTATTTAGACTATTTTCAAACTTTTCAATACTTTTTATCAAAATCAGACTTTTTCTCATAATCTATTGCCTTCTTTTGTTTTTATCCAGACCAAAATCAGACTATTACTGCCTATTACTTTTAACGTCTTTAGATCAAAAACAGCTTAAAATTTTTATCAAATCTAAAAACAGACCAGTAAGTCCAAATATGATCTAATTCGACTCAAATTAGATCAAATTTTTCGACCCGAGTATAACTCATCAGTCTCTACTCAAAACATCTCTTATCCAAATAAAATATCTCAAAAATTTTCGTATAATAAAATAATTTTTGAAGACATTCAAAATTTTGAAAATCACAAAAATAGATTGTTTTAAAATAAAAATTTATATGCGATACGAGATTTTGACCAAATACCTTCAAAATATATGTACGATGTTTTTGAAAACATATTTATTATGTAAATAGTGAATATACACTGTTTTCACTACTTAAAATTTGAGAGTGCAGTATTCAAAAATGCTGTTATTAGCCCTACACATTTGAATAGTTGTGAAATTTCAGTTCAACAGTATATAATATCACATTATCTAATTGAATTTACCGAGTACGTATATATATATTATATGAAAAATAAAAAGCTTTACATTGCATGCTGAGCATCATTCTGCGATAACGGGTTTCGTCGACGACTCGACTACAGGGGGTACATATATGCAATGCTGTACTATACAATATATAATACCTACGGCAACTGAAATTGCATAGAGAGAAAAGGGTTGCTCGAGTTTTCACTTTAATTTCCGCTAGCACGCATATATGAATACATAGGCATACATATATATGTAATGTATAAAGCATTATGCTATGCAGACATTTTGCTTATATATGTAGGTTTATGTTTATATTTATATATTTATGTGCATTGATATATATACATATACAAACTATTAATTTTAAAGTAGTTTATAATGTGCTGGCATACAACATTGAAAATTCGAATTTCATTGGCCAAAAATTTTCTATTTATTCGTGAAATTGATTATTTTTATGATAATAAAAATATCTTGTGAAAACAGTCACCATGGCCAAGAAATAAGTAGATTTACTGTTCGAACTTGATAACTATCAAGGCGTGGGTTCGAATCCCAGTGTAAGCCGAAAAAATTGCTTTTGAGATTCGGCCCGCCACTGACCTTTATAACCCCAAATTCTCAACGTGCCACTCCCAAAAATCTATAGTCGCTAATGACCCCGGCAGTCAAAAAGCGAATTTAAATAAATGAATGTAATGAGTATTGCAGTAATCACTAAGATTAAAAAAAATTCAGATTAAGTATTAATTAAATTTCGAGATCGACTGAAACTTTTCGATGTTTAGGAAAGCTTTGAAATTTTTTCAACAGAAAATAAATTTATTCATTTTAATTATTTCAACCATACTCCTCTTTCTGAGTACAATCTTGAGAGTATTGTTTCAGAAGTCTCATGCTCACTTTAATAATGTTTATTCTTGAAAGTTTGTTGTTAGGATAGACCACGGTTGAAACAAAAACTTTAAAATAGAATAATTTTATTTAACAAGTCGCATATTTATCCCAACAATAAATTTTTCTAATTAAAGGTTCTTATTCTTTATTTAAAAAAAAAAAAAAATTCATACCTTGCAACTAATAAAATATAAATTTCATAAAAATAAAATCAATTATTATTTATGAGTAATTTCTGTTACTGACGCTTATGTTAATTTTTGACATTAAAATGATGACAAGATGACGTAATTAAAATGATAATAAAATTTCTATATTAAAAACATACATATACACATATGTATATATATATTTTCCCACGGAATGAAATAGGATGAGGTCAACCTATGAAAACTGGGTGGTTAGGTCAACTGTAAAATATATAGTTATAAAGGTAGAAGGTACGATGAGAGCATATATACGCGGAGTGTGATGCAGTGACGTTGCGGCGTGACGTCATGAGGCTGTGAACACAGCTGATGACGTCAGTTGAGTGCGGAGAAGCTCAATACAGGTGAAAAGTTGAGATCCACCCCGATTTATATCATTTTTTTTGTGTTCGAGTGAAGGAAAATAGAACAGAATATTGTACTTTTGTTAAAAAAAAAAAAAAAAAAAAAAAAAAAAAAAAAAAAATACATTTGACAGCCAGAATGAAAAGATATATTCACCCAAAAAATCATATTTATGAACCTACCCATGAAAAATGAAATTATCAGACCTATTTAATGAAGATTTATTAATAATGTCTTCATCGATGCTTTAAATAAATAGGAATATTTTAGTATATATAGCATGATAGAGCTAATTAAGTCGCAGACAAAAAAGAGCAATAACGTTGACGAGACTCATTGTCCGTAAAATGATTGCTGTCCTCATTCTTTCTCTAACCCTGATTTTTTTGGCCGTACTGCACTTTTTTATACCGCGATTACATCTTCTAAAAATCGATACTGCATTCATTTGCATGTATATTCATACGTCGAAAAAAACTTCGATATTTATTTTTTTACTTCTGTTCACTAAAAATTTGCTATTTACGGTGCAAAAAAAAAAAAAAACAAAAATAATAATAATATGTAAAAATATAAGCTCTTATTTCCAAGTTTCAGGTGAAGCATATTGCATTTTTTGATTTTATATTTAAATAACGTCGGAAACATTTTCTGAGTGATATTTTAGCTCATATATTTCGTGAAAATGAAATGCTACTGAAATGAACTATGCATGACTATTTCAACGTTTTAGACTTTTAAAATTTATTTTACGTGAAAATTTCACTCAATATAAAAATCAAATGATTGAGTTTAAAAAAAAATTTTTTTCGAGTTAATTTTTTTATGGATTTATCGTCCCTTAGAAAAACGAAAACGAATTTATTTTAAATAAAAAAAAATCCAATTCAACATAAAGTGAATCAAAACATTTGAACAAGTATATTATTGTAGATGGTAAAAAAACAATGCCCATGTAAAATAAACTTTTTTTTTTCACACGGTATTAAATTATTCCAGTCAATTAAAAATCTCGACGGTTATAGCAAACAAATATAACATATGAAATCACAACTTGACAATTTTTTTTTTTTTGTTTTTATAAGAGTTGTAAATTTTCCACTTCGTTTACTTCTAAAGTTTTTTAGGGGCGTGGATGATTTGACTGTAATATAGGAGCCTGAATGCAATTTTCCACATAAAATGAACTTTGGAAGCCCATAACTTTGAAATTATGATCTGGGCAAATTGAGTTATAGAACTATTTTTTTTTTTTTTGCAAGAAATTTAATGCCCGCGAAATCATACTTTATTTATTTTTATGCAATTAGTTTTTCGTGAAATATAAACTTAAATTTCATGGGAAAAAATATTTCCCACGTTATTTGAATGGAAAAAAAATGCGATGAACTACCCGAAAGCTATGGATTAAAAGCTCACATTTTCACTGAATTTTTTCCAGCATAAATATAACCAAGTTTCAGTACATGGAAATAAAACCGCGTATCGATTTTTTTAACACTATTAAATATTTTCAGCAAAAAATCTGTTTTTGCAAATCGAAAAATTCTAATTTATCTAAAAAAATTTTTTTTGCTCCACAAAATATCGTCTGCTAAATAATGGAACCTTATATTCCAATCAGATTTGAAATTTCGGTTCGAAACTTAGAATTATGTTGAGAATAAAAGCGATTTTGAAAAAAAAAATTTCGAAAAGATATATTGAAAAAAAGAAAACAAATAGCATAATAATATAGGAAAGCTTCTTTCCGTAAAGTTATAGACCATTGAAAATTTATTCAATGATTTTTTTTTTCCAGAAATTCATACCATGCAATCAGCTTGAGTTGAAAAGTTTCAAACTTACATAGAAGCTCTCTTTCAATACTTTAAAAAACAGTAAAAAAAAATTAGCCACATAAAAAATGGCCGTTTAAAAAAGTTTCAGAAATGCTTCCTACATAAACATAATTCAGGAATCAAACATAAAAGTATCAATAATTTTACTTTTCAAAAAAAAATGCTTTGTTTCTACATGGAAAAAAAACGTCTCAAGATTTAATTATGATTACTGTGTGGAGAGTCACCCGGAACCATTTAATGAATTTGATAGCTTTTACTTTCAGAATATGTATAATGAATAGCTATTTCATAAGTAAAAGATACAAACGTTTAGTAATTATCCGAGCCGAACAATTTGATCTGATTTTAGTCTAACTAGACTGTATTTGAATTAATTGGTCTGTATTTCAATTAGTTTTTTATCTAAAATCGAATTTGAAAAAGTGATTTGTTCTGGATGAAAACAAAAGAAGGAACAATACACTGTAGAAATTTCCAACAAATTTTACTATGGGCGTATTGTAACACCGGACCATAAGAAAACTGATACAAAATTTACAAGTATCTCATAGTAAACGATATGCGCAGACGACACAATTGGGACCTATGCGCATACGTTTACTATGGGACACTTGTAAATTTTGTATCAGTTTTCTTATGGTCTGGGGTTACAATGCACCCATAGTAAAATTTAATGGGAATTTTTCACAGTGTATATTAGCAAAAAAGTTGAATATTTTGATCTAGAGGCAACCAAAATCAGACTAAAAACTATTGAAAACAGAATTTAAATCTGAAAATAGTCTGAACAAGAAATAGTATCGGCTTTTCATTTAAAAAAGTTCATGTACTTGAAGGTCGGAACGTTTTTTGCAGAACGAAAATATGAAAATGAAATGAAAAGTAAAAAATCAACTGGATCTTGATTTCTAAAATGTTTTGCATAGAAACTCAAGTATGCCAACAACGAACAATTTCGGCCATCCTCAACTACCCCTTAAGTCATCTTTAAGCTGTCAAATTACATAAATTTTGTTAATTTTTACTGCGTGAAAAACATCCTGATTTTCAGGTACATAGCAGATCAAATTTTCCAACCCGGATTTTGAATTAATGACAGCACATTTTATTTATGGAGTAGCAATTTTTTCCTTTTGTCAAAAGTTCAAACTATTGAAATCCTTTAGTAGTTTTAGGTTACTTTCCATACAGTAATTTTTGCTTATTTTTTTACAGAAACAGTTAACACTATTTGAAAAAATTTGAATGAGTTTTAGTAAAGGTAAACTTTTTAAAAGTTGTTCTGAGATGTCCTTATCAGTCTTTGTCAAATAGTTTCAAAAGCAGAATGGGTAGTGTTTAGTGGTACGTAAATGATGCGACAAGCGAAGCGTGTGGAGAATCGAGTTTTGGTCGCGTTTGTAGAATGCTAGGATTAACCAAAGTGAACTATATATTGAGTAAACTTTACTAGTAGTGTGATTCGTAAGATAGAATAGAAAATAGAGAACAAGAAGAGTTTCAAAATGACTTTGGTAACAAGAATGCTGCATTCTCGATACAGGAATACTATCCTCTAGACACAAAAGCCCCGGATTAAAAATAAACGAGTAATCGCTACTGTATAGAAATTAGAAACGCCCGCAACCAATAAATTTAACGAATAAACTATTTTAAATTCTCAATAAAAAAAAAACAACGGATGCATAAAATTTTAAAGAATTCGAAAAAAATTACCGTTAATTCCTTTGCTTTGAATAAACGAGAAATTCTTATTTATATAAAAAGTTTATTTTAAAACTTTTTTTCATAGAACTATAATTTTCTATATTAAGACTGAAAACACAAACATTTGGTTAAGCTGAAAATATTTTTAGAATTTTACCATACCTATTTTTCCTAGCCATTGCGTCAACTGACTGCCCTACCCCCAACCCTAATAACTTTGCGGTTAGAACTGTGTCTTATTACGCTGTACTGCATTTGCATGCCACAGTCGTATTGCCTTGGCCCAGAAAAAAAACCGCAGAAAACTTGGCCGCCAGAGAAAGTCGGTTTACTCATGAGTAACCCTTGCTTACCAATAAAGCTTTAATATTAAGCCTCCCAAGCCAATATCGAAACCTAGCCTACAAAATTGCAAGCTTGTGGTGTATTTACTTTTCCACATAACCTCAATTTTTTAATAAACAGTTTCTACATATAAGGTTTCAATATTATCATTATTTTTTTTCAAACTGCGCTACTTTTACAATCGTTAGTTTCTCGTTTTTTCTAGAGTTGATCTTTTACTTCTAGAAACCTCTAAAAATTTATCAATCTCATTCATTTTTTGAGAATTCTTTGAAGGTGAAAATAAAAAAAACTGTACTTCGGGTCAAAAAATAAATTATAAGGTTATTTAGCGCCCTTCTCATATATACATATACATATACATATATATTATATATATATATATAGGTTGAAGTAAAGTAAGACCGTGAGCATCAGTCAGAAAGTGAACACGAGTCAGCCCCGGGGGGTTGGGGCGCGGCCGCGTTTGCTCTATCGACCGCCGAGGATCCACGAGGGATGTCGAGCTCGTCCGAGAGGCGACCGTGTCTCTATATTCGCCTATTTGAGGCTGGTAACCTCTACTCTGAAAGAGAGCACAGAGATATAATGTTAAGAAATAGAAGAGCAGAATAAGAAGCAAAATGAACTAAAAGTAAACTAGAAAAAAAAGATATGGGAGACAGAAAAAAATAACAAGGATGTCTTGTCTTCTGCGACTACTCTGTCAAGAAAACTTTTTCCTTTTACCCACTCGTTTTGAGCATTTAACAACACTATTTAATCTTACAATACTACGAGCTCAAAGCTTTGTATGCCATCTGCTATCTGATTTAAAAGTTTATTTTATTTTAATTAATAAAAATATGTAAGCCATTTGTTTTTCTGAAATCACGTCGAGAGAAAAGGAAAAAATAAAAATTTTAGGTTCAGTTGAAGCTTACATCTCATCAACCATTAAACAAAGTAGTACAGGCACAAAAGAGATGCACCGGCATTGTTTCGCGTGTTGTTTTCACTTTTTATCTTGCGCTATGTACTTTTATATATAGCAAACAGACTACGATGTACCGCTTTTAAGAGTCAAGTCGCAGTGAGTTAGAGTCAAGAGTATACAGCAAGTTGTCGTTCTGATTTATCTTCACGGACTCTTCGTCGTCTGTTCTACGCTAACTAAATATTAACATTTAACGCGGTAACATTCATTTTTATGCACCTGAAGATTGAAAAGTTTTACGCGTAATTAAGATTGAGATTTATGTGATTCGACTAAGGGGTAGTTCCGGAAAAAGGGGTGGCCTAAAATTTTCGGTTGACATACCAGTATCTATACACGGAGAGAAAATTATGGTAACTGTTCCTAGTACGTTTATGAAATATCATCCTATACCGTTATGGTAATGATTACTTGGGATTATGGGATATAGGCCCTTACTTTCTGGGAAAAGTTTCCACAAGTATGGGAACGATTCCTATCATTATGGTAACAGTTTCCATATCGCATGTGAAAGAATCATGGTAATGATTACCATACTCATAGGAGTAGTTCCCACCAGTAAATAGTAACCGATCCTATAACCACATTGTAATAGTTCCTAAGTGTATATGGGAATAAGCCTTATATATTATGGTAACTATTTCTATAATATTATTGTAAACATAACCATCATATTATGGTAATGGTTACCATAATATTATGGTAATCATTCCCATATTGATGGAAATTATTACCATGATATTATGGTAACCGTTACCATAATATTATGGTTATGATTACCATAATATTATGGTAATGATTACCATAATATTATGGTAACGAATACCATAACATTATGGGAATAGTTACCATAATAGTATAGGAATGGTTACCATAATATTATGGTAATGGTTACCATAATATTATGGTAATTATTACCATAATATTATGGTAATTATTACCATAATAGTATGTTTATGGTTACCATAATATTATGGTTATGGTTACCATAATGTATGGGAATTATTACCATAATGTATGGGAATTATTACCATAATTACATGGTAACGATTACCATAATTCCATAGGAACTATTCCGATACCATATAGGAATTATACCCATAATTATAGGAATGATTACCATAATATATATGGGTACTGTTCCTATTATCAAAATTTCAAAAAAACCGGTTACCATGCAGTATGGGAACCATTCCCATAACATATTGTAACTGTTACCATAATTTTCTCTCCGTGTATGCGAAATATTTTGAAAATCTAGTCATCTGGTGGATTTTTTACTTTCAAATTTTTTTTTCGTCCCGAGAAAAACGTTTTATTTTTATCAATAGTTATACAAAAATAAAACTTTGTCTGCTTTTTACGGTAAAAATCCAAGTGTTGAGGTGGATTAATAAAAGAAATCCGTTCTAAAAAGATTCCACAAAAGTTTGACATGTTGAAGTACTAAATTTGAGACAGCTTAAAACTTGAAGTTTAACTTTCAAGATTGTAATGGTGAAAAATATTAGTTATTTAGAACTTTGCGTGGATGAGATTTAAGTCAGATGACAATAATTTCGAACCATAATTCTTAAGGCGTATTTTTGTTATATTTTTTTCTCATTCAAAGTTCAAAAATCTATAATTTGAAATATAATGAAGGGAAAATGTAGCAAATATACGTTTTCAGAGTTGTTTTAAAAACATTTTCATGTAATTCAAAACTAGACACAGAAAAAAATATTTCTTGGCATAAGAAATTTTTTTTCGCCCCAAAATAATTTTAGTTTCCAATTTATATTACAAGAATTTCTTAGGGAAGGTTAAAATTTTTTGCCTCAAGAAATCCTTCTTTTCTGTGCACATAAAATTCGACTACTAAATTTTTCACTATGAAAATCTTGAAAGCCCGAAAAAAATTTCAACTTTAAATTGTGATCCGCCTCAAATTTTGAAGTTACATCGAAATTTTTTCGAAAAATTTTTTTTTACCGGATATATATTACTATAACTATTCATTACATTTTTTATCCTCCAACGGTTGGAACCATTTTTAGTGAAACATTAATGATAAAATTTAATTTGCTGATTTGTTTAATAAATGGCAAAAAAATATTTCATTTAGTAATTTGAAAACATAAGTTTAGAATCAACAAAAATTTAATTTCGCGCAAAAGTGTAATGCAATAGCTTCCCATCCACTTTGAATTGTTCGCGCGCTTGGTAATGTTTATGGAAAATTGTATGGAGTGAGCATATGAAACACTTTAATTGTGTCTATCACAAAAATAGCAGTAGTAAATTGTAGTGATGTTGCATTTCATTCATAGCTTCAACAAATTATTTTTTAATTTATTTATGTTTTTTGAATTTTACTTTGATAAATAAAAATGGATTGCGCCTCTAAAACAATTTTTTGCTAAAAATTACCCGGCAATTCCGAGTAATCTCGGGACAAGATAAATTGTTACTCTTTTGTTCAAATGTCACCCACTCGTTGAGTAAAATATATTTTATTGAATTTTTTTTTTTTTAACCAGAAAAAAGCGAAGTTCTCACAAAAATGTATACTTTTTTGCATTCGATATTCCAGGATTATTCTAGACTGCACTATTACTTTTATTAGAAAATTCTATCCGTACTAAGTTCATGATTTTGGTTCCATAGATTTGCAGATTATTAAATATTCGAAGAAATTAAGAAAATAAATTATTTTTCAAGTTTTCAAAATGTTTAAAAATATAGAACATCCCTTCCTGTATGAAAAAAACATATATGGTCAAAATGTATGTAAAAATATATGATAAATATCAGAAAATATATCTGGCGAATTTAACTAAATTTTCTGATATATTTTTTTTTATATTAAAAAATATAATATTCATCATATACGAGTCCGTATATGTTTAGCATATATAAAATATATATGTCAGTCATATACATAAAAATATATATTTCTATCATATACAAAACATATATTCTGATCATATATAAAAACATATATTTACATTGTGTATGGAAAAAAAAAGTTTCTTATTCGTATGACGAACTCCAATTAAATTTGATATAAATTTTAATATACTCTTTAAATTGCAGTTCAAATTTTCAAAATTAGTTCATTTGAAGCGAATATATAATATATCCATATACTTATAAATACGAATAAAATATATGCTTAAATTTAACAAAAAAAATATATGGTACCATATATAATATAAATTATATGCTATCATATATTTCATTTCATATAAAAATTTTATATTTTTTGAATATAAAAGGAAATATATCAATACAATATATTATAAGGTAAATGTAAATATATATAGCTTAATATAAAAAACATATAAGTTACATATATAGAATACATATATTTACTACCATATATAATTTTATATTAAATCGGCGAAAATCTCTATATGATTTTTTACAATATACAATATAATATATCATATATTTTTTTGTTGCATATATGATCTTATATATTTTAACCATATATTGTTTCTTCATACGTCACACTTAGAAACGAATCTAAAAATAGTCAAAATAACTTAAGGACTCAAAAAATTTGGCATCCATTGAAAAGTTGATTTTCAAAAATCGAATACAAATCAATACTGATTTTTAAAATTTTCAATCTTTTTTTTTAGCGGGAATTAAAAAAATATTTGAATATAACTTTGTACAACTGAAAAGATGTATAGTATAAAAAAAAACGATTTAGCCCCAAGCGTATACTCAAGTTGCTTTTTGAAAAATCTCAAGAGACTCATACGCTTATACATCTAACACTGTGTCTACTCTCATCAAGTACTTGGTGCTTAAGGAAAAGAAAGAATGAATCTAAAACAGGGGAAAGTAAAAAAAATAATAATAATAAATCTATACAATGCGATACACTACACTAGTAAGATCTTTACATACAGAGTAATACTATCCTATATACTCCGAAAAATTGCCAGACGATGTCGAGTACACGTTTTACTCAGTCGGTACTCAAGTAACGCCGACGTCTTCTTGTAAATACATTTTTCACCCTTTTTATGTTACTACTCGTCGTATAACATAGGGTGCGGATACAGCTGAGACCCTGCACTTATATAACAATCATTTTGTCGAGTGTAGCTTTAATAAAATGTCTTGTACTGACACTGTTAATAACTCATAAACGACAGTGCTTGTCTGTGATAAAGAGTACGTAAAAACACGAGAGGATGTTATATGAACCATGAACATCGAAAAAAATTTTATCTATTTATGGATTAAAGCTATTATATATATTCATTCGTACACCAAAAGTACAGATTCTATTGACTGATGACTAATCACCAATGTACTAATTTCGAAATTATGCTTTTTACTCTGGTCAATAATACCAAATTTGACTCTTTTACTAAATTTAAGCCAACTAAGCCAAAAGCAAATCAAGAATGTATGAAAAACACTTTTTTGACTTGATTTTAGCTAATTTTACCTGCTTAGTATCCATTCAAATCACAAAAGTCAAATTTGCTATTTTTTGACCAGGGTATAAAAATTTGACAATATTCGGAACAGTTCCAAAAAAATCATCGGTTCATTCTGAAACCAAATCAGTTCCAAAACCTCCGTATAATCGGGACAATAATCATGAGAGATTTTTGAACTAATAATATTTTGAGCAGCAAGAATGATTTCCTTCGTTTGTTGATTTATAAAAGATATCATGAAAAATTTGAAAAATAACTATTTTTAATATTTAAAAGTCTAATAGTCCGACTGGTTTGGACATTAATTATACTTTTTGGTTTTAGCAGCTTTAACTGTCACTTTTGACAGCTAAATTAGTTCCTCTGTTCAAAAATAATTTTGAACGGAAATTTGAAATTTGGTGCGTTTTTTAGAAACAATAAAATTTTCAAATTCGCAGTCCAGAAGAAAATTTTGGATTTCCTTTTGGATTGCGAAAAATAATTCTGGGCCAAGTCATCCTTTTCTCTGTGTACTGTAGATTTTTTTTTTTTTTTTTTTTTTTTTTTTTTTTTTTTGTCTATTAAATCCAAGTATCAGTTTTCATATATAAAGGATGAGACCCTTCCCACGGTAATGCATACTTTTACATAAGACACCCTTTGTTTTATTATAGTCACACAGGATATTATTGAATGTGGGAAAATAAAAATATCAAGGACAAGTCAGTTGCCTGTAAAGAACTTGACTATGAGTACAAAAAATTTAAAAAAACTATATTTTCTTTTTCGAAAGTAAACAAAAAATTATTATTATTATTATACATTAATATATAATAATTTATAATAACGTAGTATTGAACGACAACCTTGACCTTGTCTTCAATTATGAGACTATTAAGGATAAAAGAAAGGTTATAGTGAGAGCCCGTGGTAGTTCGCATCGAGGTCGTCTACCTGATAAGTTTACGCACCGTGACGTTCACACACATCTAACAATTCTGCGTAGACATGTCACGGTAAAAAGATCAACCTATACATTTTATGTTACTTTTTAATTATTCATGAGTTCCAGATGTTGTTCCTTTTTTTTTTCTTTTTGATAAATTAAAATTCTAGCAAAACATTTTTAGTTTTCAACAGATTTAATTTATTAAATTCGGTAAAATGTTCTCATATTCCCTGGTGGAAATTTTTCGGACTTCTGTCTTAAAAAATCTTTGGAATTCTGAAAAAGTCTTTAGAACTCTAGAACTGAGTTTTTAAGACAGAAGTCCGAAAAATTTCCACCAGGGTTGACATGTATATTTTTTTACACAGAAAAGAATTTTTTGGCGCCAATTCTTACTCGACCTAAGAAAATTTGACTTGTTCTTCTTAAGACGAAAAATTTTTCCTAACCTTGAAAACATTTTTATTTTAAATTCATATTGCAAAATATTTCTTGCGTCAAAAAAAATTTTTTTTTTTTTATGATTTGCGTTGATGTCTCAAAAAAAAAAATTAGGTTACCACAAATCATATCCAAATACGAAATCTGAAATCTGATCTTTTATTTTATTTTTGCAAAAAATATGCCGTGGTCAATAACCGTTATATTAAAAGTTATATATAATTATTATATTTTTTAAAGACGAAGAAACATAAAATTAATAAATAATTAACAAAAAAAACAATAATAGATATTGAGTGCACAGTATCTATGTATATATAATTGTAAAAAGTTAAAAAGGTGGTTACAGTCACGTTCGATTTTCGATTCTCACGTGATGGTGTACATGTTGCGGGCATTAACTGCAGCTGTCGTTCACATTACTGCAAACGACGGAACAGAGAACAACCAAGTCATCACATTATGCACATGTGCTTTGCATAAATACGTCTGTCTTCGAATCAATTTTAGTCTATGATAGTGATAACGCAATAGCAATAATTATTTCATTTTTTAAATTAATTTATTCAAGTAATTAACTTGTCAACCTCTTGTTTACTCGGTCGGAAAAATTTAATCCACTTTTTGTCTGACTAGGCTATATTTGGACTAATTGCTCTGTATATAGACTAGTTCATCTGTATTTGAATTTTTATGAAAATTTGAAACTGTTTTTGATCTAAAGACGGTCTAATACAGACTAAAAATAATAGACACAAAAAATCAGATTCTGATCAAAAAGCGGCCAAAACCAGACTAAAAAAGTGCCACCCGGCCATACCCGGAATAGAAAATTATATTTCTTGTTTGAATCAATTTTTAAAAAATAGTGTTTCGATCAATTTCAAGATCTTGACATTAAAATAAAAATAATTTGAAAACAATGCGGAATTTTGAAAAACTTTATCAGAGGTAATTTGTAGAAAATAAAATTGTCTACAAAAAAGATTCTATAACATTTTGTGATAAGTTTGATAGTTTCGCCGGAAAAGTTAAAAAATCTCGAAATTTACTGCAAATTTGACTTCAAGCTCCAATAACTTTTGAACAGATGAATTTATCAAAAAATTATAAGAGACTTTTTTTGTAGAGCGTTCAATTCCCTACAAAATGATATCCTCAGCTTATCAATACAATGAGCTATTGTTGCTGATATAAAATTCCAAACTTAAATTTTTTTTCCATGTTATTTAAATGAAAAATAGAAAATTCCGAGAAAAAAAAATAGTCGATTTTTTTGAACCAGTCTCATATACATACGTACATATATATAGAAACTTTTGAACTGACAGAATTTTCTCGACAAAATAAAACATACTACAGTGAAATTCGTTGAAAATTGCAATATGAGACTGCAGAGAGCCTCTACAACAACTATACTTCTAAAAGATGTCTAATCATTGAAAACAAGTCTGAAAATAGTATAAATAATGAATAGTATGAAAAAGACTCGACTCAATTTCACATATTAATTGAAAATACAAATAAAAGTAAATTTGAATAGTAATCACTTAAAATTTTACTTGATTTCAATCAGATCAAATATTTCGAGCCAGGTAATAAAGTTTAAGGATTTTCAAAACAACTGAAGGTATACATATGTTTATATTTATAAGGAGAGAGAGAGAGAGAAATCTCATGAATTCGCGTTGAGATCGTCGTGTTTTCCTAAGCAATCGTCTTGTCTCACGATCTTGTAGTTGTTGTTTACCTAAATTAGCGAGTTGTTTACTAGAGATACACAACTGTCTTTTCCTCCATTTCACTTGTCTCTTCAACCATCATCACTTTATATTTCCAGCACATATATATTTATTTATTTATTTACATACACAACCTCATTACTGAATAATATTATAATTTATTTAATAAGTAAACAAATTTATCAATTTTGATTGACGATCACTTGTCTCACATCTTAACGGTTTATTTTTGATAAAAACTCGAGTTTCATACCGTGGCTAAAATATATTTTAAAAACTTTTCTCATCAGCTTAATTTTTCTTAATAAATTTAACTCGACTTTTTTAAAAGAATTGTAATTAACTAAAATTTAACTGCAGATTATGCGCGAAATTTAAAAATAATTTTTTTTTTTTTTTTTTTTTGTAACTTTTTTTTAATTAAAAAGTGTAAGGTATAGTTTGACGGTTGACTGGATCGCGACGTAGTGGTTCACCTTGAAAACCCTCTTTAGAATGTTTGCGAATTTATATTTCATGCGGTGGTGAATTTACAAAATTTTATTTTATATTTATTTTATTAGAAGCAAATTTTCGATCTTCAAAGATCAGTTTCACTGAAGATTCTTTGGATTCTTCGAAATTTCAATGTCAAAGAAGTAATAGTTCGTTTTTGTCGAGAGTAAACTTTATTATCGTTTACACATTGAGATGGATGCATACTTGCCGTGAAATACTACAGTGTCTCTTTGATATATTATTGTACATATATATAATGTGCGAATGCCTCAGTGCGCACACAAATTTCAAACGAATAGTGAAAGCAATAGACATTTGATTTTATTTTCAAATAATTAAATTCAATATTTTACTAGACTAAATTTTTTTAACTTCGCGCCAAGGAGTTTTTAAATTTTTGAATGGACATTTTCGAAATTTTTGTCTAAAAACAGATTTTCGGAGACTTTATTTTCAATATTATGAATATTCAAATTTTCGAATCCATTAAAAATTAAATTTAAATTCAAATCAATAAAAATTTTAAACAGGAGGGGGGGGGGCAAATAGGGAAATTTGAATTTACAAAAGTGATTTTAAAATGTTAAGAAAAATATTTTTTGGACTACCCCGTTTCGCCCCCTCTCTTCCTGTAAAATTGAATCACAATAAAATAGAAAATAATAATTTAAAAAAAAAAAATTAAATGGAAACTAAATTTTGTTCCGAAAAAAAACTACTGAATCATCAAAAACAGTTTACCGTAGCTTCATATTGTTTATTAGTTCTATTCATGAGGGAAAATATTATCATAAATTTAAGCGTCTGCAAAAGAGTCAGTTAGTCTATTTAATATTGATTTAAAGAGGTAAATTTTGAAGAAAATTGATAAAAAAAACAAGAGTCTGCATTACTGAGGAATATTTGCATAATTGCACAATTCGAACGCGAAAACGTTGAGAATTCTGTACTCTCACTTAAAAATCCTTTGCCAATCCCATCACGTTAAATCGTATTCATAATATCTATATATATTCATATATATATTGCACTACAATGATATAACATCTACACAATTACATAAAAATAATATTTGAATTAAGAAATTTACCGTTTTTGGGTCATCGAACTTTGATATTAATAAAAAAATAAATTAAAATTTATAATTTCATTGAGTCTAGTATTTCAGTTAATGTAAATTTATATAAACATGATATATTTTACAGCAGAGGGTAAAAGTATATATCATAGGACACTCATTACTTAGTATTCGTTATATATTCTTGTTATAAAAGAATATAAGAAGATAAAAATAGTGTAAGTATAATTCGTAGTATCTTTTAAGTATGGTCGTAATCACCTGGTCAGTATGGCACACAGGTAAATTGTATTGGAAGAAGCCAATACTACGGGTAGTATAAGTATAGTATTATCCTCGAGGTCTTAACCGCACCCTGAGTATAGAGAAGCCGTTCGGGAAAGTCAACTAACCACGTTCCATCCCCTCCATGTATATAATAAAACTCCGAACCACACTCTTACTACTCTCATCTCTGATGCTTCTACTATACACCTCTCAACCATAACCGTACACTATACGTATGCCAGGTATAGTAATATGTATGTGAAGAAAGAAAAAAAACTCACACGCTATCTGTCCGTGGACTAGACCGCTACTACTGTACACAAAATCTCTATGCGCGCTTCAAAAGCACCGACGTTTGATCAAAGCATATATACATATATATGTATATGTACATGTACATGTACTCTTGTACCGTATCGACATGAAAAGAATACAAGTAAAGAAATTACACAAAATAAAAGTTCCTGTGTAAAACTTTTAGTTAATCACTTTTGAAATTTTGAAAATATTTTTAAGTAGAAGAAATTTTGGGAACATTTTTTTGAATTGTTTAAGCAAAAGTAATTCGACTTGAAAATTTTTCTGTACAAAGAAATTTTTCTTGTTTGAAATGTTATGGTGTCATAGTAAAACTGGTCCATGTTTGGTACCGAAGGAAAATTGTATCACAAATTATTGTAACCATGGTAATTATTCCATGTGTTTTTTTCAATTTCTGCAGGTGGCCAAAATGGTCCGGCTTGACTAAGAAATCATATAATTTCAAACGAGAATAATTTCTCTCTATACTTTTGAATTTTTTTAAAGTTCCAAAAATGATCAACTAAAAATTCAGAATTATCTCCAATTCGAAAATTTGCTATGAACTTTTTTGGGACAAATTTTTTAAATATCTCGATACGATTATTTTTCACAAAGTTACAGCCTTGCAAAAATCACTAAAAAATTTCTAAAATTTTTCTGTTCCTTTATTTTTTGGCATGAGTGTAAATAATGATAATTTCCCAAAAAAAAAAAAAAAAAAAAAAAAAAAAAAAAAGTGTATTTTTTTCAAAAATAATTGTTCAGGTATAAATATATACCACACCCTTATTTGTGTGATGTCCGTACAGAAAATTTAAAAGGTTTTTGTAATACCCGCGTACATAATGTGCAGCCTGGGAGGATAAGCCTTGAGACTAATTGGTAGGCTTCAAAATCACGAGGGAATCGTTTGTGTATTTTTTTTTTTTTTCTATCTTTTTTGTTTCACTTTTCGCTTATTCTCTTTTCTTCTCTAGTGAGACGGGGGTGTATTTGGGTGACAGAAAAGAGACAGAGTGACTCGAAAAAAAGGTTATAGTTTTGAAAGCTGTATGGAAGCTGATGCTTATAAAGATTGTAGATGCCGACAGGAAATTCACTTGGAAGCCGGAATACCGTCGCCACAAATTGCGATCCATTCAGAATTACTTTAAAGTCGCGCTGAGAAAAGTTTTTTCATCGAGTGCTTTTCTTCTTGACAGACCGCTTTCTATTCGATAAAATTTACTCGATTTCAATATTTTTTTTACTACTTTGTTCTTTATCTTTCGTTATTTTTTTAAATATTTAATTTATATTGAAATACGTTTATACGAAAAGTATTTAAATATATATAAGTATTCTTATATATATATATATATATTAAAAAACTAAATTTTTTAAATTTAAATAAATACATGGAGCATTTGGAAATAAATGACTTTAGCATAGAATGGAGAAAAAGTTATTACGTAAAATGTTTGAAAAACTTTTTATGCAAAATTTAACTATTTATTATTTATGAAAATTTAAATTAACATTGTAATTATTCTCGTTAATTATTTCATGAAAGCTTGAAAATAAATGCATGGAGAAAAATGAAATACTTATAAAATTTAAATAGACTAAACTGAATTTGGAATAATGAAAAAATATAAAATAAAAACTATTAAGACAAGTAAATCTGAATGTTCGCAAATTCGGCTTGAGGAAAAGCCATTTAGTTTATGTCTAATACAATAAAACAGTTTATTAAACTTAGCAGTCAAAAAATACTTTTGATTTAAAGTTCTTCGGAGTTTCAATGGCGCCCCGTCAAAAAATTTGATCTGGTTTTAGTTAACTAGATTTTAATTGGACTTATTGGTCTGTTTTTGAATTTTTATAAAAATTTTGAATGTTTTTGATCTAAAGATGACCCAAAACAGACTAATAACGAAAATAGGCAGTAAAAGTTTGATTTTGGTATTGATAAAACAAAAGAAGGCGATATATTATAAGGAACAAGTGTGATTTTGATGTAGAAACGACCAAAACTAGACTATAAATATTGAAAACAAGTCTAAAAAGGAACAGTACGGCCAAAACTCGATTAAATTTCACGTGTTCTAAATTTCACTTAAATCTAAGTAAAGTAAAATTGAATAGAAATAACTTTGAATTTTTTTTTGATCATTATAGTCTAACTAGACTGTTTTTGGAATAATTGGTCTGTTTTTGAACTATTTGATCGTTCTCTGAATTTTTACTAAAATTTTAAGCTGTTTTTGATCTAACGACGTTCAAAAACAGACTCAAAAAGTGGTTTTGGTCTGGATATTAATTAAAGACAATATACTATGAGAAAAAAGTGTGATTTTGATTTACGGACGACCAAAGCCTGACTTAATAATTATTGGAAACAAGCCTACATAAGGAATAGTACCGGCAAAACTTGATTAAATTTCACGTGTTACTTAAATCTAAGAAAAGTTAAATTGAATAGGAATAACTTTGAATTTTTTTTTGATCATTATAGTCTAACTGGACTGTTTTTGGAATAATTGGTCTGTTTTTGATCTATTTGATCGTTCTTTGAATTTTTACTATAATTTTAAGCTGTTTTTGATCTAACGACGTTCAAAAACAGACTCAAAAAGTGGTTTTGGTCCGGATATTAATAAAAGACAATATACTATGAGAAAAAAGCGTGTTTTTGATTTACGGACGACCAAAGCCTGACTTAAAAATTAATGGAAACAAATTTGAAAATAGTCTAAATAAGGAATAGTATCGGCAAAACTCGATCAAATTTCACATGTTAATCAAAACTACAAAAAAATGTTAAATTGAATGAAAGTAACTTAAAATTTTTATTTTATTTAAAACAGATGAAATTTTACGACCCCGGTATACTCTACATTTTCTTAAAGTATTGTCTAGCATCTATCCTGTTCATATTATTTTCAAATTATTGTTACACTTTCGAAATTTTAGAAATGCGTATCAAGTAAGTTAATGAGGAAAATTGAATGTTAATTACGTATAAATAATTAAGACAAAAAAAAACTAATGATTTAGATTTTACAAGTGTCAACTCTGCGCACCACGTTTTGACCGAGAGCATGTACTCCAAGGAATCCAAAATCAGTATCAGACGAGTAGAGACGTGTTGTACGTGACTACAATATATAAGTAGTAATAAATAGCAGTAGCAGTCTCTTTTACATTATTATTATTTTATTTTGCCGACTTTATTATTTTAAATGTATGAAAAGTACTGCAGATACTTTTAACATTTTCGAGTGATTAAAATTTGCTGCAGTCTATAAGTCTGCTCATAAATAATAAAAATTATGTTTAATAATTTGATGTCTATTGTCTGATGTGCATTCGTGCCCGAAAAAAATAAAAAACGTTTAACAAAAATTACTTTACGACCGAGCGAACGCTAAACGGTAAAAAAAATCTAGTGATTGCTTATTCTTGTCCTTCTGTAAAAAACTACCTGCAACTTTTTACTAAAATTTGTCCGGCGAAATCAAAAAGAATTTTTTAGCTTTACTCGACAAGAAAAAAAATTATTAAACCGAAAAAAAAAAAACTAAATAAATTTTGTTATAGAGAGACTATAAATAATAATCAACAGATTTTTTATAAAATAATAATAATTACGGTCATTATTACACGAGCGGAATGTTTATTTAAAATATAATAATTATTTTAATTGATGCAATGACTTTGTTATGTTTAAATAATTATTTTTACTAATTTTTTTAAAATTAATGATAATAACATTCCTATCGGATTCTCTAGGATTTAAATTCTATCTAAATAAGTCTTTTGAAAAAGTACTAGAATGTCTCTAGAATTTCTCTAGGATATCTCTAGGATTTATCTAGGTTTCTCTAGAATATCTCGAGGATTTATCTAGGTTTCTCTAGGATTTCTCTAGGATTTCTCAAAGGTTTCTAAAAAAATTTAGTAATTTTTTATGAATTTTTCCCAAAAAAAAAATAAAAAAAATTTTTTGGTGCGTCAATTTTTACTCCTCCCGAGAATTTTTTTTAACAATAAATTATAAAAAAAAAATATTTAAAAAAATTGCACCTGTAGTTTTTAAAATTTTCTACAAGTGCATATTTTTAGTTTTTATTTTTTTCTAATTTATTTGTTAAAAAAAAATTCCGAAAATTACTAATTGTCTGCTAACTTTAGGGTTAAATCTATACATCACTTATGACAACCCCGTTTACCCCCCCCCCCCCCCCTCGCCCTTATAATATACTAATAGAATATGTAAAAAATTTAAATTAAGATTCCACTATTTAAAATTCTGTTGAAATTAATCAGGACTGGTGCAATGCTTTTGAGTTAAGTAACAATGACGGGTTGACTTAGCCCACAAATAATATGAATATTCATCAGTTTGTTCCTGTATGTCCTCGAATTTAGTTTCCCGTTGGTTATCTACGTCTGCTCTACCACTTTCGAGTACACTTGAGAAGAACAAGAGTCTCATGAAATGTTTAAAGCATCAGTCAGTCATATTGTCATTGTTAAAAGTGATACTAGTATAATATGTACGTCTATCATTATTTTGTTTTGTTATCCTTATCCTTAAATTTTATTGTTACTTCAACTATCCATAAAATTAATCTCTTACCCCAAAAGTAAAATTTACACAGAAAATTTTTTCTGTTTACTGTCAGTATTTTTTATGATCCTTAAGTTAGGAGTGATCCTTTAATTAGCAGACGAGAAACTTTGGATTTTTTTTTCAACAAATTGATTACAGAAAAAAAATAAACTAAAAATATGCACATGTAGGAAATTAAAAACACTATAAGTGCAATTTTTTAAAATATTTTTTTTTTTATAATTCATCATTTCAAATGACTTCCAAAAATTATTAAACGTCAGTTTATTAAGGTATCACGTATTTTTTAAAATTCCACTGAATTTTTACTTTAAAAACAGCAAATAAATTATAAGTATTCATCATTCAAAAATAAAATTATGTGAATAAATAATTTTAAAAAAATAAATTCCGCGGGTATTTAAGTCATGTAATAAATTACTTTAATAGTAATTTTTTTACTTTTAAAAAAAATAGAAATAAAAACCATTAACTATTTCTTTTTTCTTTCAAGTCATGAACAGAAAGTGAATACATGAAAGGATTACGTTGAATAAAAAATGAAAAATAAAGAAAAAAACCGAGTGAGCTTTAAAAAAAATGAGTTAAAATGATGGGTAAAAAATATAAAGGAATCATTTGTCAAATAGTCAATGGATATTTTATAAAAATGGACGCTATTGTTGTATCTAGTGATTTAAGACTATTTTATATATTTTTTATAAAACATATATACATTTATATATATATATTTATCATTTAAAAAAAAAGTTAATGGTTTTTATTTTGAGTGTGAATGTAGCAGACATCAGACAAATTTTAAATTATAAATTAATAGAATAAATAATTAAAAAAATAACATTTATAAAAAATGCACTTATCAATTTCAAAATTTTTTAAATGTGCATTTTTTTTAAATTGTAATTTTTTAATTATTTGCTTTATTTATTTATAATTTTAAATTTGTCTAATGTCTGCTACATCCACACTCATAGCAATCATTATTAAAAAAAATTAAAAAAAAGCCAATTAAATATAAATAAAATGAAATTTAAAAAAAATGCACATTTGTAGAATTTAAAAACCAGTATGTGCATTTTTTTAAATTTAATTTTATTAATTATTTGCTCTATTTATTTATAATTTTCAAATTTGATGTCTGCTACATTTACACTCAGCTGCCAATTATTAATTTTAAAAATTAAAAAAAAGTCAATTAAATATAAATAAAATAAAATTTAAAAAAAATGCACATTTATAAAATTTTAAAATCTATATGTGCATTTTTTTTATTTTTCCATTTTTAATTTTCAATTCATATATTTTTAATTTTAAATTTGTCTCATGTGCATTCACTCATATTATTTTATAGCTTTTATTGCATCGTTTTATTTTTCATTTCATGTAATATATATGAGAATTCGGGAATGTTAAGAGAAATTGATCTGTACAGTATATTTTACATATATAAATATATATATACATATAAGGGAGCCACTTACAAAGGATAGAGTTCAATGCACTTGTACTCTCGCGTGTAATCAACCTGTGAACCCTCGCTAATTTTTTTTTTTCCATTACAAATAATTATTGATTTATATAAAAAAAAAAAAAAATATATATATATATATATATATACATATGACTTACCATAATAAATATATGAAAGTCAAATAATTTGTTTTTACGTCCAGGATAACAAAAATAATAAATTAAATCCTCAAAATCGATCACTTCCACTGAGTAAATAAAAAAAAAATAAAAACCAAAATAAATTATAAATAATTAAACATAACGCACTTTCACTTTCACTTAAAAATCGATTTATTTTTTAAAAAATCGACTGAGCGTCTGAATTAAGATGAGAAAAATAGCAGCTCCGATGCTCGGATGCCAGTTGTAACCTTCGTAAAAATATTACGGGTTAGTATTTAAAATAAAGAGAATTAGTTCGAGGCGCGAGAGTTAAAAATTTGAAAATTATATTAAGCGCGGCAATTGTTTATTTTTAAAAATAAATTTTCGAGTTAAGAAACTTGCGCGTTGTAAATTTACTTAATTGGCGTCACTACGGAGTAAGTTGACGCTCGAGATCCTACCGGGTACTGCAGGGTGCTGCAGAATATTTTAGATTCAAGCCGGACTATCGAACGCACCTCTATGCGACAACCAATCAACGCTTTGCCGCGCTTAAGTTCTCCAATAGTCCGCTGTGGTGCTGCCAAAGGCGTAGAAGCTACAAAACCACGCGGCTTAAGCTATGAAAATTATGATATTTTAAATAGCAGATTAAATATTTGTTGACTTTTTTTTTTTATACTAAAAATTACTCGTGAGAAGAAAAAAAAGTTTTATTTGCAGGTAAAAGTTTAGTAGATTTTTAAGGATAATCGTACTGGTAATTTAATAAAATGTATTTACTTAAGGATGGAAGGGTTAAATGGGCTAGGGGGTGGGGGAAAATTTTATGAAAAAAGTTTTTTTTTAATATTTTTTTTGTACTCAAAAATTACTTTTGCAAATATAATTGAGCATTATTTTGAATTTTTTTATTGAACTTTTTCAAAAATCAAAAGTAAGTCGAAAATTTTTATGACTTGGTTTATGATAAAAACTATTAAAATTTTTTTTTCTTCTTTCGCATTTAATAATTATATGAAATGTAATTTTTTTTTAAGGCAACAACTTCTAATTAATATCAAAAAAATTTTTTTTTTTCATTTTTTTAGAAGGTAACCCATTTTGCCCGCGAAAAATGAAAAAATTTTTTTTACTCACTTTAAATATCATATCGCATAAGAAAAAAGTTTAACCCCCCCCCCTCTTCCTTTACATTAATATCGAATCGCAGACATAATTAAAAAAATGAAAGTATAATTTTAAATTAAAATACAATGTGACTATTTAAAAATATATGTTCTGTGATTAATCAAGACATTGAATTAGAATTTAATTCAAAAAATTTTTTAAATACGGACTTTTTTTAAATTTAATTAGTTTTATAACTGCGAGTTTATTAAAGTCTTACTGGGTAATTCCTACACTGTGAAAAATTTCCAACAAATTTTACTATGGGCGCATTGTAACACCGGACCATAAGAAAACTGGTACAAAATTTACAAGTGTCCCATAGTAAATAGTATGCGCAGATAACACGATTGGGACCTATGCGCATACGTTTACTATGGGACGTAAATTTTGTACCAGTTTCCTTATGGTCCGGGGTTACAATGCACCCATAGTAAAATTTAATAGGAATTTTTCACAGCGTAGCCTCATCGAACCCAAGCAAACCTCAGTCTAGCCTCACTGAACAAAAAAAGCATTTCGAGAGCCTCAAATAATAGTAATCGAATTTAAATTACATAGTCGAGCATCATATTGACCCATTGAGACTCAAAATGCATTTTTTACTCAGTGAGGCTGGATTGAGGCTTACTTGGGTTTGATGAGGCTCGATATTATAACCCGGGGTGCACTGTTAAAAATTTTAGGACTCGGTGTGAAAAATACACTCAATATGTTAAATTAACACTGAGGATTTTTCACACCATTATTTCACACCACACGGCCGTGTAAAATTATCACGGGCCATTTTTACATAAAAATTTTTTTCATGGGAAAATCAATTAAAGTATTAATAAATTGCTTTTCATTAAACTATACTATGATGTTGGTTATAATTTGTTTACTTTGTAGTGTTAAATTTACCAGTGAAGTAACGTATTCGATAATTTGAGTTTCGGACAGAGGAGATTTCTAACAGCCGGTGCCATACCAGACGTCCAAGTTAAGTGTTCTGAAAGGTTAACCGTAGTTGAACGAGTTTAACCGTAAGTTAGGGCTGAATTTTACCAACCGCCACAAACCTTGCTTAGTTTAATGATCTTTTGCTTATTGCTTTTCTCACACATCAGTAGCAGACCCTCTATAATCTACTACTCATAACCATAATAATGAAAATCAAAATATGCAATCGTATTAAATTTTCAAAAAATAACACGAAATTTCGATTTACTTTTAAAACTTTTATAAAGAATGTGTTAACGAAAATAATATGAAAAAATACTTGTAAAAAGTCTTACTGCAGTAATCTCATCTGAGAAAGTTTTATGGGATAAAGTTTTACTAAAAAATCCGACTGGAAAAATTTTATCTGAAGAACGAATTTGACACGAAAGTCTCACTAAGATAATCCTTTTTAAATAATGGCGCCAATTGACTATAATAAGTTTTGCAAAGTCATAAGTCATTCTTTTGCCGTCTACCCTATGATTAATAATTAATAATTAAATGTATTTTTGGTAATTAAAAAAATCTCAACAATCAACTTTTAGAAAAATCGTTTTGAATTTTTTTATTTTCATTATGGAGCCGTTAATAAAATACGTTCAAACTTATAGGGGTGGGGGTATCACTTACTGTGACGGGGGGTGGGGGTCTAAAGAAAGTGACGTTTGCTCATCAAGAAATTTTGAAAATTTTTCTCAGTTTTTTTAAGTTTTAATTTTTTTTGTTCCCATGGAAAGTCATTCGTTTCATACTTTTGTATATATAAATATAGAAATTTGCGCTATTAATTGCCATAAATCATGGATAGGGGGAGGGTATCATTCGTGACGCAATAGGAGGGGGGGGGAAGTAAAATTTTGCGTGACGTATTTTATGAACGGCCACTATGTTCCCGCGTGGAAAAATATGTGATATATATAACATATATGCGTGCAAAAAAATATGTCATAGATTTTTTATATATACATATATTTTAGTGCGGACATTTATTCTATAAAAAACATGTTTTATAATTATACCGAAAGTACTGGAAAACTCGAGAGATAACGAAATTTCTCACAAGCTAGCAGATGAAAAATAAAAATATAATTATTTGCACATGCTGGTAATTAAACTTTTCCCTGATTTGAGTATAACATGTACGTGTATTTACAAAGTTTGTAAATATATACACTTGTAATTACTCTTTCCCTTTTTTCTACATAAAAAAAAATATTTGAATAAGTATAAAACATAGCGAGCTCTTTGTACTCAACATGCGCAATAATATATTATTAGTTATAAGTTAATAAATCTTTGATATTGCATAATTTATCCATTAGACCACTAATGAAATGCTATTCCAACGTTAAATATATATTGCCGCTGCGTCGCGCGATTTAAGGATGAGATTTCCCATAAATTAAGAATTATGTATGCGTTGAAAATTTTATAATTTGTGTTATAAATAAATAATGAAAAAAGTATTTTCGAGCGGAAAAAATATAATTAAATTAACAGGAAATGGAGAAAGGAAATTGTCTGCATTTATCTGCTTGCGAACTTAATTTTACATGTTGATATTTTTTATATGAACATCCGAAATTATGATTTCATTGCTTTCCAATGACATAAAATCAATTTTAAATGTTAGCAGGATAGACCGGGGTATAATGGACCCCGTGGGCATGGCGGGCTTATTCAAAAATTGCCAAAAACAAAATTTTTTTTTTTTGTCATCTTTTCATGAGTTTTGATATATGGACCGAGTTTTAGAGCAATATGAGATACATGGGGTACGATGGACAATGAAAAAAATTTTAAAATAAAAAAAATTACTTTATAAATGACAATGTCGAATTTTCGCGGCATTTGCCATGAAAATTATATAGGCCTGATAATGTCATATTTTTGAGATACGACTCCCCAATTAATAGTCAAAATATTTTAATTATTATAGAAAAGAATCAAATTTGAAAAATTCAGACTTTAATCATTAGAAAATATCATTCCACTACTTTATTTATTACCCTGTTTAAAAATATGGATCGAAAATAATTAAAAATGATGAAATTCGAATTCTTTTCAATAATTAAAATTTTTTTTGTTTATATATATATATATATATATATATATATATATATATATATATATATATATATATATATATATACAGTGCGCATGGAATGACTGCTTCTTAATTCTTCTCAATTAGTATTTTTAACCAGGGTAAGCATCAAACAGAAAAAAATTAAATACCAACTACAGACAGTCGCCTTTTTTGACTTTTTTCACTATTTATTAGATAAAATCCTCTGAATATTTAATTTTTAGGGTAAACAAAATTTTAAAAGATTCGTAACAAAAGATATTTTGAAAAAAGGACATGCAGATATTTAACAACAAAAAAGAAAAAAATCTGTCAGTTTTCAGAGGGTGGGTCATGTCCCAGAAGAGAATTTTTTTAAAAATTATGATGAATATATTCAAGATAAATCAAAATGATTTGAAATTCCCGGTACTTGAAAGCCGCAAAAAATAATTAGACAGGGTGGTCATCGTTCCCCAGTCTCCTCTGCTATATATACTGATATATGTATATAAAACTGCCTTTGGCCCCGAAAATCTATACTAGAAATTCTGAAATACTTTATATTGCTTTTCAGAATAACTTCGTCTACGAATACCGGCTAATTAGAAGTTCGCAAGTTAGCCCTTAGGGATCTTCAGAATGTGCTGCTCATAAATATATGTATATATATTTACTTGCTTACACATGTCGCAATATGTCACTAAATTATGAAAATCAACCTCGGTAATATATTAATATTAATATTGGATTTCCTGATATATATATATGATATATAATATCGAAAATAACATTTTAACTTCCATACAAG
Source organism: Microplitis demolitor (assembly GCF_026212275.2). Taxonomy (NCBI): domain Eukaryota; kingdom Metazoa; phylum Arthropoda; class Insecta; order Hymenoptera; family Braconidae; genus Microplitis; species Microplitis demolitor. Next base: position 16,154,697 of record NC_068553.1, read on the forward strand.
TTTAATGAAAGTACTAGCAATGGAAATGACTGATAGCTCATGTTTGATGTGGCCGATCGATAGACTCATAAGCTTCTTTAGCAGAACTTTGAGAGGATTTACAAACATCTGGGTCAAAATTGTTAAGTTTAAAGGTCTCGGTTGGAAATTTGCATATCGCTTATTCGTAAGCGTGTCGTGTATTTAGGATTGTCTGAGTACGCGGAAATTCTTGAATAAACACGGAATATTTAATTTTATATAATATTATAATATCTTGCAGTGTGTGTTTAGTTTTATTTACTTACAAATTAATATTCAATTGCTTTTTTTTAATGTTCCCTCATGAATATAATACTTTTTAGTATACATTTAAGATGTATACCAATTGCTGTTAGTGCCTTTTAGGGTACTGAAGTATATTTACTTTGTTTTTACATTTGTTCCTTTTAATACATTGCAGATACCGAAGCTTTTGAGACGCAATTAATGTACCGAAGTAACTAGAGAATAAATAAATGCTAATTTAACAAAGCGAAGATTAGAATTGAATCCAATTTATGATGAATAGAACTTATAGACATGAATTTTTTGTACTTTTATTATTAGACTTTAAAAATCTGGTCATTTCTTGCTTAATCGAGAGGTAGCAGAAAGAAAACTTCACTTGGGTGGTAGCCTGAGACATTTGAAATCAAAAACTAGTGGAGGTCAACAACGCTGATCTAGAGCTAGAGTTAGAGCATTTCCGAATGCACCTAGACTCAAAAATATACTCGAAATTTTTTATTTTTATTGATAATTTATTAATTATTATCATTAATTGCGCGGTAAATTCAAAAATCTGAAAAATAAATAATTAGAAACTGGAGAAAAATTTTAAATCGTATGACAAAATAAAATGGCGGCAGAATATAATTGAAAAATATTTAAAAAATTAAAAAAAAAAACACTTGAGTGTTTGAACAAACCTTGGTGAGGAAATAATGCGCAGAAGGGTGTCCTAATACACTTGGAGATTTGAATTAAATTGCTCCAAGTGCATTTCAGCTAAAAAACGTCACTTGACTGCTATTTCCCACCAGGCGATGCCAGATGATTTTGCTCAGGAACTTGGAAAACATCAGCATCAACCATCAGCAACACTGCACTAGCACTGAACACTCGACACTCACTACACCACAGACACTTTGCACAATTTGAATTTAATAAACACTACACATTTTAATTATACAATTATTATAAGCAATAAATTTTATAGATAATTTCGCGAGTTAACAGCAACACTGCGTTTCAATTTAAACGTAACAAAGCATCTGGACTACAACTGCCATTTTCGATGATACTGACTGCCGCTATCGAACCGTCAGCTGATACAAAGCAATCGATTTTGCGATTCATTGACTCCCCCTACTTTAGCAAAAATTTGAACGCCGACTACAGCGCCGCGCAGTGGCGCTAACTTGGCGCGAAATTTCAAAATTTTATCAGAATCTATTTGCATCAATAGTTCTATTAATTAAAGAAAAAATATACTAAAAATTTATAATTTTTATCAATTATTCTTAGTGTTTGCACGGTAAATTTGAATAGTTGAAAAATAAATTATTAAAACTAGAGAAAAATTAAAAGTCTCACATAAAAATAAAATGGCGGCAGAATATAATAGAAAAATGAAAAAAAAAACACTTGAGTGTTTGAACAAACCTTGGTGAGGAAATAATGCGCAGAAGGGTGTCCTAATACACTTGGAGATTTGAATTAAATTGCTCCAAGTGTATTTCAGCTAAAAAACGTCACTTGACTGCTATTTCCCACCAGACGATGCCAGATGATTTTGATCAGGAACTTGGAAAACATCAGCATCAGCCATCAGCAATACTTTACACTAGCACTGAACACTCATCACTTGACGACATCACAGATACTTTGCACAATTCACATTTCAAAAACACCACAATTAAACAATATTAATTAATTAAACAATAAATATGAGCAACACATTTTATGGATAAATACACGACTTAACTGCAATACTGTGTTTTAATTCAAACGTAAAGAAGGATCTGGACTACTACTGCCGTTGTTGCTGATACTCTGCCGCTATCGAACCGTCAGTTAATACAAAGCAATCGATTTTGCGATTCATCGACTGCCCCCACTTTAGTAAAATGAACGTTGAATACAACGACGCGCAGTGGCGCCACTCTAGTGCGAAATTTCAAAATTGAAATGAGATAATTTTATTATAAATAAATTATGCGAATAATTACATTAATTGCGTGCAGATTCGGAAATGCTCTAGCTCTTGCTTTATGATAACACATGACTAGAGCTAGAACTAGAGCACTTCTGAATCACCCTGGAGTTACTGATTTTTTTTTTGAAATTTTCAACTTTTTCATAGAGCGCCATCTTTAAAAAAATATTTTGAACTAATAATCAGAAGTCACATGGTAACTCGAGAAGTCTCGATAGTCGGGCTCATTCATCATGAAGACTAAAAAACAAATTCAAAAATTAGACACTAGATGTCAGTACGTTTTCTGTTAAAAACTAATGATTTATTTTTCATTTTAAAATTAAATTTGCTGACAAACTACAATTTTATTTTATTTAGAATCTCAAATAAATTAAATATTATAATTCTTTGAATTCAAGCACTAAATAATTATAAAAAAATTAATTTAAATATCTTCCAATACATTGAAAATCGGAACTACAAAAAAGTACAAATTTAAATTCAAAATATTCCCTAAATTCAAGTTCCAATAATTTTTCCATTTATTTAAATTAAACTAAACAATTAATTGCCATTAACCCAATTGCTAATTTAAATTTCCCAAAAAGCAAAATTCTTTTTCTACTGTCCGAAAAAAAATTATAATTCAATTCAAAATGGCGTCAGCTGAATTTTTTTATCCTCAATATAAAACTAATGAAATATTTAATAATAAAAATAAACAAGTAAGCCAATTTAAAATTTCAATAATTGCAAATGAAAGATCAATTACAGTTAAATAATTACTCTTATCACTTTATCAATACCCCAATGCATGCGCAAATTATTCAGTAATTTTTTTTTATACATACACAAAAATTTTTTATCGCGCATGCGCATTTGAATTTCTACGAAGTAAAACTTTCCCAAGCAGTCTCGGGTGTTTTCGTACTAGTCCGTATCGCCTGTCATGACTTAACTCGTCATGCAGAAGGAGTTTTTAGCATCTCTCCCATTTACTATTACATTTTGTTATATTTAGTGATGTAGTATTAATCAGTTACTACCAAAACAATAGTAAAGTTCATTACAAGTGTAAAGAAAAATCCGTCTTTTTAAAAACAATAGTAAAAATAATAATAAAAACATATCAATGAGTCGATAAATTAAAAATAAAAATATATATAACCATAGTTTATTGTTCCGTCTCTAAAGATCATCATCGATTGTCCAAGTTTTCGTGTCCTCGCCTTGGCCTGTCCATAGTGCGTTCACTCAAAAATATTTTCATTAATTTTTAAATATTTTGTTTAATACCGACTAGTTTTTTAAAAATTTATCAACTCACTTAAATTGATTACTAAGTGCAGGAATCTAAAAATTATTTAAAATAATAATAATAATAATAATAAATCAATATAATAAAGTTAATCATCAATGCATTAGTCATCAAAGTTTAAAATATTTCTTTCCGTCTTCAAGTTAAAGATATAAATTAAAATGCAACGAACTGTAATACATACATATAAAAGTTATATCAGTACAATGACGATAGTGATGTTATTTTTCCTGTCCTTCTTGGCGGTAAGTAAATGATAATTTTAATTATTTGATCCTGTATGAGTCCGAATTTATGATACTGAAGTTTGCCGACGTCAAATAGTTGGATTTTTGAAAAAATGAATTATAAAATAAAATTTAAAAATTGCGCGCACTGATTTTTTAATTATCCAAGTACGCAATTTTTTTATTTTTTATTATATTTTATTTATTTATTCAAAAATTTAAAAACTTCTGTCAAATTTACACTTCCCTGAAGTTAGACAAAAAATTTCTGTTTTTTTTTACAAATTAATTAAAAAAAAAAAGGCACATGTAGAAAATTAAAAAAAGGACAAGTGCAATTTTTTAAAATATTTTTTTTTTTATAATTTATCGTCTAAAAAAAAATTTTAAAATTTCAAGAAGTAAGCTAACTTCAGTATCATCAGTCCTGAAGTTTGACAATAAACAATTTTCAAATTTTTATCAACAAATAAATTAAAAAAAAAAAAAAATGAAAAAATGCACATGTAGAAAATTAAAAAGACTTTATGTGCAATTTTTTTATATATTTTATTTTTTCATATTTTGTCATTTCAAATAAATCCCAAAAATTATTTGACAGCTAACTTCAGTATTATACAATAATAATAATAATATTAATTCTATTAAATTGATTACTTTTTATAACAGGATTTTAATTCCTTTCTTTTCTTTACGCAGATAAAAAAAATGATTCATTTAATTTACCACACCCACATTAATTTATAAAAATTATATTGGGTATTTGATTAATACATAAACGTTTTATTTGTTAATTTAAGTCGTCTGATATGATCCTTTGAAGGCCTATTAAAGACGTTGTTGGCCTTATTAAATTTAATTATACGTCGTCGACTAGACGGTCTTCCTTGTATTTGATTCGAGGCTTCGCGTGCTTCAAACACTTTAGCTATTTTATTGTAAATATATATAAATATATATATATGTATATGTCGATCCGGAGGCCGAAAGATGGTACGTCCAAGGCGGCCTTGATAAATGACTAATACGATATAGCGAATATCTATAGACGTTTGTAAAAAAACACAACAGCATGGGTCAAAAAATATTTTGTTTATTTTTTTATAATCTGATATATATATATATAGACTGTGATATATATTTAAGATTTATGTTAAGGGTTCGTTGGATTAGATGCATTCTAGCCGAGAATTCGGAGTAGATAAAATTTTTTATTTATATTTATGACCATGAATTTATAATGGTTAGTATACAGGGGATAGCTCCAACTGATTAATAAATTTGAATATATTTTGTCGAGGAGATTCAGTGAACTGTCAAGTTTGAATTCTTTTACAAGATAAAATTTAAAGCTGAAATTATTGTAGGACTGAGCGAAGGAGAAACGGTAAAAAATATCTTGTAATTTTTTTTTTTTTTTTTTTGGTAAAAGATTACCTGAGATAGTTCAAATTTTTGGGTCCAAGGTAACACTTAACTTAAATTGGTCCTGGTAGATTAAAAAAAATGATTTTCAAAATGACAGCTTTATTTTATTTTGCTGATAGAATCACTTTCGATGCACAAATATTTCAAATATTTAAATAATTACTTTTTCTGGATCGTTAAATTGAATAATAACAAGTATACGTCAATAAGATAATATATAGATAAAGAAAATGTAAATATATATGAGTGATAATGCCAATAAGTATTGGAATAAGTAATTGTTATCAGTCTACCCTTCAATAAAAATTACAGATAAATTTTTTGGCGGATGCTCCTAAATTTGACCATGAGCTTTTCCTTTATCCTTCAAATAATAAATCTTGAAATTAACAGGCAATAAACGATTTTTAGATTTTTTTTTTCAACAAATTAACGACAAAAATTAAAAATATGCACATGTAGAAAATTTAAAAAACCATATGTGCAATTTTTTCAAATATTGTTTTTTTTTATAAATTATCGTTTTGAAATAAATCCAAAAATTATTAGACGGATAACTTCTAATAATTATCATGATCTTGTTGACAGACATTTATAAATTTTTGGATCGTTTTTTCAACAAATTGACTACAAAAAAAAGAAAAACTAAAAATATGCACATGTAGAAAATTTAAAAATCTATAAGTGCAATTTTTTGAAAAAAATTTTTTGTTATAATTTATTGCTTCTGAAAAAATTCAAAAATTATTAGACGTCAGCTAACTTCAGTATCATTAATTATCATCCTAGAATCCCGTATAAAAAAATCAAAAAAGTTTGATATGTGGAACTTCTAAACTTAAGACAGATTAGAACTTCGAGTAGAACTTTTTTCATGGACCTGAAGATCGGAACCATTTTTTGGGCAACGAAAACGAAAACGAAAACGTATATAATTTTACTAATTAAAGTTGTAAGGGTTCGTCCCAGAGGGTGGGGGCCTGTTTTTGGCTGACATATTAGCACCTATACGAAACATTTTAGAAATCTGGATCTAGTAGATTTTTTTTTTTCATTTTGTTTTTTTATTTTCATTTCGCAAAAAACGTTTCAATCTTCAGGTCCATTTTTTTCAAACTTGTAATTTTGATCGTAAAAAAAAAGTTTTAGGAATTTATATGAGTGAATTTTGAGTAAAAAAAGAACGTTTTTTAAAGATATATTTACTATAGTTTACTCTCGTTCCAAAAAAATTCCCTTGAGAAACCAATTGTCCCATGAGAATCTAAAACCGTATATAAAAAATTCCAAATTATAAGTTTTGAACTTTTTCGGAATAAAGGTAAAGTGTCACGTCACTAATTCTAAAAGGACATATTATTATACGTCTTTTTAGGTTTAGGAAACTTTATAAATTCAAAAGGGCGGATAAATAAATTCAAAATTACAAAAGTTCCAGTCAAAGTTCTAACTGTTTTAGTTTAGTAATTTCACATATCGAACTTTTTTTGAATCTTTTTGAACGAATTTTTTTTTACTCGGGATAATATAATATTATACTATATTTAATCTTTAGTTAAAGAGTAAAGTACAGTTAGCAGAAAGTAGGAGAGTAAGTTGGCCGACTTAAATACATCTTAATTTTTTTTTTATTTCTCTTTTAGTTAAAAATTCGGCATAACATAATGATATATGACATATTTAAATAAAGAGAAAACTGGAGGCTAATATAAAATAAAAATCCATACATTTATTTTGTATTGATAGTTTTATACCCTCAGAATTAGTTGCAACCTTAAATGGCCGAGTTTCAGAACATTTACTTTAGAAGCCGGCAAAATTATAATTAATTATAAAATAAATTTATTGTTTTTATGAAATTTAATTTGAGTTTTAAACAAAGATATCGTAATTGTTGAATCAATGTATTTTATAATTATAAGTAATGAGTAATAATAAATATGAAAAAAATTTCTAAATATAAGTAGTGATTTTTTTTATCAAAGCTAATAATTTTTTATTAGAAATTTTTATTTTTCTATTGACTAACTCCGGCTATTAGTAATCGTTTAACTTTTTTTTTTTTTTTTTTAGAAAATTAAATTAATAAAAATATTTTATATATTTTTTAAAAATTTTTTCATAAATTTTTAATATTTTTTAAAGTCAGTGGAGATTTTTAATGACAAATTACTGATAAGTAGACTGATAAAATAAAGTAGATTGTATATAAATAAATTTAAAATTTGTCATTAATAAATTCTGTCAATAATTAATAGGTCATTTTTTTTTAAACCTAATAGTTGTCGAATTTTCATTTACTTAAAATTTAAAAAATAAAAATGCTTTTTTTTTTTTTTTTTTTTTCAAATAATTACAATAAACATTTAGTGTAACAAATTTAAAATTTTCCAGAGAATAAAATTTTAATTAAATGGTAACTACGTAAAATATTTTCGCCACGTAAAACGTAAACAATTTCATACGCCAAATTTTATTTCCGCTCAAACTTAAACATCTTGTTTTATATGAAGTAAATAATTTATTCTAAAAAAAAATAAAAAAAAAAAAAAAGCAATAATTCTAAAAATATTAAGAAACTTTTTCTACAATTAATTTAATTATTTATTTAAAAAACTTGAAATTATTCAAATAATTATCTGCATTACTTATCATATAATTAGTATTAAAATATTTTATTTTATTTTTTTTTTTATATTATGGAAAATAGCTGACGTAGACATGAATAATTTCAAAGGAATGTCTTACATGAAAGCTATACTATACTAAAATTCTATGATCGCTTTATATATATATATATATATATATATATATATATATATATATATATATAAGAATAATAATAATAATAATTATCATAAGACTTAATGATGATAATAAAATAATAACGATTTAATTGAATCTATAGATATAATTACTAAAGTATATTTATGTCATATCATATCGTGTCATACATATATGTGACTAATATATATTATAAGACAGAGGTATAACTTGTTTTTTTTTTAACGAATAACAATAATAATTTAAGGCAGTACAAGTGGTTTTAAAATTTTTTTATATTAATAGATAATGATAAAAAAAAATTCAATTAAATTTCCGAAGAGCTACAGAAAAAATAGATTTGAGAGAACGTCTGCAATTTTTCATGTAGTTTGCCATGTTAGCTCTTTATTAATCGCGTAATGCGCGTGGCGCCAATTTTAAATTTTTTAAATAAAACTTACGAAAAAATTCAATGATGTTTCGAAGCCTTTTAAAAATTTTAGCGCCATTAATGAGTGTAAAAATATTTTAGAAAAATATTAAAAGTTTAATATTTGAGACAGAGTATGAGAAGACGAAGTCGTACCGCCTGGTACGAGAGCCTGAATTTTTGAATCCGCGGTGTTGTCATGTTATGTTCCCGCCACTAATTCTGTCTAAATTGAATCGCATGTTCTTTTTAATTTTTGTAAAATAAATTTATGTTAAAAAAAAGTTTATAAAGTTTGAAATCGTTCCGAAAAACCACATAATGTACAAAGGGTTAAATACATGAGATTCAAATTTCGTTAAATTCTGAACTATTATTCTAAAATCTATAGCTAGTATATATATTTATAGTAGACTACGCATCATAAGCCTGGTCCAGGGAACAGGGAAAATTTTAAAATTTCAGTCTTCCCGCGCGTTTAGTTTTGTTCTCGACTACTCGTTATAAGCCTGTGTTTATTTTATATAATTTTAAACGTTCATATTTACGTTTTGTCACATGCGTCAGTGTCCCGATTTTTCTAGTGCTTATAGCGCTAAAATAAATACTTATCTTTTTACACAAATAATAATTGTAATGTAAAAAATAATAATGACAAGGGTATTAATGAAAGTAATAATAATAATAATTGTTATTGATCAACATAATGCTCAATAAAACTTTTAAATTGTAACAGAAGCTTTAATTGTAATTAATCATTACAATTATCACCAATAAATAATATTTAACTTAATATTTATAAAATTATTATCCGCGAAAGATCGATAGTAAATTTTCATAATTAATTTATATATTTTGTTGCTATTGTTAGTTTATAATTTATGTAATTTTAACGGAGGCTCATAACGGGATGTCTGCTACGAAACTCAAAAAAGTGGTTAAGTGGGGCTGTTTGGACTCAGTACCTGCCGATTAAGGGGAGAGACTTATCACTAGTCGACTGTATTATCAAGTTGCAGTAAAAGTATGACTCAATATTGATAATGTAATTTTTTCTTTTCATTTCCAGGTTACTCACGCCGAGGAAGGGCATTGTATTTGGTATGGACAGTGTAATCAGAATCTTATGGGTCATGTACAAAATTGTAATTACACAGGAGAAGCTAAACCATTAACCGGGGGTGGTTTAGAAATACTCGCCCGACATTGTCCCCATATGATAAAGAATGGCCAAGATGTTAAGACTTGCTGTGATACAAGTCAACTTGAAACCTTTGATACAAATATCAAATTGGCGTCAGTTTTCTTAAATAGATGTCCAAGTTGTTTAGACAATTTAGTCAAACATCTTTGTGAATTCACATGCAGTCCATATCAGAGTTCATTTATGAATGCCACCAAGATTGAAACAAATCCAGAAACTAATAAAAGTAAGAATTTCATTCTGTATTGATTATTCATGAGCTCATTAATAAAACAATAACATTCCATTAATATTAATATTAAGCGAATTTATTGCGATCTCGTGTTCAGAAGGATGAATTACACGGCCATTAAATCTCTTTGTTGATAAAAAAGAAGCAATTTATTTAAATCTTGATAAGTTATGAGTAATGACAATAGATTTAAACTCAAATCTAAATTTGTCGTGATTTCAAATAGATAAATTTTTTCATTATTATTTCAAATGAACGTTAATTGCTGACAATTTAAAATGCCTGCTGGTAAATTAACGCCTGACGAGAGTTGTAAGATAACGGACTGTATGACGTGTTGATAATTAGTTAAATTCTTTTTAAAAACATTCCCAAGCGAAGTAACTATAATGTTAAGTCAGGTTGCTTATTTAACAATAAGTAACTAAATGACAGCTAAAAGCTGTATTTTAGTCATATTTCAGTTATTTAATAGATAAATTTAAAAGTTATCTGTTGCAAGACATGTTTTAAATAATTTTAATTTTTCTTGAAACTCTATCTTATGTAATAAAGATAGTCATCAAGAAAACAAAAATTCTTGTATATTAAGTGGTATATTATGTATCTAGAGAGGAAAGCAAGACATTGCAATCGCGTAATATTGTGACCCGGGTCTGGGTGTGCATGCAAATTTTTTTCACACCAGAATGGAGGTTTGATCAAAGTAAAAATTTGAAAAATTTAATCGCGATCTCAGGTTATAAATAAAGTAGAATTTTATAGTTTTTGAAAATAAATTAGAGCAATAATAGAATGCTAAAAGCAAAATTTTTCATTAGTTGAACCATTGCGTAAAAACTGTTGCGATTTTCAAGGATGATTGTCATGGAAATGTAATAAAACTTATTTGTTTTGCATAGTGATGTAAAGCAGAGAAATTATCTAACAATCGCCAGACAATTGACGTCAATTGTCCAGCAAAAAATTGACCAATGATCATTTTTTAAATTTAATATCTGATGTCTTCTGACTTAATTTTGCACAGAAAATTATTTTATAAAAAATTGACCGAAAAATTTTTTCCTGTCATCTCGTATCTAAGTTGAAGATAAGAGAAATTTTTTATGAATTCTTTTGAATAAGTAATCAGACATGTTGAGAGATACTACTTGCAGTTTACTTACAATTAAAAGTACTTGTACATTTAATAGTATCCAGTAATTGTTTTTAAAAAATAGATTAAAAAGTTGACCGAATCATTTTTGACATCAATTAGTTAACATAGAATGGCGGTCATTTTGCATCACTAATTTTACATGAATATCGATTTTTTCACATAATTTAAAAAGTTAAAGTCGGATTTTAACTCAAAATATTTTAAATAGAATACTAACTTAAAAAAAAAAAAAAACTTAATTAGTTTTCGAGAATTACGAGTTTTAAAATCTTGCTATGAAATTTTTCGTATTTAAAAAAACTCAACTTCAAAATTAATTGGCCTATGGGCAATAAAAAAATGAATAATTTAAATGATATTAAATAAAATATGTGATGTTAATTTTTATGACATTTATTATTTGGAAATTTAAAGATATGTAAAAATAAAACACTTAAACAAGTTTTTGTATCTCACATTTATGGCCAATTTTAGCTTGATGATTTCGAGTAATTTCCTGTAAATCACCGGTCAATAACTTGAGTAATTGCCTTTTAAGCAGAAGCGCTTCAATTTAAAATCAAATTCTAAAATTAACTTAAAAGCATCGCAATCTCAATTAAAAATTATCTTTAACAAGATAACTTTCAAGTATCATAAAGTCATCTTATCATTTAAATCAATTTTATACTTCTTCATTCATTAAAATAAAGTATTAAATGTCCAAAAATGGAGCCGTGGCCACAAATGCTACTTCTACTCTACAAAGTCTTGAACTTTAATATCAGTTTCACATTCGTTACAATGTATTCAAATGCGTCGTTTTTGAAGTTTGTATATATCTAAAACACCCAAGTAGTACATAATATACTCAGTATAATAATGCGAATAATGAAAATTTATGAATAACGACAAAACCAATCATTATTATGTTGCCTCAACAATTTAGACTATTCATAAAATTTATCAAGATAAAAAAAAATTAAGCAATCTTTCCTATAAATATTATGAATCAATTATAGATAAGACACTATCGATTCCACAACTGAAACTATTTATTTACAAAAATAAAAAAAAATGTTTAGACTTCGTCATTATCTTCCCATTACAAAATACCGCTTGTTGTAATTAAACTTATTTAAAATTTTCTTATCAATACTTCTTATAAAAAAAAAAAAAAAAAAAAAAGTTTATAATAAATATACATCTTCGCTAATATGACCTTCTAACTAAAGTAGTGTGTAAAAAACCTAATTAATTATTAATAGTCTCTTATATGTCATGTAGAATCGGTACTATACTCGATTTTGCTAGATGTATACAAGCTTATGTAATTAATGCACGAAGAAAAACGCCGTAATGTCTAACATCAGCGTCCGCAGTCAGAGTTATGAAAATAATTAACTTAATTATTATTAAAAAAGATTAATACTTCCGGAAATTGAATACTTTGTTTAGTACTATTCAGTTAAAAAAACTTAACTCAATAAAAAAAAGTAATCTTTGGTGTTATGTCGCATCAATTAATAGAGATATGTAAGGTTACAAAATTCAGCTGACGTTGCCTTGATCTGCACATGCGCGTGCTGATTAATTAAATACGCATGCGCAGTCTAGAGATTTTGATCGTGTTAATAAGCCAGCTAAATTCAAAGTGACGTCATAAGAGAGAAAAGTGATAGATAATTGGCTTGAATTATTGAGTGGGGATAAACTCCGCCCATTTCACTAAAATTCAGTGGTTTAATATAAAAATTAATGTTTTAATATATATTACACCACTCTTTTGACCAATCAGAAAGGACTGTATTTTAATATAAAATTTTTCGAGGCTAACTTTAGCCAGTCAGCGGCGTATTTTTCGTGATGAGTTATCTCAGGGTAGTCTTGAGCTCCTTAATTATTTAATTTAAAAATAAAGTACCAATTAATTAATGCGTAATTTAAAAAAATAAATTGATAAACTTTGCAGCGTATGTCAATGCCGTCGACTTATTTATTACAAATAAATACTTGCAAGGAACATTTACATCATGTAGTAAAGTATCTGTCCCAAGTCTTGGACAACTAGCATTAGATTTAATGTGCGGACATTGGGGAGCAAGTAAATGCACACCTCAAAAATGGTTTACTTACATGGGTGATGCAGCAACTAATCTCTATGTGCCTTTTCAAATAAATTACAATGCAACTGACACTAAATATGGTCCATATACTCCATTGGATCCTGAAGTTACTCCTTGTAGCCAAGCTCTCAATGTAAATAATTTATTATATTTTTTTTTCATCATTTTTTTAGATGAGTGTTAATGTAGCAGACATCAGACAAATTTAAAATTATTAATAAATAGAGTAAATAATTAATAAAATTAAATTTAAAAAAAATGCACATTTATAAAATTTCAAAATTAATAAGTGCATTTTTTATAAATATTATTTTTTTCATTATTTATAATTTTAAATTTGTCTAATATCTGCTGCATTCATACTCATTTTTCCAGAAATAAAAATTAACGAATTTTTTAACAGGAACATTCTCCAGCATGTAGTTGCGTTGATTGCGAATCAAGTTGTCCTGTACCACCACCAGCTCCGCCATTACCAAAACCATTTACACTTATCGGCTATGACGGAATAGCCGTTATTATGACAATTATTTTTATCGGTGGATCAACATTATTTTTAATGTCTGTTATTTGCTTTAGTAATCGAAAACAAATAGGTAAGAAAAAAAATTCTTTTTCTTTATCTTATAAAATTATTTTATTTCGTATACTGTAAAAAATTTGCTAATTAAATGCGACCCGGATTTAATTTTAATAAAAAAAAAAAACGTGAATTAAAATACGGGAAGTAAAAATTGTCTAAAATAAATTATTTATTTCCGATTTTTTTTTAAATTTCAAAACGGATGGAGTAAATTTTGAATAAAAATTAAATTTCGATTTTTTACAGTGTATGTATTTATTAAATTAATTTCTAATCTAGAAATTTGGTGAGATTTTTAATTAATTATTTGAATACTTAAATTATGATGTCCAAAAAATAAGACAATATGGACAGTTTTTATAGTTTTATTTAATAATATATTTCCTATCTGATACTCATATTTTTTCCCTGGCAGTGGTTCATAACAACGTTTACATTTTTTATTTTTAACCCTCAACGGTCAGTTTCTACTAGACTCCAGCGTCTTAAGTCAGTTTTAAAAATAAAACTAGTAAATATTTTTGCAATTGATTTTAAAAAATATTTAAAAATTTTTCGAGAAACTTGCAAAAATTTTTATCACAAATTTCAATTTTTACTTGAAGACAAAAATTTCACATAAAATTTGAAAAAAATTTTTAATTTTCACAAGTATATTTTTAGAATTCAAATTCAAATTTTCCCGCTAAAATTTGAAAGTTTGAAGTGTGAATGGTTTTTTGTAAATATCTCTGAAAATATTGAGTTTTTAGAAAAATTACACAGAATCTTTTTTGTCGAGCATAAAATTCTCTATAAAAAAGTTATCTTGTAGTTTTTTCAAAAATTGAATATTTACTGAGATATTTTGAGTTTAAAATCATCTGGGGTCTTCTGGATCACGCGACCACTGAGGATTAAAAATAATTTCATTATTGTGGTAATTGGTACCATTTAAGTGATTAATTAAATATTGTTTTAATTAATGTCATGTAGCCTCAAATTTCATTTAAAATTAAATACAGATCTTTTTTATTTATTTCTGTTATTAATTATTATTAAGGTTGTGGAAGTTTTTCAATAAATAACTCTATATTTATTTTGTTTTTTACGGATAAAAATATCATTTTAGATGGAAATGTTATTTGTGTTCTATTTAAATTCATAAAACATAAGTTTAAAAATAGATATAGAATATACATATATCTAAAAACATCAGAAATAAAATTTTTTATTTTCATTCACGAGTACTGAGTTTTAATATTTTTTTATTTTTAACTCAAAAAAAAAAAAAAAAAAAAAAAAAAAAAAAATTATTGACTAACGACAGGATGTACAATTTTAGCAGGAAATTTAATACATAAAATTTTTAATTCATTTCTTATCTATAAACTATTTCTTCACTTCACCTAAGCAGCAACTTATTCATTTATTATAAAAAATTTATATCAAATATTTATCACGCTACCTCATTAATTGTTAAAATATCGCATTGTAAAAAATAATAAGATATAAAAAAAAAAATAAACAATTTTATCAACAATTAAATTTCTTACTAAAAAAAGTTACATTTTACTAAGCTCAATAATTTACTCATTACAAGCAAAGCGTTAATTATCAAAACAAAAAAAAAAAAAACGATTGAATTTACAAGGAAAAAAATGGAGATAAAAAATTCGCGAGTTTTTATTATACTGTCGACGAAATTTGAAACAGGAAGTCGCCAAAAAATTATTATGCTGTACTATAATTATTGTGAGTTTCTAAAAATTTTTTATTGTCTACTATGTCTCCTAATTTAGATAAATAATTTTCATTACAGCTTGCCAAGAAATTTTACTATAATTTTTTGGTGACTTAATTTCCTGTTTTAAGTTTGGTCAAAATGCATCAGTTGCCTACAGTAATTTTTCGTACATTATAAATTCTTACTGCTGTTGCCTACTAAAATTTATTCTACGGATCTATTGCCTATGGAAGTATTAAATATGTAATTTGATTGCATAAAAAAATAATTTCAGTTCTATTGCCTACGGAGAAATAATTCATGATGTTCAATTGATTGCTATTTAATTGTGAACCCAGTCAAAGAAATTCCTAATTAATGTAGACAAGCTTCTAATTTATTTGCTGAGAAAATCTTGTACTTGTTGAGGAGAAATGATCAACGTTAAAAACCGATCACTTGATAAAAACAACGCAGCTGGTCTGAAAAATATCAGAACCTCGGTAGTCTTGACAATAGCAACTGTAAAACTTGACAGAGTTTTCTATCAGAAATTAGTGAGCTGATCAGGTGATTCCCTAAGTCGACTATGAGATTCAACCCAGTGTCTTATTATGGACCGGGCGAGTTATACTTTTGTCAAGACTACCACGGTTCTCATATTTTACAGATCAATCGTCTTTTTTTTATCAAGTGATCGGTCTTTGTTGATCATTTCTCCTCAAGTACAAGATTTTCTCAGCAAAATCAGGAGCATCTACATTAATTAGGCATTTCTTTGATTGGGTACACAATTAAATAGCAATCAATCAAACATCATGAATTGTTTTTCTGTAGGCAATAGAACTGCAATTATTTTTTTATGCAATTAAATTATATATTTATTTCCGTAGGCAATAGAACCGTAAAAAATAAATTTTAGTAGAAAACTGAGCAGTAAGAAATAATGTACGAAAAAAAATTCCTGCCCAGTTTAATAAAAATTCATAAATATTTTTCTCTTTTTCTCCTAGTAAATAATCAAAGCTCGCTTATAAATTAACACCTAAATAATTATATTTTTTTCCGTCTGATAGAAATAAAAATATGAATAAATGAATTATTATTACTACTAGTATTACTATTATAATTATTACTATTTGATAAAAAAAACCGGTAACTTATTCCGCGATTAAAATGATTATTGCATATAGTTGCACGAGGAGAGGAAGTAGGGAGACAGGTTGGTAGACGTCTAGCTGCAGGGCTTCATCACCCAGGAGATGTTGCACGAATTGCTTTAGCAGCTGATCAAGAAGACAGCCCACTACAATCTAAACGTTCCAGTACGTTTTTTCTTCCGTGACTATAATAAAATTCTGTTTACTTCGTCTTTAATTACAGCTTTTATTCTTCTCCTGTCTCTTATTATTATTATTATTATTATTATTATCAAACATATACCTAAATCTACTACTATTCCTTCTCTATTAGTGTTACATAATTTTAATTTCTAATAATAAGACAACATCAAAAATCATTGATGTTTATTTGACTGCTTTATTATTAATTTTTTTTTTTTTTTGCATGCCATGCGTATCATTTTTTATTACATAATTTATTGCTTGTAATTCTTAAGCTGATTTCTGTCTACTAATTTTTTTTTATTTGTTAATGCACATTTATTATTTGTTTTGTTGTTTTATTCACGTACTCCGATAGTATAAAATTTTTTCTACGTCCACGTATTGATATGTCGCTATTTTTTTTTTTTTATGTTAATCTAGGCTTTATGTAATAACGTTGACGAGCTTCATAATTCGTTGTTTTACGATAATTTTAATTATAAATATTGTTATTTTTTTTGTTAACAAAATATTTTTTTTTCTTTGTATTAAAATATTTTTTTTTTAGGTGTAGTATCTGCTGATGATTTACCTAATGGATTAGATGACCAACAATCGACGATAATTGAACGTCTTGGTGCTAATACTGATAAATTTTTACAAGAATTTTTCTGTAAATGGGGAACTGGTGAGTTATCATTTTTTTTATATGACTAAATTTTCTAGGAAAATCAGAGGACTGTTGTCTTTTAGTGATGCAAAAAAATTTAGTATCTAATTTCGAAGTATTTAAAAATTTCAATGGCGACAATTTTTTTTTCTCGGAACTTGTTCAATAATTGCAGGGAGGTAAAATAAGATGCCTGTTAAAAGATGAGATCTTAATATTAATATTTAGTCAAATTTATAGTATATTTTGAGATTTTTTTACTTTTCCGCCGAAACTATCAGACTTATCACAAAATCTCATAAGATCTTTTTTGTAGACAATTTTATTCCTGACAAATTTCTTCTGATAAAGTTTTTCAAAATTCCGCATTGTTTTCGAGTTATTTCCATTTTAATGTCAAGCTTTTAAAAAAAGCCTTGTTCTGATCGATTTCAAGATCTTGAAATTAAAATGAAAATAACTTGAAAACAATGCGGAATTTTGAAAAACTTTATCAGAGGTAATTTGTCAGGAATAAAATTGTCTACAAAAAAAGGTCTTATGTCATTTTGTGATAAGTCTGATAGTTTCGGCGGAAAAGTAAAAAGATCTCGAAATTTACTCGAAATTTGACTTCAAGCTCCAATAACTTTTCAACAGATGAATTTATCAAAAAATTATAAGAGACTTTTTTTTTACAAAAACATTTCCTTATTCTTTTAAAAAATACCAATTAATTCAAACAATAAAACCCTGAAATTTTTTTTCAGTTTGTGCAAAACAACCATGGACAGTATTACTCTGCGGTTTCATAACCGTCGTAGCCTTGGGTACCGGCATAACTTGCATGCAAATGACAACAGACCCCGTGGAATTATGGGCCTCCCCATTGTCGCGTTCCCGTATCGAACGCACATATTTCGACAGCCACTTCGAGCCGTTTTATCGTATTGAGCAGCTGATAATAACTCCAGTAAATCTTCCCAAAATAATCCATAACACAACCAACGGGCCAATAATATTCGGGCCCGTCTTCGACGCAAACTTCTTGCGGTCCGTTCATTCCCTGCAAGAAGCCATAAAAAACATAACCACAAAAAATAATTACACTTTAGCAGATATTTGTTTCGCGCCATTAACCAATGACTTCACCGGTCCACCAACGGTAGACAAGTGTACTATCCAAAGTATTTGGGGTTATTGGAAAGACAACGTAGCAGAGTTCAACAAATCATCAATAGAAGACGGATATCTTGAAAATTATCTCGACCACTTTCAAAAGTGCGTTGGAAATCCAACAAATCCCGAGTGTCTGGCGTCTTATGGTGGTCCCGTACTGCCAGCAGTCGCACTAGGAGGATTTTTATCTCAAGGCCAATCACTTCGCGACCCAGCATATCACAACGCAACAGCTCTCGTTGTTTCAATCCTCGTAAACAATTATCACAACAAAACAAAACTAATTCCCGCCATGGAATGGGAGGAATCGTTCATTAACTTTATGAAGGACTGGGTCAAAAATAAGAAACCATCAAATATGGACATTGCGTTCACCTCCGAAAGGTCTATTGAAGACGAACTAAAACGCGAATCCCAGTCAGACATTTCAACAATTCTCGTATCCTACATCATCATGTTCGCGTACATCGCAATATCCTTAGGCCAGATGCGATCATGTGAGCGATTACTGGTCGATTCAAAAATAACTCTCGGACTAGGAGGAGTATTTATAGTCTTAGCCTCAGTTGTTTGCTCCGTCGGCATATTCGGATTCATCGGATTACCAGCAACGCTGATTATTATTGAAGTGATTCCATTCCTGGTGCTCGCTGTTGGTGTCGACAACGTCTTCATACTGGTACAGACCCACCAAAGAGAAGGAAGACGTCCGAATGAGTCGATACCTGAGCACATCGGGCGCACACTTGGTCAAGTCGGGCCCAGTATGTTGCTGACCAGCGTATCAGAAAGCTGCTGCTTCTTCTTGGGCGGGCTCTCAGATATGCCTGCCGTCAAAGCCTTCGCTCTCTACGCTGGTATGGCGTTGCTGATAGACTTCATTTTGCAAATAACCTGTTTTGTAAGTTTGCTAACTCTAGACACCGTACGACAAAGCGCTAATAGATTCGACGTGTGCTGCTGGATGCGCGGCTCCAAGAAAGACAACTCCGAGGAAGTTGTCGATGGAATTTTGTATAAAATATTTAAAATAGTCTACGTGCCATTGCTACTAAAAAAATACGTCCGCGCTGGAATAATGGTTATATTTTTCGGGTGGCTGTGCACCAGCATTGCGGTGGTGCCGCACATTGAAATTGGACTTGATCAGGAACTGTCGATGCCCGAGGACAGTTTTGTTCTTAAATATTTCAAATATTTAAATGAATATTTATCTGTTGGCCCGCCAGTTTATTTTGTTGTGACGGGTGGGTTAAATTACTCAAGGACTTTTGATCAAAATTTAGTTTGCGGGGGAACATATTGTAACTCTGACTCGGTGATAACTCAAATATTTTCGGCAGCACAGCAGCCCAATGTTACGTACATCGCAACGCCGGCGTCGTCATGGCTGGATGATTACATCGACTGGACCCAAGCATCTGATTGCTGTAAATACTTCAAGTCCAATGACTCATTTTGCCCGCATCAAAATAGCGGATGTCTATCCTGTGATATTGGTTCTAATAAATATGGCAGACCGGACTCTACGGAGTTTAAAAAATATGTATCGTATTTCTTGGAGGACAATCCGGATGAAGGCTGCGCTAAAGCTGGACATGCTGCGTATGGACAGGGGGTAAATTATGTTATGGACAAAAGCAGCAAATTGTCGGAAGTTAAGGCGACATATTTTATGGCTTATCATTCAATTTTGAAGACGTCCGAAGATTATTACGAGTCGATGAAAGCGGCGAGGAAAATTGCCGCTAATATTTCTGAGATGTTGAACGATAATCTGAGGAAAGTTAGTATTACGGAAAGGGTTGATGTGTTTCCGTACAGTGTTTTCTATGTTTTTTACGAGCAGTATTTGACAATGTGGCCGGACACGCTTAAAAGTATTGGAATTTCATTAGTTGCTATTTTCATTGTCACGTTCTTACTTATGGGCTTGGATATTTTCTCATCGATTGTTGTTATCATTACGATAACTATGATACTGGTTAATATTGGAGGGCTGATGTACTGGTGGCATATTACGTTAAACGCTGTGTCACTTGTGAATCTTGTTATGGTAATTGTTTAAATATTTAAGTATTCTAAGAGGGAAAAGGGGTCTGAGATATGAAAAAAAGAGCATATTTTTGTGATTTTTTTTTCAGAGTATGTTCTTTTTTAACATTCTTAAAATTTGTGACACTATTAAGCATCATTTTAAGAATATTCTGTGAAATTTTTATTGAAAAATATTGAAAAATAAGCCAGTGGTGGTGGGGAGAGACAAGTCACTTTAAAAAAAAAGACTCTAAGCCGTAGGTAGAATAACTTAGGACTGCCTCATCTGAAATAAAAAAACCAAAAAGATTTCTTTAGTAAATAAGTTTGATGGATTTGAACGGAGGATTTTTTTTTTCAATGACTACTTATTTTTTAATTAAACAAAAAGAGGAATTTTTGGTAAAAATCAGAGTTTTTTGATTGCACTTTTACCAAAAATTCAAAAATGAATATTTTGTTTATTCCTTCGTTCAAATTCATCAAACTTATGTACTAAAGAAATCTTTTTGGTTTTTTTATTTCCGATGAGGCAATGAGTTATCCTGCCTACGGCCTAGAGACTTCTTTTTAAGACGATTCGTCTCTCCCTACTACCACTGGCTTATTTATCAATATTTTTCAATGAAAATTTCATAGAATATTCTTAAAGTGATGCTTAATAGTGTCACAAATTAAAAAAATTTTAATAAAGAACGTACTCTGAAAGAAAAATGAAAATATTCTCTTTTTTTTTTGTATCTCAGACCCCTTTCCTCCCTCAATTTATTATTTTACTGTTGGTAATTATATTTTATTTAATTATCTAGGCTGTGGGAATTTCCGTTGAGTTTTGTAGCCATCTTGTTCACTCGTTTTCAACTTCGGTTAAAGAAACCAGGATTGAAAGAGTTGAAGATGCGGTTACGAACATGGGAAGTTCGATATTCAGTGGAATTACGCTTACTAAATTTGGCGGTATTATTGTCCTTGGCTTTGCTAAAAGCCAGATCTTTAAGGTAATTTAAATATATTAAATTAATTTATTATTGAGAAAATATTTTTGAAAATTTTATTTTTACTCATATAGATTTAGGGCGTCAATTTTATTTATAAAAAAAAAATAATTCAAAAAATTTTTTGAAGTTCAAAATTCACTTTCAATTTTTTTCATTCAATAGAAAAAAATTATCCTCCAATATTTTTTTTTCTTACGTAATTTAAAATTTTCACTTACAATTAATTTATCATCATTAAAAAAATTTTTTGTTTTAAAATTAATTTTAAAAAATCGTAATTAATAATCATATTAATTTTTTCTTTTAGGTATTTTACTTTAGAATGTACTTGGGAATTGTTCTGTTTGGAGCAGCTCACGGTCTAATATTTCTGCCTGTATTACTTAGTTATATTGGTAAGTAATTAAATTAAAAAAAAAAAAAAAAAAATGAATACCTACACATTTAATTTAATTTAATTTATTTATGTTATTATCTAGCGCTTTATTTTAAACTCAATTTTATTTTAAAATTTACTTTAACATTTACAAAATTAAAAGAAAAAAAAATAAAACAATTCCACCGATTGTTAAAACGCTACGAGCTTTAGTTATATTTGTCAACAAAAAAAAACTTTATTACACTTATAATTTATTTACAATTTATCACATTTATATTTAATTACATTAATCGTATTAATAAGTAAATGTAAATCGCATGTTAATAAATTTAATTAATTAATGAGCATGTGCCTGTTGAAAAAAAAAGTTAACTAAAAATATTAAATAGTCATTAAAAATGATGAATGTTTTGATTTAAAATAAATAATGATAATAACAAAAAAAAAGTGCAAAATTGGATTGAAAAAATGATGAGGAAAAAAACATGGCGTTTCCAGGTTCGCCTATGAATCGAGAGAAGTTGGCAAATCATCGGAAAACGGTCACAGGAAATTTGGATAACGTTCAAGAAACTTCACTCAATCACCGAGTAAGCAAAACAAATACATCTACTGCACAATTTAGCGAATCATATAAACCGCTTGATTATGATTGATAGGTATGCACTTCATTTGTCATCATCATTTATTATTTTACATTTTTTTCAGCACTTTAATCATTATTATTATTATTATTAACTTGTAACAAGTGGTTATAGTTTTCACTAATATTGCATCAGTCATTTTGCTGTAATCACTTTCACTTATTTATATTTTTAGAAATGTTTATTATTTGGTAGTTGTTTTTGTGCACATAATTGCTTTTTTTGTTGGCCACTGCGTTTAAGCAATCAGTGGAGCGATTAAAATGTGACTTTTGAATGGTTTGATAAGATTTGTTAATTAAAATATTAAAAAAATTTTTTTGAATTTTAAAATTTAGTTTAAAAGTGCGCGAAAATATCCAAATCAAAATTTAAACATTTCGTTCAAATTCAAACTTAAATTTAAAAAAAAAAAGTTTCTAAATTTAAAATTTTGTTTAAAAGCGCGCGAAAATTTTTCAAATCAGAATTTAGATATTTAAAATTTGGTTAAAATTTTAAATATTGAATTTTTCAATCATTTTTTTTTTAATTGAAAATTTTTTTTAAAAGCGCGCGAATAATTTTCCAATCGAACTTTAAGTATTTGGTTCAAATTAAAAAAAAAAATTATTGTATAATTTTTTTGAAATTTCAAATTTTTGTTTTAAAAGCGCGCCAAAAATATTCGAGTCGAAATTTGAATAAATGATTCAAATTCAAACTATGAAATTTTTTTAAAAATCTCCAAATAATTTAGAAATTTATGAATAATTCAAAAATTTTAATGATGAAATTTAAATATTAAATTCGCTTCACTATAAATAATTCATGTATTTAAATTCTGTTCCTATTTCTTCTAAATATTTATATTTTTTAATCAACAAATCAATCAGCTTCAATTTTTTTAAAATTAGATGCTTCAATATAATTTGAAATAAATAAAATAATTTTGCACCATAAAAATTTAATTAGCAGTGTAACTAATAACTAATAATTGTGTTTTTTATTTAATCGTTATGAATAGTTATTATAAAAAATAAATTTTCTAGACGTGATGTCAGGTAAGAGAAAGCGACGGTCTCGCATCACCAACACGAGCATCAACAACAACCGCAACAATAACGACAGCAACGAGATCCCAGATGATCAACTCGTTGATTCCGCAACTCCTCTTATCCAGAATGCTCCCAGCATCTCAATCACTTCCTACGCCAGTATAAATCAATCTAATTAACATTACCTAAAAATTTAAATATAAAACAACAACAACAAAATAACAAATAAATTTATATTTTTTACTTGGGACTTTATCTATTTATTAATAATTATTACAAATATACATAATTAATATCATTATCATTAAAAATAATTAACATGCATTTTTAACAGTAAATTTATCCAACAAAATTTTTTTTTTTATTTTATTGGCGTAGACAAAACAAAATTTAAGGTGTAAATTTTTTTTTTGTTTTGTTAATTATAATAAAATAGTAATTATAAATAATACATATGATATAATTTATATTAAAATGATTTTTTAAAAATTACAAGTCAAAATTTTTTTTTTTCTATTCAATTTACAATAAATTTTTTTATACTAGAATTACAATTATTCTAATAAATAATATATGTATATATATATATATATATATATATATATATATATATATATATATATATATATATATATATATATATGAGACTGTGCCAAATAAAATCGATATTTTATTTTCGATCTCATACGAAAATTACGTTGAATGTAACAAAAAAAAATTGGGTACCAAGTTGGGCTCAGCTCAATTACAAAACGCGCACGCGTTTAAATAAAATTTCCTATTTAAATAACATGGAAAATTTTTTTAACTTTGAAATTTTATAACTCGTTGATGGATCAATAAATTGAAACGATCATGACATATTTTTGCAGAGAATTGAATGCTCTACAAAAAAGGTCTCTTATAATTTTTTGATAAATCTAACCGTTGAAAAGTTATTTAAGCTTAAATTCAAATTTATGGTAAATTTATCGTTTTTTTGACTTTTCCAGCAAAACTTTCAGTCTTATCGCAAAATGTCAAAGGACCTTTCTTGTAGATCATTTTTTTTGCAAGCAAAATATGTTATTTAATAATTTTTAATCTTAGTTCAAAAATTACAGGACTTACAAATTTATTATCTGGGAAAAAAACTGAAATTTTCGTAAAAAAGTAACTTTTGAACGATTAGATTTATCAAAAAATTATAAGAGACCTTTTTTGTAGATCATTCAATTCTCTACAAAAATATGGTATGGTCATTTCAATTTATTGATCCATTAATGAGTTATAAAATTTCAGTTAAAAAAAAATTTTCCCATGTTATTTAAATGGGAAATTTTATTTACGCGCGCGCGCGTTTTGTAATTGAGCTGAGCCCAACTTGTACCCATTTTTTTTTATGTTACACTCAACGGAATTTTCATATGCAACCGAAAAAAAATATCAATTTTATTTGGCAATCTAATATATATATATATATACATATATATATAATTATAACGAATTGGTGTGGGTGTGACGGCTTAATAAAAATTATTATTTTTTTTTATTAAAAGTTTATGCAAGTACATATATATAATAATTAAGTATTGAATGATAAATAAATATATATGATAAATAATATTGTAAAGCTTTATATAATTTGTTGAAAAGTATTCATATTAATATAAACTAATTGGAAATTGATGTTTGCTATAAATTCAAATGTTGATATTTTTTAAAATGAATCAATTATTTATTTGAATTTAAAATAAATTATAAACTATTTAAAATGTACTAATTAATTATGTATATAATTATTTTATAATTATGTAATTAAAAATTTTTTATAGTTTATAAAATATTTAAAATTCATGATTAAAAAAAATCAACTTTTGAATTTATAATTTTTGAATTTTGAAAAAAATAAAATTTATTAATTAATTATATAAATTTACCGTACGTTGAAAAGAATCTTTTTGTACAATACAATATAACAATCCGATTAAATATAATATTGTATACATGTGAGTATTTATATATATATATATATAAATATATATATAAAAAAAAATTAAGAGAATTTATGGACAGCGCGTTTGATGAATTCCTTTTTTTAAAATTAAATTAAAAATATTGATAATATTGTAAGCAATTAATACGTAATTAATTAAAAATAAACAATAAACTTTCTGGAAAATTAAATTTTCATTGAAAGTAATTCTGTATTACAATTGCAATTAAGTAATTTTTTTATAATTAACTGAATATTTAGAATTTACAAAATAACTAAAATTCATATGATTAATTATCAGTAACAATAAAAAAAAATTTTTTTTTCTCACATATGACTGAGTGTTAATTTTAAAAAATTAGTAATTGAACTGAATATAATTGCATGCGTGTATAGTGTGTCGTTTTATGTATGAATTTAATTGCGTAAATGTTTTGGCAATGGTTGATTTATAATTATAATTAATTGATAAGTATAATTAATAACATAACAATTATAATTATAATATTAATGATAATTGTAATAATTGATATGTAACAAATAAATAAACTTTTAAAATAAGAAAGTAAATATTGTATGTGAAACCCGAATGTTTAATGAGTAAATAAAATTTTATTAATTAAATATTATTGCTCCTGAGATTTATTACAGTTATTTTAATGTCATTATTTTATATATTTCCTATAAAAAAAATTCATATGGGAATCCAGCCTAAACCTCCATAGAAATCCAGCATAGGTTTTGATACAGATTCTCGCATGGGTTCCTATAGGAATTTACACGACAAATTTATATGGGAAACTAGTGTAGATTTTTATGATGATTTCCCATGGGAATCTGCACCATATCAAATTCCATATGGGAATCCAGCCTAGATTCTTACATAGCATTTTCGGATGAATTCCTATGGGAATCCAGGTACTCAAAATTTACATGAGTTTCCATGGGAATCCAAGTACTCACAGTTTCTTATAGAGATCTCCCTTATGGGAATCTAGGTACACATGATTTTCTGTATGGATTCTCATATGGTTTCCTATAGAAATCTCAATGTAGACTCTCGGATGTTTTCCTATGGGAATCTACTCCATGTCAAATCTATATGGAAATTTATCATGAGTTCCACTGTGGATTTTTACGATAATTTTCCATAAGAATCTGCACCATGTCATCAAATCCATATGGGAATCTTGTATAACACAAACACCATAAAAATCATATGTGTTTTCATAAATTTTCTTGGAGTACGATACTTTTGTCGCTTCCTAATTTACTGTTTTATTAAAATTATTTTTAATTTCTATAAAGATGCGATGCTTTTCGAGTTAATTAATAAACCAATGGCTGATTACAAATTCTGATATAAAGAGCATCAAACAATCAATCAATTTCTTGTTAAAAAACATCCTTCCAGTAAAATATTTATATTTTTAATTTATGTATACGTATCAATAGACGACAGACATAAAAATCCAGATACTCAAAGTCTATACCCATACTTTCCTATATGTGCTCCCATGCAATTCCACATGAATTTTTTTTATAGGTTAAGTATATTTATATAAATATCTAGTTTCTTTACTTTAATTAATGTACAATTTTTTTATCATGTATTTAGTTATAGATTTAATTAACATAATTCTTGTAGAGGCCCGAAAAGATGAACAGCAGGACAAGTTTCATCGGGATTTCCCAAAAATTGTGCGTACAATTCTTGAAAACGTGCAAGAGTTAATCCACCTCGTCTTCTATCATCATCCTAGTAAATAAAATTATTGATATTAGAAAATTAAGATCTAGAGCATTTCCAAGTGCACCCACAAAAGAATTTTAATAAAATTATTAAATATCAATTTTGAAATTTCGCGCCAAGACGGCGCCACTGCGCGTCACTATACTAAAGTGGGGGAAGTAGATGAATCGCAAAATCGATTGCTTTGTATTAACTGACGGTTCGATAGCGACAGAGTATCAGCAACAACGGCAGTAGTAGTCCAGATCCTTCTTTACGTTTGAATTAAAACACAGTATTGCAGTTAAGTCGTGTATTTATCCATAAAATGTGTTGCTCATATTTATTGTTTAATTAAATTGTGGTGTTTTTGAAATGTGAATTGTGCAAAGTGTCTGTGGTGTAGTGAGTGTTGAGTGTTCAGTGCTAGTGTAAAGTGTTGCTGATGACTGATGCTGATGTCTTCCAAGTTCCTGAGCAAAATCATCTGGCATCGTCTGGTGGGAAATAGCAGTCAAGTGACGTTTTTTAGCTGTAATACACTTGGAGCAATTTAATTCAAATCTCCAAGTGTATTAGGACACCCTTCTGCATATTATTTCCTCACCAAGGTTTGTTCAAACACTCAAGTGTTTTTTTTTTTTTTCATTTTTCTATTGTATTCTGCCGCCATTTTATTTTTATGTGAGACTTTTAATTTTTCTCTAGTTTTATTAATTTATTTTTCAACTATTCAAATTTACCGTGCAAACACTAAGAATAATTGATAAAATTATAGATTTCTAGTATATTTTTTGTTTAATTAATAGAACTATTCATACGAATAGATTCTGATAAAATTTTGAAATTTCGCGCCAAGTTAGCGCTATTGCGTGGCGCTGTAGTCGACGTTTAAATTTTTGCTAAAGTGGGGGGGACGATCGATGAATCGCAAAATCGATTGCTGTGTATCAACTGACGGTTCGATAGCGGCAGTCAGTATCATCGAAAATGGCGTAGTAGTCGATCGTTTGTTACGTTTGAATTGTAACGCCATTGCAGTGGCGTCGTATAATTATTCACAAAATGTGTTGCTTATAGTTGTTGTTTAATTAAATTGTGCAGTGTTTATAAAATGAAAATTGTGCAAAGTGTTTGTGGTGTAATGAGTGTTGAGTATTGAGTGTAGTGTGAAGTGTTGCTGATGGCTGATGCTGATGTCTTCCAAATTCCTGAGCAAAATCATCTGACATCGTCTGGTGGGAAATAGCAGTCAAGTGACGTTTTTTAGCTGCAATACACTTGGAGCAATTTAAATCAAATCTCCAGGTGTATTAGGACACCCTTCTGCGCATTATTTCTTCACCAAGGTTCGTTCAAACACTCAAGTGTTTTTTTTTTTAATTTTTACATATTTTTTTCTCATATATTTTGCCACCATTTTATTTTGACATACAATTTTTAATTTTTCTCCAATTTTGAATAATTTATTTTTTTAATATTCAAATTTACCGCGCAAGCATTAAGAATAATTAACAAATTATTTATAAAAATAAAAAATTTTGAATATATTTTTTAGTCAAATTAATAAAATTATTGACACATATAGATTTAAATAAAATTATTAAATTTCAATTTTGAAATTTCGCGCCAAGTTGGCGCCACTACGCGTCGCTGTATTCGACGTTCAAATTTTTGCTAAAGTGGCAGAGGGGGCATTCGATGAATCGTAAAATCGATTGCTTGGTATCAACTGACGGTTCGATAGCGACAGTTAGTATCATCGAAAATGGCAGTTGTAGTCCAGATGCTTTGTTACGTTTAAATTGAAACACAGTATTGCTGTTAATTCGCGAAATTATCTATAAAATGTATTGCTTATAATAATTGTTTAATTAAAATGTGTAGTGTTTATTAAATTCAAATTGTGCAAAGTGTCTGTGGTGTAGTGAGTGTTGAGTGATCAGTGCTAGTGCAGTGTTGCTGATGGTTGATGCTGATGTCTTCCAAGTTTCTGAGCAAAATCATCTGGCATCGTCTGGTGGGAAATAGCAGTCAAGTGACGTTTGTTTAGCTGCAATGCACTTGGAGCAATTTAATTCAAATCTCCAAGTGTATTAGGACACCCTTCTGCGCATTATTTCCTCACCAAGGTTTGTTCAAACACTCAAGTGTTTTTTTTAATATTTTAAATATTTTTTTATCATCTTCTGCCGCCATTTTATTTTGTCATACGATTTTTAATTTTCTCTAGTTTTTAATTATTTATTCTTTAAATATTTGAATTTACCGTGAAACTAATGAGAATAATTAATAAATTATTAATAAACATAAAAACTTTCAAGTACATTTTTTAGTCTTAGTTTTTCCACGGCGAGAAAAATTTTGAATTTAAAATTTAGATTTTTAATCGTGCCGAATTAGATCTTTAAAAATAATAATTATTTTCTTCCCCTGCGAAGAAGAAATTTTCTTCCGGAACAAAATGATTAATTTTCAAATTTTCTAACTCGTCTTTTTTAATTTCCCGCCATGAAAATTTCAAATTTTCAAAAAAAGGGTAGCTATTGGTTTCACCAGATTTTCGAAAATTGAGTTTTCATCAGATGTCGTCATTTTGAGGTCCTAGGAAGCTCTTTTGATTATTTCCGGGTGGACATCCGCGCGCGCGCGCTCACGGAGCTCAAAAACAGCGAAAAGTTTTCGAATTGAAGGTTTTAAGATTTTTTTAGTTGTGATTTGCGTAAATCTTTTTAGATCCAAATAATTAACAATATATTTATTAACTCACGGTTAAAAGACTTTGATAGGCTTCATTTAGAGCATCGATGCTATCCAAAGGAATACGTGACGCGCAATTGTATCGGTATTCTTCAGCGGCAATCAATCCATCCTCTGCAAATATATTTTTATACAGAATATATATATTAATATAAATAAGTGAAAAAAAATACCCAAAGTATTTTTAAAAAGTTTTTTAAGATGAATTTTGTCTGGTCATAATTAGCTGA
This sequence comes from Microplitis demolitor, assembly GCF_026212275.2. Classification (NCBI taxonomy): domain Eukaryota; kingdom Metazoa; phylum Arthropoda; class Insecta; order Hymenoptera; family Braconidae; genus Microplitis; species Microplitis demolitor. The sequence continues at coordinate 16,185,020 of NC_068553.1, forward strand.
CATATTTTGTCACCTCCAAATCCAAAAAAAAAAAAATATTAACAAATGTAATTAATTATCAGCTTGTCATCCAGTTTGTTATGTTATAATTATAACCACAACTTCAAAAGTTAATTTACTGGCGCGAAAAATAATTCAAATTCAAAATCATCATTCATTTTAAATTTAAATTAAGTGACTTAATTTTATTATTTATAAATTTATGACTCATCAAGTATCGAGCTCATACTTTTAAATACAATATCATGATAAATATTAATACTTTAATTAACACATTTAATTATTTGGAATTTTTTTTTAATTAATTACATATTATATAAAAATATGTACAAAAAATTACGCAAAATTAATTAGAAATTTAAAAATAAATTTCCTTTTTTTTTATAAAAAAATAAATAAATGATTAGAAATTGATGATAAATAATTTTGATGATTATAATTACCATTAATATCAACTAATTTAAAGTGGCTGTCAATAAATAATTTCATAGCTTGAGGAAAATCACGATAAGGTCGACCCATACAACTTTTCTGTACAGCTTCTTTGAATTCTTCTACGGTCACAACTCCATCCTGACAGTTAATAAAACAGTAATTTAAATATTAATTAATTAATTCATTAATTAATCAATGTGTCTATTAGTAAGGGTAGCAAGACAGTAAAATTACTAAGGAATAATTAAATGAAATTAAAAATGGTTAATACTTTATTGAAATCTGCAAGTTCTGCGATTTCTTCCCAAAGTGATAACATGATATGAAGATTTTCTTGATAACGGTTGTAATTAAAGTCACCTTTGCCCTCCATTAATGTCATTTTTAATGCCATGCACTCAAAATCATGTTGGTTTAGTACTCCATTGTTATCGATATCTAAAAAAATATTTATTTTTAAAATTGTCTCATATCTGGGGCATTGACACTCATTTTTCATACTTTTAATAATTTTCAAAAAAATCATCATATATTTTTACGTCTATTGAAATTAAAAACAAATAAATCTTCCTATTTCATAACAAAATTTTTTACTGAAACATAAAAATTTTTACAGCTATTCCGCTATTGCTCTCGTTACCCTACTTAAATATTTATCACAAAAATAAAAATAATAATCATAATGCCTACATTATGAATGTTTACTGCTCAGATGCCTACTAAAATTTATTTTTTACGGTTCTATTGCCTACGGAAATAAATATATAATTTAATTGCATAAAAAAATAATTGCAGTTCTAGTGCCTACAAAAAAATAATTCATGATGTTCAATTGATTGCTATTTAATTGTGAACCCAATCAAAGAAATACCTAATTAATGTAGATGCTCCTGATTTTCCTGAGAAAATCTTGTACTTGAGGAGAAATGATCAACAAAGACTGATCACTTGATAAAAAAAAGACGATTGATCTGTAAAATATGAGAACCGTGGTAGTCTTGACAAAAGTATAACTCGCCCGGTCCATAATAAGACACTGGGTTGAATCTCATAGTCGACTTAGGGAATCACCTGATCAGCTCACTAATTTCTGATAGAAAACTCTATCAAGTTTTACAGTTTCTATTGTCAAGACTACCGAGGTTCTGATATTTTTCAGACCAGCTGCGTTTTTTTTATCAAGTGATCGGTCTTTAACGTTGATCATTTCTCCTCAACAAGTACAAGATTTTCTCAGCAAATAAATCAGAAGCTTGTCTACATTAATTAGGAATTTCTTTGATTGGGTTCACAATTAAATAGCAATCAATTGAACATCATGAATTATTTCTCCGTAGGCAATAGAACTGCAATTATTTTTTTATGCAATTAAATTACATATTTAATACTTCCATAGGCAATAGAACCGTAGAATAAATTTCAGTAGGCAACAGCAGTAAGAAATTATAATGTACGAAAAAATATTTTAGGCGCTTGATATATTAATCAAAAATAATGCAGGCAATTGATGCCTTCCCAAAATAAATTATTAAATCAAAAACTTACCATACAAAGCCCGAACAACGAAGCTCACTCGGTTGTCCCAACTGTATGCCATTTTAAACAAAAGTAATTGTTTCTAAAATTTTTCTTTACTTTATCACCCTCTTTTTTTACCAAAAAAATTACAACAAGCCGTAGCAATTAATCATCAACAATTGCCATCAGTGGTCAATAAAATAGAAGAAATAAAAAATCAGAAGAGCGAACAAAATAAATAAATAAGAAACCGTCGGAGAAAATAGAAGATGATGATGTGAACTCTACTCACGAAGACTTAGGAGTGATCTAAGTTTAGACTGATTTAGATTCAAAGGCCGTGTCCGTTTAGTGTTTAAGTATAATAGAACGTACAGGAAGAAAATATATATATATATATATATATATATATATATAACATATGTTTATTTGTATTTGTACCATTAAATATAATAAAAATATTGTTATAAATTGGAGAAGCGCTAGACAATTATTTACGTATTTCCTATTCCTGTATCCTACATACATATATATATACTCATATATTAGTTAAGAAATAATAATAATAACAATCGTGTTAAAATACAAGTATGTATATTTGTTGCCAATATTTGCCAATTATTTCTGATGCTTACAGAATACAGGATGACCTCGCCAATAAGACATTTCGCGTTTTGTTTCTAAATTCAACGGAGGTCGTGTTTTATGCCTGCATATATTTATATATATGTATATGTATGTATTGATAATAATAAAAATTAAACGAGCGACTGGTTGCTTGTTAATGTTAAATTTCATTTTAATTATTATCTATTTTATTTTATTTAAATTTATTATCCACTTCCTCTTTAGTAGTCGCGACTCTCGTAACGAACCTAAATATATATTTTTGTATTCGCAAACTCATCATTGCAAAAACATTACAGCCGTTTGCGTGTCTGTACATTAATAAACAATTGTAATAAAAAATAAAATACTCGAGAAATTTTATTTTTAAAAATTTACGAGTAAATTTTAAAAATTGGCGGGGATTTAAAAAAAAAGGTTGTGATTATTAAGAAAATAATAAAAGATATATTTAAATATGAAAAATTAATCTTTAATAATAATTATAATTGTTATTAATTATAAATAGCGTTGAGCAATAAATAAGACAAAACAATATTTTACAATGAACGATTATTTAAATTTAAATTAACAATTTTATTTTAGGTACTGATTACTATTATTATTTATTATTAGTGTTAATGAGGTAAAGTTGTAACTTTTTTAAAAATATTTTTATCCACTGGGATTACTTGTGTTCTCACGTAAATATGTCCGTACAAATTTGTAAATATCCGGTTCAGCTGTAAACAAGTAATTATTATTAAATCATAATCTATTAATATTATTAAGACACAAATATTTATTTATATCATTTATTATTTTTATAAATGATAAATTTTATTAAAAATTTTTAATTTTTTTATTTTACTGATATATTAATTAATTATAAACATCTTTTTTTTTTTTTAGGGAAAAAGGGTCCGATGCAGAAAAAAGAATTAGTGTGAATATAATGATACTGAAGTTTGCCGACGTTTAATAATTTTTGAAATTGATTTAAAAAGATAAATTATAAAAAAAAAATATTTTTAAAAATTACACTTGTAGTTTTTTAAATTTTCTACATGTGCATATTTTTCATTTTTTTTTTTTTGTAATTAATTTGTTGAAAAAAAAAATTCAAAAATTGTTAACTGTTTGCTAACTTTAGAATCATGTGAATGTAGCAGACATCAAATTTAAAATTATTAATAAATAGAGAAATAATTAATAAAATAAAATTTTGAAAAAATGGGAATTTAGAAAATTAAAAAATTAATAAGTGCATTTTTTATAAATATTTTTTTTTTAATTATTTAACCTATTTATTTATAGTTTTAAAGTTGTTTGATGTCTGCTACATTCACACTCATGAAAAAAATAATGTTTTTGTGATTTTTTTTTCAGAGTACGTTCTTTTTTAAAATTTTTAAAATTTGTGACACTATTAAGCATCACTTTAAGAATATTCTATGAAATTTTCATTGAAAAATATTGAAAAATAAGCCAGTGGTAGTAGGGAGAGACGAATCGTCTTAAAAAGAAGTCTCTAGGCCGTAGGCAGGATAACTCATTGCCTCATCGGAAATAAAAAAACCAAAAAGATTTCTTTAGTACATAAGTTTGATGAATTTGAACGAAGGAATAAACAAAATATTCATTTTTGAATTTTTGGTAAAAGTGCAATCAAAAAACTCTGATTTCTACCAAAAATTCCTCTTTTTGTTTAATTAAAAAATAAGTAGTCATTGAAAAAAAAAATCCTCCGTTCAAATCCATCAAACTTATGTACTAAAGAAATCTTTTTGGTTTTTTTATTTCAGATGAGGCAGTCCTAAGTTCTTCTACCTACGGCCTAGAGTCTTTTTTTTAAAGTGACTCGTCTCTCCCCACCACCACTGGCTTATTTTTCAATATTTTTCAATGAAAATTTCACAGAATATTCTTGAAATGATGCTCAATAGTGTCACAAATTTTAAGAATTTTCAAAACGAACGTACTCTAAAAAAAAATCACAAAAATATTCTCTTTTTTTGTATTTTAGACCCCTTTCCCTTTTTAATAAAAAACACACATAAAAATAAAACATACCAAATATTTTTTTATCCATTATCAGTACATGAATCCCTCGACAAATTTTAGTAAATGATTCTTTATCAGGAATTCTTTTCGATGGATAAAATTTCATAAGATATCCTTTCAATATTTTAGCCGTATCAAATCGTAATTTTTTTTTCTCACAAGCGCTATCTAACTTTTCATTACTATCACTTTCATCGGCTTTATTTTTTTTACTCTTATTATTTTTATCAGACATCGGCCTCAGTAACGACGACGAAGACGAAGAAGCCGATGTTATAGACAAATTATCATTTTTGCTCCGTTTATTTGGCCGTTTTATTTCAGTCGTTTCAGAAGACATAGGTGAAGAATTTGAACGTTTGGTTTTTTTGTTTCTATTGGCTTTATCATTCATCACGTCACCGTTAATTATTTTTTTACTATCGCTACTTAATGATTTTAAATTGTCTTCCATTATCAAAACCTCGGAATCATTTGACGAAGTGACACTGGAATTTTGGTTACTTTTGTCATCCGAATTTTTTTTTTCATCGGAATTTTTTTTTACTACCATATATTTTAGTAGAGAATTTTCTTCTTGATTTATTTTTTTTTTCGTCGGTCGTTTCTTCGCCGCACTTTCATTATTTTTTTTTTTATTTTTAAAATCCTCTTGTAAATTTAATTCAAAATTATTTTTATCATTTTTCTTATCAATTATTTTACTAGAATTAAAATTTAATTTACAATTACTTGAATCATCACTCAAAAAATCAACTGATTTTTTATCGATTATTTTTAAATGTTTATTTTTAATTTCATCATGTGAATTATTGTAAATTAATTTTTTCAAATTTTTTAACTCGCTATCTTCTATATCTTCTTCTTCTTTTTTTTCTTTTACTTTATCACCGATTGCTCCGTTGGAAATTTCATTTTTAAATATATTTTTATTGTATTTTTTCTCATGGTCTTCTTCTATTTTTAATTCTAGTGCACTTTTGAATGTCGCTCTTGAAATATTTTTAATTGACAGATTGTTCATTAAATTTTTATCGTTTTTTTTATTTTTATTTTCCATTTCAATTAATTCTGTACAAGTGACAAATCCGCCGTAATGATTTGGCATTTTGGTTGGTTTATTTAAAGTATCGAAACTTTCGTGTAAGATTTTATTGTTTTCACACTGACGAATTGCCGTAACCTATCAAAAATTAATTAATTAATTTTTTTACTATTAATTTAAATTTAAATTCTTAGCGGGAACATGGTACCGAAGTCCAGGAAATTTTAAACTCAAAAAATCTCAGTAACTATGAGGTTTTTTAAAAAAATATAAAAGAGCTTTTTTGTAGAGAATTTAAAACTCTACAAAAAAGGTCTCTTATCATTTTTCAAAAAACTCAATATTTACAGAGATATTAGCAGAAAATTAATCATGCTTAATTTGAAATTTTGAATAAGTTGTAATTTTAATATGACGCGGCAAATTTTATTTTTTTGGCTCACCTTCAAGTAGTTTAAAATTTTTAAATAATAACATGAGTGATTGTTATTATTATTAATAATAATAATTTATTATTACATTAAATTTAAAATTTTAGCGGGAAAATGGTATCGAAGTACAGGAAATTTTAAACTCAAAATATCTCAGTAACTATCAAGTTTTTGAAAAAACCACACGATACCTTTTTTGTAGAGAATTCAAAACTCTACAAAAAAGGGCTCTTACAATTTTTCAAACAACTCCATATTTACCGAGATATTAGCAGAAAACTAATCATACAACTTGTAATTTTCACTAAATAGTAATTTGGCTCGCATGCAAACGAATTTTAAATCAAAATTTATTTTTAAGCTCCCAAGAGGGGTCCTAATTTTTTTCCCCCTAATTCCCGCTCACGAGAAAAAAAATCGCGTTCACTACCCGGTAAAATTCTCACTCATGTCTCATAAATTCCAACCATAGAAATTACAAAAAAAAAAAAAAAAAAAAAATGCAATTACTCTATAAATTATTATTAGAAAAAGACCATTAGTTACTGCCAGTAAACGAATATTTGTAGTAACTAACAGCTGTAATTATTAAATAATTTAATTGATAATAAATTAAAATGATGATTGATAAATGATAAAATAATCATCAACTAATGAATCAATTAACATTAATAAGTAACAAATTGCATAAATGATTTATTAATCAATGTAATTAAAATATTTAAAATTAACCGAGTGTTAATAAGCATTAAATAAAATACCTCATTTGATATATTGAGCTTATATTTATTGGCCAATTTCGTCTGACATAAAATTTGGTATTCCAATTCGCGGGCTATATCATCAACATTTGTCTCTGTTAAGTCAGCAATTAATTCAAAATCTTGGCAAGATTTTAAATTCTTAAACAATGCATCTTTTAATTGTGACAGACAATATTCACGAACTTGAACTGTCAATCCTTTGACCTTACGGTCAGTACTTTCGGCAGCTTTGACACGTGATTTTTTAGCGTCAATTTTATTTTGCTGTCTTATCTAAAAAAAAAAAAAAGTTTCAAATCATAAAATTATTTCTTAAAATTATTATTATTTTAATTACTTTATCATGAACGTCATTGTCGCCACGTCGGAGAGCAAATTGTTGGTCAATAATAGCTTTTGCTTCACGTTTTTCTCTAGCCTCTAAAGCGTCTCTAGAAATTTCACTACCGCCGTCATCTTCACTGTAATTAAGACAATTAATTTTTGATAACTTTCTTAACGAATCTGAATTACGGTAAGTTACGGTATTTACTGTAAATTTTCGTAATTTGCCGCAAAATAACGAATTTTTACGACAAATTTGCCGCAGGCCCGCGGTAATTTATGGCAATACACAGAAACGCAGGTAATTTACGTCAAATTATAGTAAAATTGCGGTAATTTACCTAAGCGGAGGTATTTTTTTACCATAAATACAGTACAATACTTCACTCTACGGTACAATGGCGCATTTTAACTTTAAAATACCGCAAGATTACCATTAATTTACGGTAAATTACCATACCTTTACTGTAAAATACCGTATATTGCCGAAAAATACCGTAGTATTCCAATAAATTTACCGTATTTTGCGGCAATTTACGGTATTCTACAGTATATTGTGGTATTTTACGGCAAAATACAGCAATTTTGCAATAGATTTGCACGTTTATGGTGAAATACTGAATTCTTATCCCACTTATACCATAAAATACCGCAGGATCGTCTCAAATTCATGGTAAATTACCGCAACTTTGCCGTAAAATACCGTATTTTGCGGTAATTCTTTCGAATACCGTCATCTACTATAATTCAGATCCGCTGGGGGTTCATTTAAATTAAATTATTTAAATAAATAAATAAAAACATACTAATCATATTTTGAAAGTGCAATACTGTCATGATCATATGATCCTTTTCTTTTATGTGATCGTGACTGACATAAATCAAATTCGGCAATTCTTTGTTTCACATCTTTTTCATCCTTACAAACATCACACCGATCTTTACATTGCGGTGGCAGATCACCAAAATATTGTGAAAATCTTGCATGTCGACATCTAAAACAATTTTTATTTTTTTTTTAATTTTAATTTAAAAATCCAACAAATTTTAACCCTCGACGGTCACAAAAAAGTTTGTAATATTTTTTAACAAAATTTTCTTGCAAATTAATGAACTTTGACTGAGTCAATTCAAAATTTTACTAAAATTACATTCATTTTAAAAAATTATGTTTAAATTTTTCCCGCGAAATTTTAAAAAATAAAAAAGTGTGATTGGTTTTTTGTAAATATCTTTTAAAATATTGAGTTTTTTGAAAAATTGTAAGAGACCTTTTTTGTAGAGATTTAAATTCTCTACAAAAAAGTTATTATATATTTTTTTCAAAAACTTGATAGTTACTGAGATATTTTGAGTTTAAAATTTCTTGGACTCCTGTACCATGTGACCATCAAGAATTAATAAATTTATTTAAAAAAAAAAAAAAAAAATATATAATTACTTAGGTTCAAGGCAGTAAGAAACTAGAGTTTCAAAGTTTTTAAACCGATGTTTAGCCACATCGATATTTTTTTCATGATCAGCATTTTTCAATAAAAATGATATCGCACGAAGTTCTTCATTACTGTAATAAATACGACAGAATGCTGGCTTGCCATCACGACCAGCTCGACCAGATTCCTGATAGTAAGCGGCAATACTTTGTGGAATTGTCCAGTGAATAACAAACCTATAAATAAAATGTATTTATTTTTATTTATTTGACAGCGTGACAATGATCTTAGAAGCAGTTATTTGTAATTGTAACTCAGTGGTCTATTATTCTATTATTCTAGATTTATTATTCGACTCAGACCTGACTGATCCCTTGTCTACTCCCATTCCAAAGCTGCAGGTTGCTGCAATAACTGGCACTTCGCCAGAGGTCCATTTATCTTGAATTTCAGTTCGGCTGCTGCTTTTTAAACCTGGTTTTATTTTTTTTTTCAACAAAAATATAATTAATAGTTGGATTCAAAAATAAATTATTAAAGCGAAAGCTTCAAAATATTTTTTTTTTTAATTTAAATAATTTGGTAATTAATAAGTTACTTTGACTGACGATAAAAAAAAATTTTTTTTAAATTACAAGTAAAAAAGTCTTTGAATTTATAAAAATATATATATGTACATATATACAGATTGAAGAAATTTATAAACATTAAAGTGGTTACGCAATAAAAAAAAATAATAAATGCTGAGGTCATCAACTTATGATTTATTTTCATTCTAATCTATTTTTAAAATATAAATATAATACTGTTAATTTTTTTTTTAACTGACATTTAAATTTATTTTTAAAATGAGCTACTAGTTTATATATTTTTTTTTTTTCAATCATATTTGTGAAAATATGATGATACTTAAATTAGCTGTCCAATAATTTTTTGATTTTTCTAAAAGTGATAAATTATAAAAAAAAAAATATTTTGAAAAATTGCACTTAAAATTTTTTAAATTTTCTACATGTGCATATTTTTAGTTTTTTTTTTTTGTAAATGATTTCGTTGAAAAAAAAGAACCCGAAAATTTTTGTCTGCTAATATCAGGAATGATACTAAAGTTAGTCGACGTCTAATAATTTTGGATTTGTTTAAAAACGACAAATTTAAAAATTTTAATATTTCAGAAAATTGCATTTATAGTTTTTTAAATTTTCTACATGTGCATTTTTTTAGTTTTTTTTTTTTTTACTTAATTGAATAGAAAAAAAAAATTCAAAAATTTTTAATTGTCCTCTAATTTTAGAATGATACATCAGGATCATAAAATATTTACCTCCGTGATAAGCCAACGTAGGAATTCCCGCAGCAGTTAATTTTTCGGCAATTATTTCGGTAGCCTCTTTTTTACGACAGTAAATAATCCCACAATTTTTATTATTACCCGACATTGAGGTGTCATCGAATGACCCAAGAGCTTCAAAAATATAATTTATCAAATGATCAAGTGGGTTTGATATCGCGTCTACAAACCATACGTCATAAAAAAGATTTTCCCGAAATACTGGAGCGGAAAATATCAGTGGATTTTTCATGCTCAAGCTTGAAAAAATATCTTGTACAATCTGCAATTAAATAATTAATTAAATTTCCATGACAATTGTCCTTGAAAATCTATAAAATTTATAAAAGTATATAATTTATGTCTTCGTATAAATGATTGAATAATTGAAATAATTATTGGTACCAACTTCTTTAGCAGCAGTAGCAGTAAGTGCAATTATCGGTACATCAGGACATTTTATTCTCAATACATTTAATTTTCTATACGTAGGTCGGAAGTCATGTCCCCATTGACTTAGACAATGAGCCTCGTCAATTACAAAGTACGATATTGTTTTTAATTTATACATATTTTCTAGCAAATGCTAATTATAAAAATTTATCAATTAATTAATAAATAAAATAATAGAAAATAAATTTATGAGTGAATGTAGCAGATATAAGACAATTTATAAATTTTAAATAATTAAAACATCAAAATTTTAAATTTTTAAAAGTGTTAATACACAGTTAGAAATTTTGTGTACTTGTGTTAAAAAATTTGGTTAAATTTTTTGTGTTGATTTTCAACGCGAATCTGTTAATTTAACACAAACCGTTTGTGTTATTTTACTTTAACTGATTTTTTATGTTAAATGATCAGAAAATCTGTAATGTAACACATTTCTGTGTTATTCGAAAATTAACACTAAATTTGTGTTGTTTAGCTAAACACTCCCGCGCGTTTCTTCATTACTATAACCAAGCAAAGCATTGTAGCAGCATTGTCTGCAAGGAAACTTGGATTATAATTGATTTACAATTAAATATAATCATAGATAACTTTAATATTTTTATCATCAGGTTCAATGATTTTTTATTCTCATTTTACGGGAGGATAATTCATAGCTTTGTTTTTTATAAAAATCACCGAAAATCGAACTAATTGTTTGCTAAATTGACAAAAGTTGTACTAAGGGTAGATCAGTATACTTGAGTTGGTTAGATTATGTGCTTATATTTATTAGTTAATTTTAACACGAAAAGTCTGTTAAATTTACCCAAATTTTCTGTCAAAATAACAGATTTTGTGTTAAATTATTTAACATAAAATTTGTGTTAAAGATCAACTCAAACGCAATGTATTGAATTAACACGAAAATTTGTGTAGACCAACAGACGATTTGTTTTGAATTTAACACTAAATTTCTAACTGTGTAGTTAATGACACCATTGGTCTTAAATTTATTTGTTTCTGACTGACTACTGATACTGAAACTTAAAGTTCCATGCAGGTAATCATGAAAAATTGTGTGTAACTCAAAATAAATCAGAATTTCATACTGCGGGTGATGTCAGCCAACTTCACCCTGGTCTAAAATCGTTTTGTTTCATCCCTTGTAACACAATATACTATTATTTAATAAAAAATTTAAATAATTGACAACTGTCAGTTACATTACACTCATAATAAATTTAAATTATTAATTGAAAATAAATATATTTATAAATACTTGAAAGTGCGTTTGATCACACATCTCAGGTGTGATATATAATAATTTAATTGTTGGTTTTTTACTCGCTATATCTTTCATAATTGCAGACTTTTCTTTAGTACTAGTTTTTGAATTTAACGCATGTGCTTTTATTCCTTTAGAATTTAAAAAATCTATTTGATTCTAAAATAATAAAATAATGTTTTAATTATTAATTGACATTTATTAATTTTTATAATAATTAGTAATTATAAATTTACTTTAACAAGAGCTAGAAGAGGTGAAATAACTAGTGCTACGGAATTTTCTTTTAATGTTGCTGGCAATTGAAAACATAATGACTTTCCAGCACCAGTTGGCATACAAACATAAACGTCATTTTTTCCTAAAATAATTAATTGTTAATATTTGTAAGTTAATTATGTCAATTAAAACTATGGAATTATTTTTATTTTTGTGATTAATATTTAAAGTTAAAGGTTAAAGCATACTGTCATTGATAGCTGATGTCGCACGTGCTTGTAAATCACTTTTGAAATTATCATATTTGAATTTTTTTTGTAAAGCTTGTTGTAATAACATTTTATATATTTATTGTTTCAAATATATATAGATTATTATGTGGCTCAATGTTTAATTTTAAGTAACACACATTACACAAAACGTAAACATAGACACGAAAGAGCACAGCTGATTTGAATGCGCGAAAGTTTACGCGGGAATTTTCAAATTTATTAATTTTATAAAAAGTTCCAAACTGTTATATCAGAAAGTCTAAACTGTTATGAGTGTGAATATAGCAGACATCAGATAAATTTATAATTATTAATAAATAAAGTAAATAATTAATAAAATTAAATTTTTAAAAAACGCGCGTTCGAAAAATTTTTAAATTAATAAGTGCATTTTTTAAAAATTATTTACTCTATTTATTAATAATTTAAAATTTTTCTGATGTCTGCTACATTCATACCCATAAACTGTTATATTTAAAAAGTCTAAACTGCTATATTTTGTTCAACATGTTGAATATTTTATTCAGGAAGTTCAATATTATAAAGACGCACCATTTTATTGATCAATTACAATAATTCCTCCTAATTAACTTATCAATGGATAATCAAACTAGTAACGGTTCGATAATAAATATATTATGAGAAATCTACTTCTATGTCAGCTGCCGAATGGCCTTTTTTTGACTAGTTGATGTGTATTTACAATTTCATAAAAATTTTGAGCTGTTTTCTATCTAAGGACGATCAAAAACAGACATATTAATTAAAATAATTGGCAGTAGAAGTCTGATTTTGATCTAGAGGAAAATAATTATAATTACAATTTTTTCAAATTTAAAAACATTAATTTGCATTAAGTAAAGAAATTGAAGTGATTTCAATTGTTAGTAATTTAAAATTAAAAAATTCAATAATTTAAAAAACTTTGTGTTAAAAATTTTTAATTTAAAAAATTCCCCGTAATAATTTTTAACCAAAAATGAATATCATGGATGGAAATGTGTAAGACTTGCAATTACTATTTCTGCCAGTATTTTTGCAATTAACAACATAACAACTATTTGTTCTTATTTTTTAACACTGCTTTCATTTAACTATTCACAAGACAAGTGCGATTTAACGCGTATTTCATCCACTGCGGGCGCTACAATCGATTCGATTTTCCCCACCCTATACTCCGCGCCCTGCCGATAGCCTCCATACTGCATACTCTCATGTTACATTAATCTGCACTGCATTAACCGATGCATTGAATTTTGTCAACAGAGTTAGTGTAATTCCCTCACAAAAACCACAAGAACGACTAGTATTGAACTGACAAAAAGAATAATACTTTTACTAGAATGCAAGTATCAATTTCTTTTTTCTTCTATATCGTAATCATTACTTGTTTTGTTTCGTTTGTTTAGCACAACATATGTTTATGTTACTTCAAACATCACCCTAACATTCTAAATGTTTAAAGCGGGGTATGAGTTGTGTCATAGTTGTCAAAAACCACTGGTGAACGAAGAAAATTTGTTTACACTGCGTAAACGGATAGTAATCGCCACAGCAGGATGTAGTCTTCTTGGTGGTGCTATCGGTGCTGCGGCATTACCTTTGTTAGGTTTTGGATCTGGTGGAATAGCGGCTGGATCATTTGCCGCAGCATGGCAAACGCCTTTAACAGTTTCTGGATCATTATTTGCAATACTGCAATCATTGGGTGCAACTGGTATGGGTATTCTCTTGTTTGGAGCTACTGGTAGTGTTGCTGGTGGAGTGGGTGCTCTTGGAATATTAGCGACAATTGCTTCTAAAATTGGTTGGTGCACAAATGATCATGTGGCAGTAATATATCATAACGAGTTAACCAATATGTAATGAATAAGATGTAAAAAATAATATAATAAAAATATTGCAGCAAATAATTATAAGCCAAAAAACTGATTTCATCTGTAAAAAAATGTGTCAAGTATACATCTATCGCAGTGAAAATTTTTGAAATCAAAATAATCACCAAGTACCTAAGCGGCACATGAAAGACTATTTTCGTTAAATTAAAGTCAACTATTGATATTTGTTAATTTCTTGTTCAATAAAATTAAATAAAAGTAATGAAATAAAAAAAAATTTTTAATATACATTTTTAAAATGAACTAAAAAGGATAAAATAATTTTTCTAAGCCTCATGAAGATTTAAAACTTCATACAGATTCCGTACTTATTCTTACAGATAGTCCTGAAAATTTGAAATTGTGAATTGTTAATAGCTATGAAAATACTTGTAAGATTTAAAACAAAAACATGCGACACATGTAACAGATAATTGATGCATTATAGTTCAACTAACAATTTTATTGCACTGCAAATGATATGTACGAATGTGTAAGTTTTCTCATTGATAGCTTCTTTCTATACTTCTTATATAGTTATGCATTGTGTGCACCTCACATTTTTCGTTTTAAATCTTAAAAGTATTTTCGTAGTTATTAAAAATTCAAATTTTTATTCAGTTATACGGCTTTAGTATAAGTTCTTGGTAAAATAATATCGAATGAAAGTTATTAATTTTTTAGTTAATATTACGAAAAATTCTAAAAGCTCAATCGGTTCACTCATTCAAAAGTTACAGAATATTTACATACATATACTCGCACATCATCTCGAAGTTAGTTAGGATAGCTTCCTAGGATCTCAAAACGTCAAGATCTGTTGAAAATTCGATTTCGAAAATTGGACCGGAACCAAAGATCCCTTTTTTTTGAAAATTTTTAATTTTCTTAGCGGGAAATTCAAAAACTGTATAATTGTCTGCTCCAATAGCGTATTATCAAAAAATTTCTAAGGTAATAATGATTTCAATTAATAGGTCATCGTAAGATCAATTAAGGTCACGTCATTTTTTTATTACGTCACTTCCGGTACTTGATAATTTCATAATTTTAATAAAAGACCCTAAAATATTTGGTTTTACTTAAGACCATTCGATCTTCCGGGATTCTGGACCAAAAACTTTACCCGCGAATTCAAATTACGCGCCTTTTTTAAATATCTCAACTATCGATAATCGCTTACAAAGATGGCATCATTACCGAGTAATTTAACATCTACACAACACAATGACAGTTAATTTTTAAAAAAGCTCTTCTAATCTCCACGTTTTAGTCTAGATCAGATATAGATTTATAAATTAATAACAAATTTTTAAATATTCAAATATAAATAATTTAAATAAATATAACAATAATGTCAGCAGATAATTTATCATTTGTATCGATGCTCGTAGACATGGGATTCTCCAAATCTCGCTCGTAAGTTCATTTAACCCTAAATAACATCAATTATAAATATATTCAAATTATAACCTCATATTCATTTGATTCCAATTGAAAACAAAAATTCATTTGTTGTTTTTTTTTAGCGAGAAAGCTCTCAATGCTACCGGAAACGTTGGAGTCCAACCTGCTATGGACTGGTAATTTATTTATTTATTTTTTTTTTTTTGTTTAATAACGATAATAAAAAAAATTTTTTCCAAAGGTTATTTTCGAACCCCGAAGATGAAATTTCTGAAACGGGAACAAATCCAGCTGACAATAGTCAGCCAACACCAGAAGCATCTTCGTCGGGAGCACAAAGTAATTCTAAGACTGAACCCGCCACTGAAAACCAGGAAGCGAAATCACTTAAATGCGACGTGTAAATATTTTTTTGATATTGAGATGAATTTTTTTTTGACAGTCAGATTTTTATTGATATTTATTGGCTACAGATGTGGGAAATTATTCAAATCCTCACTAGAAGTTGAATATCACGCGACAAAGTCTGGTCATGACAGTTTCTCGGAGAGTCTTGAAGAAAAAAAACCGCTTACTGAAGAGGAAAAGAAAGAAAAGTTGAGGCAACTGGAGGAAAAAATGCGACAGAAGCGAAAAGAAAGGGAGGAAATGGAAAAACAAGAGATGGTTGTTAAAGAAAAGATGAGAATTAAGTCGGGAAAAGAAATGGCTGAAGCGAGGAAAAAGTATTTTAATTTTTTTTTTTTTTATGTATTTACATTTAATTTAGTAAATTTTAGTAAATTTGATCGCTTAAATATTAAATATTTTTTTGAAAAAAAATCGAAAAAATAGTTGACTCTGTGGACCAACTCCAAAATTTTCCGCTGTTTTGAAACTCAAAATATTTTTGGTAATTTTTTGAGGTCAAAAAATATATATAATTTGTTGAAAAAAAGTAATTTTTTGTCCGACGATATTTTTGGAAGAAGAAATTTAAATTTTATCAAAATCAGAAACAAATCAGTCGAGTGATTTATGAGCTATGTAACAAAAACTTAAAAAAAAAATGTTTTTTTGATTTTTATTTTGAGTATAACTTGTAAACTACTTTACACACACACGCGCGCGGGCGGACGTCCGTTTCAAAATAGAATAATTTCCTAGGACTTCAAAACTTCAAGATCTGATGAAAACTCGATTTTTGAAAATCGGACTGAAATTAATAACTTCTCTTTTTTTGGAAATTTCCATGGCGGGAAATTTAAAAATATTTAGTAATTTTTATTTTTCGTATAACTTGTAAACTACTTAACTAATCGACTTCAAAATCTAATCAGTTCTAAATCATACTGAAGTCTTTCGATTACCGCGAAATTCAAACTCGGACAAAAAAATTTTACTTACAAACCCACATGCACATACGCGCGCGAACGTCCACCTGAAAATAATCAGAATAATTTCCTAGGACTTCAAAACCTCGAGATCTGATGAAAACTCAAACCAAAATTAATAACTTCCTTTCTTTTATGAAAATTTAAAATTTTTTTAGCGGGAAGTTTAAAATTTTTTTTTTGTCGTTACTCAAAAATGACTCAGTTTAATTTAAAAATATTTAAAAAAAATGATTAGTTTTTAGTTTTATAAAAAATTTGAGTTGAGAAAAATATCAAATAATTAATTAATAATAATGATAATTTATTTAAAATAGAATGGAAGAGTTGGAAATGAAAAAATTAATAGAACAGCGTAAACGTGAAAAAGAAGAGGACAGACTCGCCCGTCAAGCGATAAGAGAAAAAATAGAAGCTGACAAAGCGGCTCGTCGCGCAAAAGCAGCCGCTGATTTTGGAAATCTAGTTCCTGCTCCTGCTCCGGCTCCAGTTCCTGTAGCAGCTCCAGCTCCGGCACCCGCAGCTCCTAAACGCGAATACACCGAAACTAGACTGCAAATCCGACTGACCAACGGTGATACGCTCACCCAAACCTTCGGAGCCAAGGAGCAGCTGTCCGCCGTCCGACTCTACATCGAAATAAACCGAACAGATCCCCCAGGTCCATTCAATTTATTGACCAGCTTTCCAAGGAAAATTTTCTCCGGTGACGACTATGACGCACCACTAGACGTTCTTGGTAATTTATTATTTATCTTCCGCTGACGTAATTGAGATTAAAAAATAATTTATTAGTCTAGATTTTAGTACTAAAGTCCATTTATTTTTTTTCAGGTCTTGTACCATCAGCTGTCGTAATTGTTCAGAAGAAAGTCGAGTGATAATTATTTTTTTTATAATTACGATACGATAATTTTAATAATAATTATAATAATAATGATAATGAAAATAATAATGATTATGTTGGGGAGTTGCAGTTTTGTAAGTAATTACTTTTTAAACAAATTTTTTTTAGTGACGTTTAAATATAAAACTGCATGGTTTATTATAAATAAGTGCGCCAGTGACATTTATACATAATATTTAAGTCATAGTAATTTTCTATGATGATTTTAAATGGATTAACATTCAAATTAATAAATCCAAAGATGGCATATATTTATTTTATTTATTTTTTTTATTGATATACTCCAGTCAACTACCCGCCATAAGCCTGCCCATAAATCTCTCTCCTTAATCGGCAGGTACTGAGTCCAAACAGCACCACTTAACCACTTTTTTGAGTTTCGTAGCAGACATCCCGTTATAAGCCTCCGTTAAAATTACATAAATTATAAACTAACAATAGCAACAAAATATATAAATTAATTATGAAAATTTACTATCGATCTTTCGCGGATAATAATTTTATAAATATTAAGTTAAATATTATTTATTGGTGATAATTGTAATGATTAATTACAATTAAAGCTTTTGTTACAATTTAAAAGTTTTATTGAGCATTATGTTGATCAATAACAATTATTATTATTATTACTTTCATTAATACCCTTGTCATTATTATTTTTTACATTACAATTATTATTTGTGTAAAAAGATAAGTATTTATTTTAGCGCTATAAGCACTAGAAAAATCGGGACACTGGCGCATGTGACAAAACGTAAATATGACGTTTAAAATGATATAAAATAAACACAGGCTTATAACGAGTAGTCGAGAACAAAATTAAACGCGCGGGAAGACTGAAATTTTAAAAAAAATTTACCCTGTTCTAGACCAGGCTCATAACGGATAGTCGACTGTATTCAAAAATTTTCTTTATAATCTCAGGCTTGAAATTTTATTTTACGATTTTTTTAAAAAAAGTCTCAAAAATTGAAAAGTAACTATGAAATTTTTTTGAGATTTTTTGAGGACGTTGACTTTAATTGGATTTCATTTTACGTGAAATTTAATGGACTTAAAAATCTATTTGTTAAATTAAGTAAAAAAAAATTTCAAAAAAAAAATTTTTGAATTCCTGATCCTTATTCATGTGAATACAAATTTTTTTATCCCATCACAATCCAATTCAAAGTCATAATTTTTTATGATGATTTTTTTTTTGTTTTATCAAAAAGTGATTTCATATGATGGACATTCAAAATTAATGTCAAGTAGTTGTGACATAATTTTTACACTTGAAAACTTTATCATACAAAAATAAGTCGAAAAGTAATGAAAGTTATTAATCCATGTTTGCAATTGAAATAACTGGGGCTCGATTGAGATAAGATTTAATCAGTCGATAGTCCGTTAAATTGTATAAATTCATAAATATGGACTTTTAAAAAATATAAAATTCATATTTTTAATTCATTTTAATAAAAAATACCAGCCGTCGATTTCTTTAAAATTCATAATTTTCCTAATTATGATATATATCCCAGATATTTATTGAGCGAATTAATTTAGTAAAATTTTATCCCTTAATGCTCAATATTCAAACTTTTTTCCAAAAATTTAATCTCATTTTTATCATAAATTCAAATTTAAAAAAAATAAAAAATGACTATAAAAAAATAGAAAATTTCTTTTTGTATAAAAATATGTGACTTTGTTCTATTTTTAATTTTTGAACTAAATTTTGTTGCAAATTATTTGAAAATAAATTTACTTTGACATAGAATTGATAAAAAATTTGAAATTTCAAAAAAAATTTAATTATTTAAAAAAAAAAGATCAAAATTTTAGCTCAGAAATTTGAAAATTGAAAAGTTATCGGTTTTTTATAAATATCTCTGAAAATATCGAGTTTTTCGAAAAAATGTAAGATACCTTTATTGTAGAGCTTCAAATTCTCTACAAAAAAGGTATCTTTCAATTTTTCAAAAAACTCAATAGTTCCTGAGATATTTTGAGTTTAAAATTGTCTAGGGTCTCGTGAATTCCACGGGATTTTTAAGAGTTCATTTAAATTATAAATAATTATGGAAAATTCTGCTATTAAATTAATAACTAAACCATTATGGCACTATACAAAGTTGGCACTGCTCCCGGATAAATAACTTTCTTTTTCCGAGCACAATTTGTTGGATAATGGGCAATATTATCACAATCAACAAGATTAAATTGTTTATCCATACAAATCCGTATTTCAAATAAATAGCTCTCTTTGGTTTTCTGAAAAAGTAATGAACAAAATTATTATTTAACAAGTAGATAAATAATTAAGGTATGCGAATTGTTTAAACTCCAAAATTATTCATGCTTTCGAATTATTCGACAATTTTTGAATAGTTTTAAAATTTTCTTTTGAACCGCTTGAAATTTTAATATTTTTTATAACAATTCAAATTTCTGTCCGAGGTAAATAGAGCAGAGACACTAAGGTGGTCTCAGACGCTTCATTAAAAGCTTTTTTTTTAATGAAAAAAATACGTGGGTAATTTTTTCTTTTTAAGTAAAAGAGAACATTTCGATACAATGGCGGTTTTTTTTAAATATCTCATGAAATATGCAGATTAAAGGAAAAAGTCATAGGAACAATTTTGTAGGAAATTAAATTCTTGACAAAAAAGGTCATATTCATTTTTTTTATAAAATGTATATTTATGAAGATATTTTAAAAAAACTTTTTCAGATCTTATTCTTATAATGCTCAACTCAAGATCTAAAAAAGTTTTTTTTAAAATATCTTCATAAATATACATTTTATAAAAAAAATGAATATGACCTTTTTTGTCAAGAATTTAATTTCCTATAAAATTGTTCCTATGACTTTTTTCGTTAATCTGCATATTTCATGAGATATTTGAAAAAAACCGCCATTGTATCGAAAAATGAACTTTGATCTGAGGCACGTGTTCTTTTTACTTAAAAAAAAAAAAAACAAATTCCCCACATATTTTTTCATTTAAAAAAAGCTTTTTATGGGGAGTCTACGAAAATTTAATTTTTAACAACCACCCCAAGAGACGAATTTCCAAAAAAATTATTTTTGATTACTCCAAAATCTAAACTCACGAATAATTTGAAAATTTTCTGACTATTTGATTTTATCAAATTATTCAATAATTCGATTTAAATCGATTCGCATACCCGAAGAAATAAACTTACAGAATTAGTAACGCATTCAACTTGGCAATGTTTGCCCAAAACTTTAGCGACTCCATTCAAAATATCTTTTACTAAATACTCTTGTCCTGGGAAAATATTTGCTTTAGCCAGGACATGTTTCATGTCATATTGATCCAACAACTCGAGACCTTTTTTAAAATATTTAATTTCATTATTAATTTCGGGAATCACTACAGCACAAGTGCCGTGTTTTTCCCACTCGTGTCTCCAGAACGAGTAGGGTTGAGTTCCATTTTCAACGTCAATCCATTTGGTTTCAAGATCCTTTTGAATTGGCGCCAATTGTTGAAAATCAAAATGCATTGACGGGTTACAATACGCTGGACCCTCTTTGTGGAACTGCGTTGGCCATATTCCGTGAATCGTCCACTCTTCGTCACGTGGCAAATTGCATGTATGATTCATTGAATTTTCTTTCCATGTGTAACAAACAGTCTCAGGCCAGTGCTGAGTGAATATTAATAGATCAAAGTCATTCGATCCAATGAGTTTTTGTAATCTTGGTTTAATTTTTCGCCTCAAAATTCGTCTAAAATTTATTTTATTTTTCTTTAAATTAAAATTAAAAAAAAAAATTTTATTTATAAAAATTTTTATTTTTTATCTCTGACTCAACGGTAGATTTTTTTTTTATAAATAAACTATAGATTAAATATCGATAAAAAATCAATTAAATTTTTTTTTCATCAATTAATTAAAAAATTAACAGAATAATAATAAATTTTTAAAAATCAGAAATTGAAAAATTTAAATAAAAAACAATTTTAAAAATTATACATAAAAAAAAAAAAAATAAATTTTAAAAATTCGAAAATTCAGCTTAAATTTGTTCAAATTAATAATTACTAATTTTTTTTTTTTTTAATGGAAAGTAATTTTCATATCAAAATTCACAGAAAAAATTTTTCTTTATAAAAATTACAAGTGATTAAAAAATGTTTAGTTTTTATTTTATGTCTGACTCAACAGTAAAAATAATTTTTTTTTTTATAAATAAACTATAGATTAAATATCAATAAAAAATCAGTTAAAATTTTTTTAATCAATTAATTAAAAAATTAACAGAATAATAATAAATTTTTAAAAATCAGAAATTTTAAAATTTAAATAAAAATCAATTTTTAAAATTATACATAAAAAAAAAATCAATTTTAAAAATTCGAAATTTCAGCTTAAATTTGTTTAAATTAATAATTACTAATTATTTTTTTTTTTTTTAATGGAAAGTAATTTTCATATCAAAATTCAAAGAAAAAATTTTTCTTTATAAAAATTGCAAGTGATTAAAAAAATGTTTAGTTTTTATTTTATGTCTGACTCAACAGTAAAAATAATTTTTTTTTTTTATAAATAAACTACAGATTAAATAATAATAAAAAATTAATTAACAATTTTTTAATCAATTAATTAAAGTCTGTAGATTAGTAATACATTTTTTTTTTAAAATCAGAAATCAATTTTTTTTTTTTTTAAATTCAATTGTAAAAATTATAAATCCCTCAGTAAAAATTTTATTATAATTATTTACAAACAATATTTTTTTTTTAATGACAATCAGTTCCCTTGTTCCGACCATAAAAAAACTAAAAATACCCCAAGATATTTTTAAAATAAAAAAAAAATTTATTTCTATAAGAAATGGCTAAGCCATGAAATAAAAAAAAATTACATACCCATCAGTAATTAATAAAATACTCAAAAAAATAAAAACAAATATAATTTTCATAATTTATTTATTTAAAAAAAAAAAACTAGATGCACAATAGCTTAGATCCAAATGCTTTGAAGTAACCAGCATCAGGATAAACTTGTAATGGAGTACAATCCCCTCTACTTCTATTTGTTAACTATAACGGCCTCGCATTCACGTGTACAATAAGTACAATAAGT
This sequence comes from Microplitis demolitor, assembly GCF_026212275.2. NCBI lineage: Eukaryota > Metazoa > Arthropoda > Insecta > Hymenoptera > Braconidae > Microplitis > Microplitis demolitor. Next base: position 16,207,848 of record NC_068553.1, read on the forward strand.
GCAATAACTCCCTACTCCACAAGACACTTAACTTTTATTTGTAGAGATGGAATTTTGTATTCTTAACTTTTTTACCTGAATCTCACCTGGTAAAACTAAACTGTTCTGTTTACTTTCCACGTCAATTCTTAACTCTGTTTTAATTCTTTACATTTAATTTCGAAGCTCAAAAAATTTTTTAAGAATAAAAAAAAATATTTATAAATTTTTTATTCTTTTTTTTTATTCATTAAATAAACAATCGGTTTTTTACGCGGGCAATTTGTTGGGTAATTAAATATATCATTACAATTTATTAATTTAAATTTTCTATTAAAACATATTTTCACTTCTGATAAATAAAATTCTTGAGTTTTCTGAAAAAAAAAAAAATTTAATTTTTTTAATTGTTTTTTCGATTAAAAAAAAAAAAAAAAAAATATATATATATATATATATATATATATATATATATATATATATATAGAGAGAGAGAGAGAGAGGAAGGGCGATCGAAAACGGGTGGGCAAAATGGACCTTATGGAATTTTTTAAAATTTTGAAATTAATAACTGCATTTTTTATAAATATTTTTTTTTTATTATTTACTGTATTTATTTATAATTTAAAATTTTTCTGGTGTCTGTTACATTCATACTCATTTTTTCATGTTATAACTTTTGTAAAATTTTAAGTATCTCAGTTTTTTCAAAATTTTTAATAAAAAAAAATTTTGCCAAAATTGTTCCGTGGACCCGATGTATTTTTGGTAACAAAAAATATATGCCTCTTTTTCGTTACACAGAAAAAATTAGTAATGAAATTATAATCCGGAACCTGGGTCAATATAAAAAATTTTTTTCTCCAAAAAATCCTTCTAGTCTGTATACTGACTGTAGGTTACTTGTCATTAATTTTTTTAGGGGGTTCATTTTGCCCACTTTGGGAACATTTTTTTTTTTATGACAACTGGAAATTTTTTTCGATTCTTTCAAATAGAATTCAAAAGAAACTTCATCGTATTAAAATGCGCAAAAATCCATTATTTTTTTAGCGGTCCCATTTTGCCCCTCCCCTAAATGAATAAAATAAATTAATTTACTTACTATATTGTAAGCACAAGTAATCGAAACATTCTTTCCCAGTTTTTTATTGATGATATTAAAAAACGCCTGTACATTATATTTTTTTCCGGGAGTAATTCGAGTTTTTGAAAGCAAACTCGTGATATTGTACGCATCTGCTAACTCGAGTGATTTTTTAAAATATTTAAATTCATCGTTTATTTCATGAATCCCGATACCGCATGTTCCGTGTTTGTTCCACTCGTGTTGCCAAAGAGAATCAGGTTTTGATCCGGAGTAAACGTTGGTCCACTTGGTCTTTAGCTCCGTTTGTATGGGGGATAATTTGTCGGAATCAAATTCCAGAGTCTTGTTACAGAATGTAGGGCCTTTGCTGTGTTTGGCCACTGGCCACAGACCGTGGATCGACCATTCTTGATCATCAGGTAAAGAGCAATCACTTATGTTTGATTTTTTTTTCCATATGAAACAAGCGGTTGGCGGCCAGTGTTGTGATAAAATTAATAAGTCGACTTTGTTCGATACTTTTGGTTTAGTTATTGGCTTTTGCTTACCATCTTGTGCGCTGTCAGGTCAAGTAATAGTAAATATTAGTTCTTTTTTTATTTATTTGTATAATTACGCGCGAAATTCAATGGAGTTTGAAATTTTGAAAAAGAGTCCTATGGCTCGACAGTTTGAATCCATGTAATTTTTTTTTTAAATTTGATTCAATGCGCACTTGGGGTCTGCATTTTTATTTACTCTTTTATATATATATATATATATATATATATATATATATATATATTTAGAAAATAATTTTTTTTTATTGAAAAAACAAAAGAAAAAGTGACGTTTCTATAAAAATATATGTAACTTTGGTAAATTTTGATATTTTTAATTAAATTTTGAGGTAAATTATTTGAAAATTAATGTACTTTGATATATGAACGATTAAAAATTTTTAATTTTCAAAAAATTTATTTATTTGAGAAAATAAAGTTCAAAATTTTATTGCAGAAACGTCAAATTTATAAAAAATAAAAGTGTGATTAGTTTTTTGTCAATATCTCTGTAAATATTGAGTTATTGAAAAAATTGTAAGATACCTTTTTTGTAGAGCGTTAAATTTCCTACAAAAAATGTATCTTATACTTTTTCGAAAAACGTGATAGTTACTGAGATATTTTGAGTTTAAAATTTCCAAAATTTTCTATAAAAATATATGTAACTTTGGTGAATTTTGAAATTTTGAAGTAAATTTTGAGGAAAATTATTTGAGAATAATTGCACTCTGATATACAATCAACTAAAAGTTTGAATTTTTTGAAAAATATATTTATTTAAGAAAATAAAGTTCAAATTTTTCCCGCGAAATTTTAAAAGATTAAAAAAAGTGTGACTAGTTTTTTGTCAATATCTTTGTAAATATTGAGTTATTGGAAAAGTTATAAAAAACCTTTTTTGTAGAGCTTTAAATTTCCTACAAAAAATGTATCTTATACTTTTTCGAAAAACTTGATAGTTACTGAGATATTTTGAGTTTCAAATTTTCAAAATTAGGTAGAGAAAAGAAGTTTAAAATTGTCTGGGAATTTTTTGGGCTCCGTGTGACCTTTAAGGATTTTATTAATTTGACTATTAAATAAATATATGACCGTAAAAAATAAAATTTTAACTGATGAACTGACGATTAATTATAAATTAATTACATACTTTCCAGTAGAAAACAAAAAAATTGACAGTAAATAAAATATCACAAAATATTTCATATCTCTATAAAAATTTTTCTTTTGCCAAAAGAAATCCAACCGACAACTAAACAAAGATCTAAAAAATTTTACTTATTGATTATTTTTTTATTACTTAACAGAACATTAAACTTCAACTGATTTTCTGTGATAACATTTTATTGCCAATCTAATAAATTTCATTTTATTTTTACACGCCTATTAATGGCTCATATTTAATATAAAATCAATTATCAAAATTACATCAAGTATAAAAAGTTTTTAATAAGTCTATACTGCAAAAAAAAAAACTGATTATTTAAATTTTTAAATATTTTATTTAAAGATTATAAACAGTTAGTAATTAATTATATCATTAAATACATACTATATAACTGATAAAAAGTATTTGGTATCAAATATCTCATCATATAGATCGTATATCAGTTTTAAATTGATATTGTTTTATAATTAATATTATACTAAGTACTTTTATAGATCTTATTACATTTTTACCGTAATTTTATAATCAATAAACATTTTATTGATATTTAAATTCAACTACAGTCGACTACCCGGCATAAGCCTCTTGCTTTTTTTTTTTTTAAATAAATAATTTATTTGAATTTACAAAGAATAAATTTCCTTGAAATCGAGATATTCAATTTTATTCTCTAAATCCAAAATCTCTGGACAACTAAGTGGATAGAGGTCATTTTGAATGCAATCAGTCAGATTGAATGATTTATCAAAACATATGGACACTTGCGATAAAAAATAATACGGCTAAAAAAAAGTATATTTTTAAATAAAATAAAAAAAATTAAATAATTAATTTAAATAAACTTACAAGATCAGCGTGACAGTTGATTTTAATTTTTTTCCCTATTTTTTTAGCAACAGCCTCCACAATATATTTGTGCGTATAATTATTTCCCGGATGTATATTTGCTTGGTCAAGTATTTTAGTCATATTATATTTGTCATAAAGTTCAAGTGTTTTTTTAAAATATTTATATTGAGAATTCAATTTATCAATTGTGATGCCACAAGTCCCATGTTTAGACCACTCGTAGTCCCAAAATGATTCTGGTTCTGAATTGTTCATTACATTTCTCCATTTGGTCATTAGATCAATTTTCATTGGTGCTAATTCAGTAGAATTATATTTTATTGAACAGTTACAAAATGAAGGAGACCAATCTGTATATGAAGAAGGCCATAGGCCGTGTATTGTCCATTGTTTATCATCCCGTATATTGCATCCTGATTTTGGATTCATTTTTTGTGCTACAATGCATACTACCGGTGGCCATGATACACTTAACATTAGTGAGTCAAATTTATTTGGTCTAATGGCATTCGATACATTTTTACGCTTGCATGGATTTGCTCTTCTACCTTTTTTTCTATAAAATTCAAATTCAAATTTATATATATATTTTAGGGTGGTCGTTAAAAATTAAATTTTCTCAGGCGCATAAAAAGCTTCTTTTAAATGAAAAAATATGTGGGGAATTTGGTTTTTTTTTTTTTAAGTAAAACGAACACGTGCCTCAGATCAAAGTTCATTTTTCGATACAATGGCGGTTTTTTTTAAATATCTCATGAAATATGCGGATTAACGAAAAAAGTCATGAGAACAATTTTATAGGAAATTAAATTCTTGACAAAAAAGGTCATATTCATTTTTTTTATAAAATGTATATTTATGAAGATATTTTAAAAAAACTTTTTTCGATCTTATTCTTATAATGCTCAACTCCAGATCTAAAAAAGTTTTTTTAAAATATCTTCATAAATATACATTTTATAAAAAAAATGAATATGACCTTTTTTGTCAAGAATTTAATTTCCTACAAAATTGTTCCTATGACTTTTTTCGTTAATCCGCATATTTCATGAGATATTTGGAAAAAACCGCAATTGTATCGAAAAATGAACTTTGATCGTCCTAAGTCACGTGTCCTTTTTATTAAAAAGAAAAAAACCAAATTCCCCATGTATTTTTTCACTAAAAGGAGACTTTTTATGGACGCCTGAGAAAATTTAATTTTTAATGACCACTCTAATATATACATTAAAGGTGTCCGAATAGTTTGAACTTATACGAATTATTCGTAAGTATTCGGATTATTTAAAATTTTAATATTTAAACTTAAAAATATATATATATATATATATATATATATATATATATATATATATATATATATTTATGACATACCCATTGACACTTGATACTAAAATTATTGAAAATAGAATAAAAATAAATATATTATACTCCATTATTTATTAAAAATTAAGTCGTTTGATCGTTTCGAAAAATGAGTACGAACTAAAGAATAAGTATACAAATTTTTTTTATATATTTTTTTTTGGAAGATTAAATTATAAATATGGAAGTACGGAGCTGTGAATGAACTAAGAGCAGTTAATTTAGTCTGTAAATAAATATAAAGTATCCGCCTTTAATTTTTTCTATTACTGTCATAACAATAGAAACCTCGAATTAAGTTGTTGAGGTCATGAGAAAAATTTCAAAAGTAAACAATATTTATATTTGATGATTTTATTGTTTATATATGTATAATAATTATATTAATATTAATAATAGGTTTCATTTGTATGAAATTGTCTTTTACAAAGTTTTATATTTTATATTTATTGCGCACTTTTATCTCTTTTTTTTGCACTTCATTTTACTTTCCGTAACTTTTCTTCTTTTTGTATATTAATTTTTATATTTTATTAACAAAATTTTCGTCAAAGTTTGGATACGTAATTGGCTTCTTGAGGGGACAATTTGTTAAATAATGACTTATTCCGTCACAATTAATTAAATTGAATGATGTATCGAAACATGTGTAGATCGAATATATATAATGTTTTTTGTTTTTCTGAAAAAAAAAAAGGATCGATTTTTACTACATTACAAAATTAAATTGGTAAATCTTAAATCTATATTACAATTAATTAATTACTGATAATTAATAATTAATATTGACGTCAATTATTTATATTTTTCGTTAATTGAACGGCAGTTTTTAAATTAACAGTTCGAAAAATTAATTTTTTTTTGCAAGATTAGTTTTAAAATCAAGACTTAATTTAAAATTATAGCTTATCTATTATCAAAGATATGACAAATAAAAAATTAAATTTTCTATAATAGTATATTATACACCTAGGACGGAAAGTAAAATATTTCTCCCATGGTGTGTAATGTACTATTATTCATTTTTATATAAATCTGATATTAATCAAATTTCTAAACTTTAAATAATGCAGACGGAAAAAAATAAATATTACTGGTTACTGTTTTACGCAGTAATCGACAAAAAATATAGGGAAAAATTTATTTTAATATGACTGATTCATATTAGAACAGAAGTAAGTCATTGCTTCACATGTACTATTACTTTTCAAACAGTAACCAGTGCTGATGCCATAAGGGCATATCCCGAGAAAAACACCCTTGAAAAGGCATAAGAGCGTATAAAAAAATTTTTTCCAGGAATCGACGTAGTTATGCCTGAAACGGGCAGAAATGAAAAAAAAATTTTTGGTACGCCCTTATGACATCTGTAACGCGATATGACTGGTTAATGTCAACTTTTAAACGGTAACCCTAAAAATATGCGCAATTTTGCTACTCTCTAAATATGCATTAGTGAAATAAGTGAATATCCACTAATCCAGTCCCAATCGTACCCCTCGCGGTTTTGAATCACCCTGGAAACACCCTGGGAGTGGAAACACAGTGGAATCATGGTGGTTACAGGGTGGGTTTGTGCCATTTTATCACCCTGTATACACGGTGTTTCCATGATGATTACACGGTGTACTCACCGTGATTACGTGGAATCATGGTAATAACATGATAAAAACCCCACCGTGTAACCGCCGTGGATCCACCGTATTTCCACTCCCAGGGTGTTTCCAGGGTGATTCAAAGCCTCGAGAAACTACTTTTTGGAATTACTGGTTTAATTTGCACTCTGAATTAATGAATATTCACTTATTTTCACTTATTCACGTTTAGAGAGTATTAGAAAACTCGGTTTCTTTACTTTTGACAAACGAATTATATCTATTACATGAATATAACTATTTTCATGAAAAAGACATGATTCAATGATATTATAAACCATATTTATATTGAAACTCCACATAACTAATATTTTAACATAAGGATGTCAAACAAAATTTTATTGATTTTAAATTCGATCAGCAGTCTGTCAGACCAGGGTTACCGTTTAAAGGTTAAAATAGTCCTCGTTCATAGTTCAAGAGTAAACAAACCTCAGCACACTTTTTGTTAACAATTGCTATGTAGAATGCAAGAACATACTATTTAGTGACAGGAATAGTTTCTTAGATCTCGTAGTTCTCATTAACATCCAAAACAGTGCTCAGTCATGTTTTTACATTAACTACTACTAAATTCATATGTTTCTCAAATATCAAGAATAGTAAAGACAATTTAGTAATAGTTCATGTCAAAACAAATATCCCCATATTTATTTAAAAATTTACAAGTATTTAAATTGACCCATTAATCAAATGGTATTAACCATAAAAAATTAAAACTTACTCGGTCACGAGAGCACAAAATTCTAGCCCGTTTACCCAAACCGCTTTCCACAGCATTCAAAAGTCCTTGAGCGGTATAATTATTTCCTGGGGTAATATTGACCTCATTCAAAATACGCTTCATGTTATATTTGTCATACAATTCAATTGATTTATTGAAATATTTAAATTGATCTTTTATCTGGTCAACTGTGACACCGCAAGTGCCATATTTTTCCCAACTTGCTTGCCATATTTTACCAGCATTATTCTGATCGTCCACGGTTTTCCATTTGGCTTCAAGATCATTTTTAATCGAATCTATTGCTTCGGGATCGAATAATAGTGAACGATTACAAAAATGAGGGCCTTTAGTGCCATTTATTTGCGGCATTAATCCCAATAGACTCCATTGTTTATCTTTTGGCACCGAGCATGTGTTATTTCTATAACTTGCCTTCCATTCAAAGCACGCGGTATCCAACCACCGTTGGTTCAAAACAATAACGTCGATTTTACTTCTTAGTGGAAGAATTTTTGGCAATGGTCTAGGGTTTAATTCATCTGATTGTCTATGGCAAATAATAATAATTCTATTATTTAAATTGTAATTTTGTAATTTTTTTTAAAAATTAGTACATACCCTCCGGCAACGAACAGAATTAATGCCAGCAAAAAAACACTTAGTAATACTTTCATTTTTAAGTTAACCTCCAATATAATTAATTCAAAAAAACTGATTAATCGATCGGTTCTATTTTGTGGTTATACTAATGAGGTTTTTTAAACTATGAGGGCTTATATAGCAGAAAATTGATGATAATTTAGAACAGATAAACGAGATTTGGGCATTGATTGAAATTTTTTCATTCTTTTTAGGTTAATGATGTTTTTTGGAGTTTTCTGAGCGTTAATTGATAATTTATCGGAATTAATGGTCTAGTTTAGTTTTTTATCTTAAATTATTGCATAAATTAGTGGTGTTGTTATTGAATATTTTTCTTAATTTTAACTCTGACATTAATTAATTATTTCAAAATATTTTTATTATTTATCAGTGAGGCGTTAATGGGAATATTTATTTTTTAATCAATTGGATTAAGAACAAAAATCATTTTTTATTTACACATATATTTTTCAAATTTCAATGCTATTTTTTATGCCAAAATTATTTTTCATTTTTTTTTAAATAAAAATTTGAAAAAATGATTGATTTTGTTCTTATAATTTGTGTGTCATTAATTTATTGCTAACTCATTAACCGTGCGGCTGTCGTAAAAAATGTATCAATACTTTTTTGTAGCTCTTTAAATTCTCTACAAAAAAGTACTGATTAACTTTTTTTCTAAATTTAATAGTTTACAAAATAAAACCAATTAGTTAAAATGAAAAAATTATTCATATCGCAAATGTCAATTGACATTAAACTATTAATAACTCATTAATCGTGTGGCTGACGTAAAAAATGTATCAATACTTTTTTGTAGCTCTTTAAATTTTCTACAAAAAAGTACTGATTGGCATTTTACTAAAAATCATTTTTCATTGCCCTGGCATTAAATATTGTATAATTTTTTTATTTTCAAAATACACCTTAAAAATTAAAATAAATTACTAAAAATTATTTTTTATAATACATTTTTTTATTGAAAAATATTTAATTAATGAATCTATTTTCATCTATTCTATTTCCAATAAATCAGTCCATAATAATTCAATATAATTTACATTAACTTTAAAAAAAAAATATTTATCAACATATTTATCACTACATTATAAAATAATAATATTTTCATATATTTATTCAATACTTAAACGATTTTTAATAAGTCTTCCAAAGAGATGTAAGGCACGAAATGTTTTATTAGGCCGCAATCGCTGTCTTAATAAATAAAACGCAATCGTTTTAAATAAAATTAAAATTCCAACAAGTGCTGCAAAGTCAACCCAAAAAACACAATTTTCCATTCCTAAAAACATAAAAAAACATCTATGTAACTCATGCCGAAGAATACGCCGCTAACTGGCTAAAGTCAGCCTCGAAAAATTTTATATTAAAATACAGTCCTTTCTGATTGGTCAAAAGAGTGGTGTAATATATATTAAAACACTAATTTTTATATTAAACCACTGAATTTTAGTGAAATGGACGGGGTTTATCCCCAGTTAATAATACAAGCCAATTATCTATCACTTTTCTCTCTTATGACGTCACTTTGAATTTAGCTGGTTTATTAACACGACCAAAATCTCTAGACTGCACATGCGCATTTAATTAATCTGCACGCGCATGTGCAGATCAAGGCAACGTCAGCTGAATTTTGTAACCTTACATATCTCTATTAATTGATGCGACATAACACCAAAGATTACTTTTTTTTATTGAGTTAAGTTTTTTTAACTGAATAGTACTAAACAAAGTATTCAATTTCCGGAAGTATTAATTTTTTTTAATAATAATTAAGTTAATTATTTTCATAACTCTGACTGCGGACGCTGACTTTAGACAATACGGCGTTTTTCTTCGTGCATTAATTACATAAGCTTGTATACATCTAGCAAAATCGAGTATAGTACCGATTCCACATGATGTATAAGATACTATTTAGTAATTAAATTTTACCCATAGCTCGTAGTAATTCACGCGGCACACGATAATGACAATAATCTTCCTCCCGAGGACACGGTAATTTCTCGCGATTGTATCCATAAGTTGAAATTATAAGAGCTTCAAGACCATATCTTATGTAACTTGAATACATAACAAGTGTACGATAAATTGGTAGAGGATCGGGACTTCCTAATCCTTGAACTGCAACCAGCATCAGCGGGACCGTTATCGCTGGTCCGACAAACATTCCATTCTGTCAATTACCACAAATTAATTAGCTACGTTCTTATATTAACTCTTGTTTATTATCATAGTAATTATCATAAATAATAATGATAATTAGTTAATTAAGTATTATTTATACCACAATGCTGAGTGTGCTGGCTATCGCAAATCCCATACTTTCAGCGATAAACGCACATACAAAACACGTGCTGAAGAACATTGCGAGTCTATAAAGTTCTAATGGTTGTCCTGATATTAGATAAACCATTGATAGATATATTGAGCTTAATATCAGCTGAAACAATAATATATATTTAAATATATGAAAATATAGTCCCGTAAGTTTGTATGCAAGTATTTAGTCATTGACGTCATCAAAAAATGGATAAAATTACCATGACTGTACAACTGTGGGTAAAATTACCAGGCAATTTTACCCAGTGGTTATTTTGCCTGGAAATATTTCCGGTTTATTCATGCGGGAAAATAAATTGAACGAAAATTGGGATAGGGTTGAGCGATAAATCGGTAACAGAATTTACCCTGGTTAAAAACTCCGATTGAAATCTCAGTAGTTGTACAGTCGTATAATTTTTTATGGGTTATGTTATAACTTATGGATTTTATTAATTGATTACCATAGACGAACCTGTGCAGGAATTGTCGCCATTGTCAAGGCACTAAAATAGGGGCTGAGATTGTACCATCTGTTAAAATGCTCGCGTTTGACTAATTGTACTTGTGTAGGGTCTGAAAAAAATGTAATCAAGTTAAGAGTTAGTATTTTAAAAATTTTTAAATATTATATGGCGTTGCAGTGCCAGATCATGTTGGCCATCTGTTGGAAATTGAAATAAACACATGCAGAAATTAGTATGATCTCAGTAAAATTTACAATGGTTACAGTAATTTTTGGATTCGTTTATTTAAATTTTCGACAGGTGGCCGACATCCGACACTACTATCCCTGATAACACGAGTTGATCGTGAAAAAGTTGGTCATTCATTAGTTTCCGACCAACTTGACGACAAGTTTTCGATAACTTTAGCTTTTGCAACTGTTGGCTACAAGTTACCGCCAACTTTCTCAGAAAGTTGGCACCAGTATGGAGCCGCAACTGGAATGCAAGTTTCTGAGGAAATGGAAGAGAAACATACCGTCAACTTATGATTGCCAATTTTTGGAAGCAACTTTTGCCACCAACTTTCTCAGAAAATGTCTATCAACTATTGGAGGTGCCAACTGTTGGCGGTCAACTTGGTGTCCAGTTGCGGCTGCAAGTTTCTCGTCAGTTTCTCGCCAACTTGGCTATCAGGGATGACACCATAGCATTTCAAACAAGAATAATTTCTCCGTGGATAAATAATATAAACTTACAGTGTAATAATATCGGTAACATTGGAACATACAGTAATACGATAAGGCAGGCTAGACAAAAACCGAAATTAAACAGTGTCTTGGAACCATCATTTCCGGTACCAAGAAATAGCCCACCGATTACTAATCCCAGAAATATATGTAGTGATATTTTTAAATACATATAGTTCTGTTATAAAAAAAAAATATTAACATTTATTTTATTGATTAATTTTAAAAAATTCTAAAAAATCATAAACTTACACGATCACGATAATGCTGTAGCATCATACGCTTAAATAACGTAATGAACTGCAATTTCCATGAGGCTTTCATTTTCTTTTGTTTTAAAAATTCATAATTATTATATGGATTTTTTTTTTTTTCTATCGGTTGCAGTGGAAATTTTTTTTCTACTGTTTTTACCATTTTATCTACAAACCCCTCGCCATATTCCCCACTGGACACTTCAATTACTAAAAAACAAAAAAATACTTCAATAACTGAAAATTTTTGATAAAAAAAATTTCAACAAAACTCGGGTCTAAAAATAATTTGATTTTGGCGCGATTTTTAAAATTCAAAAGAAAGCGCCAAAATCAAATTAATAAAATCAAAAATTCTGTCGTTATTTTTTTGACCTGGGAAAAAAATTACGTACCGAAGTCAGCAGGATTGTAATGTTTAGGACATTCAATTCCTACGTCCTCAAAATAAGGAACAAGGTCGTCGACGGATCCTCTATAAACACATTGTCCGTCAGCGACGACGTAAACGTGATGAAATTTTGAAAAAATACTTGCACTGGGAGTATGAATTGAACAAACTACTGTTCTTCCTCCTTGTGCGACCCTCTGTAATAAATCTATACACTGCATTGATGACATTTCATCTAAACCTCTACGAAAAAATAATTAATTTTAATTGCTAGTTTAATTAGAAATTTCATTAAATTGTCTTTAAGCTAAGTTTTCAACTATTCATGCTCATTTTTTTTTTATTAACCCTCTGTAACTTCCATAAGAATCAGACGTTACTGTGTGAAATTAAGTGCAATGACCCGGGAAAAAAAATTTGTTCAAAAATTTTGACTCAACTTAGAGTCTGAGTCAATTTTTAGCCACAAATTATAAAGAAAAATAAATAAATAGGTCACAAGTGCCATTTTTGGCCAATTTTTGAGACTTAGAAATTTTAAATAAAATAATTTGTAAAATACGCAATGACATAGTTCATTTTTTAAATTTATTCGAAGGTACTTTTTAAAAAATGACACTTTATTATTAAAGTGTCATTTTTTAAAAATACTTTTTCATTAATTAAAATGAAGTATTAAACAAAAAATGGAGCAGTGGCCACATCTGGTACTTGGACCCTATTAAGAGCTTTTTTTTAAGTGAAAATTATCTTGGCTTCTAGACAATCTTTAATTAAATTAAAAATAATATTTACGTAGTGGGTTCATCTAAAAAAATAACCGGTGGATTATTAATGAGTTCCAATGCAATAGATAATCTTTTTCTTTCACCGCCAGATAATTTTTCAGAGATTGTGTTTTTAGCATTGTTCAGTCTTAATGTTTCTAATATTTCTTCTACCTGAAAAATTTAATTTTTAGTTAAAAAAAAAATAACTTGAGGTAAGAGACCCAGTACCCGATTACTTCATGTATTTCTAAATATTTAGTAAAATTTAGTAAATATAAATATTCAAATACATGAAATGATTGAATACTAGTTCCCTAATCAGGTACTAGGTCTTTTATCTTACTGTAAAAAATTTTCGAAGTGAACGTTAAGTAAATGCACAGTGAATCCGCAGTAAACGCGGAGTGAAAAATTTTTTATTTATTTAATTTTTATTTAACTTTAACCGGAAGTGACGAAGTAGATTTGGATTAAAATAGAATTCATATTTACTCTGGATTCACTCCCGATTTTTTTACAGTATATGTATATATATAATTAATGCGTGTTAACGAAAGTCAAGAACAATTAAATAAATTTCACTTAAAAAGTGAAAGTAAATGTATAGAAACTAGATTAATTATTTAAACTTAATTAATCTAATGCAAGAGTAATTAAATAACAAAATAATAAAAATAAGCTTACAATAGAGTTTCTCGTGCATTCAGTAACATTATTAGCAAGTTTAAGATCAGCAGCAAAGTGCATGGATTCAATGACTGTTAACTTTGGCTGTATAAGGTCTTCTTGCATAATGTAACAGGACATCTTCTTGAATTCGCGTAACTCGCGTGGTTGACCGTTGATCGTAATAAGTCCTCCGATTTCTAGACATCTTAAAAACGAATATATCATTAAAAATAACTAAGTCTCAACAACAATACTTATAATCATAATCATTATAAATTATTCATATTTTACTTATTTATTTATTTATTTTTTTAAATTAAATACTTATTAATAATGTAACCTTGATATTGAAATAAATATATAGGACATAATAATACAGTCGACTACCCGTTATAAGCCTGGTCTAGGACAGGGTAAATTTTTTTTTAAATTTCAGTCTTCCCGCGCGTTTAGTTTTGTTCTCGACTACTCGTTATAAGCCTGTGTTTATTTTATATAATTTTAAACGTCATATTTACGTTTTGTCACATGCGCCAGTGTCCCGATTTTTCTAGTGCTTATAGCTCTAAAATAAATACTTATCTTTTTACACAAATAATAATTGTAATGTAAAAAATAATAATGACAAGGGTATTAATGAAAGTAATAATAATAATAATTGTTATTGATCAACATAATGCTCAATAAAACTTTTAAATTGTAACAGAAGCTTTAATTGTAATTAATCATTACAATTTTCACCATTAAATAATATTTAACTTAATATTTATGAAATTATTATCCGCGAAAGATCGATAGTAAATTTTCATAATTAATTTAGATATTTTGTTGCTATTGTTAGTTTATAATTTATATAATTTTAACGGAGGCTTATAACGGGATGTCTGCTACGAAACTCAAAAAAGTGGTTAAGTGGTGCTGTTTGGACTCAGTACCTGCCGATTAAGGGGAGAGACTTATTAGGGTAGTCGACTGTATTATTATATAAAATAATAATATTAATAGGTATTTAATTGGCAGAAATAAAATTAAGATAATAAATATAAAAAAATTATATTATAGTTAAATATAAAAAAAGTGAGACATATAACTTGTGAATAAACGAATGAGTTCGCACTGTTTAATTAATAAGTATTGCTGACGTCATTGATTGAGGTCAAGGGTGAAATTGCTTTTAGTATTGAGGATCATTAGTAGTTTACTTTTTCATGTAATATTTTTTTACACTTACTAGTGGCACTTGAGTGCAAGATGCTTGTCACTCTTGATCGTTAGACAATTGTAATGAAAAAAAACGTTGATAAAATATTGTAGACACATATTTACGTTGTTAATGCTAATGATATTGATTTAATCTCTTGAATTAATGGTTACTTAGTGTAAAGGTGGATATTGGTGGCTATTATTCATGATTAGATGGTTCGTTGCCTTTTTTCTGACATTTTTATGGAGGACATAATTTATTTACTTACTTATAACCGGCGAGGACATTTAAGAGCGTTGATTTCCCAGCTCCTGATGGCCCGAGAATTGCTGTGAGCTCACCCGACCGAAATTGACCACTGACTCCTCGTAAAATTAATTTTTTACCTAAAAATTATTATTTTTATTCATTTATTTGTAACCAACTTTTTTACACTTCAATTTTTTATTTAAAAGAAGTATCTTATAAATAAATATCTCATATATTTTATAAAATATTTGCTATCTTAGTTCCAGTTTTCAAAAATACATTTTTTTTTATTTTAAATTTTTTTTACGAGTGATATTTTAGTAAATGTTATAATTAGACCTCAGACAAGTCATTAAAAAAAAAAATTTAATTTTTTTAAATTTTAAAGTCCATGAAAAATTTCAAAATTCAAATATTTGAAAATGGCGCCATTTTTAATTTTAGTAAAAATTTGAAATTTTAAATAAAATTAAAATTTTTTAAATCGATACAAATTTAAAATAATAAATTTTAAAAAATTTTGAACTGAGACCAGTTACAAAAATTCAAATTTTGATCACCTAATATATATATTTTTTTATATTTAATAATGAACTATCCGCAAAAGTTAACAATATTTTTTTTATCATTCGATACCGATATCATTATTTATTATTACTAACAATGAAAGTGAAAGAATGAAAAGCATTTGACATAAATATTTATTTATATTCTTATCACATCCTTGACATGTTATTTTCCATTGCAATTCCGGTCCCCTGAGACACCCACGTTTTCTGTACGTGTCTTTACTTAAATGTACTCATGCACATACTAATAAATAAAATTCAAGAAATAAATAAAAACAGACGTCAATCAATTTAGATCGACAGTAATTTTTAAAAACATGAAAGAGTTTAAAAACTTCCAAATTCAAGGTTCCGTTTTTTTTTTTTATTTTTACTGACCTTGCTAATTCAGTTTCATATATTTTTGGTATAAATTTGCATATACATTCCATTCATTAAGAATGAAAATAAAGAAATTAGTATATATATATATATATATATATATATATATATATATATATATATATATATATATATATATATATGTATATATAATCTGTTGATATATAATTTTAAAAGTAAAGAAGATAAGGGTACACGGAAGCTAGGTCAAAAGTTTAAATTCTATTGACGTAATATATATATGTATATATATATATTTTTTTTTTTTTATTAATAATAGCAAAAATAACAAATAAATCAAAATGACATTTGGTAACTGGAATGCATGTAAATTTATTGCAAAAATAATTTTGGACTTAAAAAAAATCAGTAAAATAAAAATAAAAAAAAACTATATATTTATATGTTTATGTAAATATATATAAGTTTATCTGAACAGCTCTAATGTTTTTTTTTGACATAAAAAAGTTAGACGTTTCTGTAAAAAAAAAAAATTTAAGAAATAAACAAAAAAATTCTCAATTTTTCTAATTGAAAATTTCCATTTTTCGATATACAATTTTTTTGCGCACTTTCGAACTTTATTGTGATAATTATACGAAAAGCAAGATTATAAAAAGTTATTGACCGATTGAAAACAATAAAAAATATAATAGTGACATTTTTATGACAAGAAACCAGTCGGGTTACTTTGAACTTTTATTTAAATAATTTTAAAATAATATGTAGTTAAAATTTGTTTATTAGTTCCATGTTTATAGACAGAAATTGACTGTCTAGTCATTAAAAAAAATTGGGTATAAAAAAGTGATGCAAATTATTGAAGATTTTTTTTTTAATTTTGAATTATCGGTTTTTAAAATTCAATTTTGATTATTTAGAAATTTGATCGAGGAAATGCTACAAAAATAAGTAATCAATGGTACAAATTGATGAAATGTGGTCGCTAACGATATGACAAGTATTATATTTATATTCCACATATATATAAACCCAGAGAAAAGTGAGACACTGGGGTAAAGTAAGACATCATTTGTAAGATAAGAAATTTTTTTTTCTTGTTATGACTAGTAATATTTTTTTTTTTTTAAAGTGAGGCAAGTTAATCAGTTTGGACAAAGTCAATTTTAAATTTTAAATAAAAAAAACAATTTATTTCTTACGGAAAATTTAAAATTTCCCGCATTTTTTAAGCTGACCAACCTGCCCCTTTTTACAAACTATAATTTAAAAATTTTTAACAAAAATTGATTTTCGTTTCGTTTAAAAAATCGTGTCATTTTTCCTGGGTACTCATACATCCACATATATGTATATATAAATATAAATATATCACTTTTTAAACCCACAGTATTTTTAGAATCTACTCGAGATTAAAACATAAAAAAATTTTGAAAATTGCGCGAAAAAATTTTTACAAAATTAAAAAAAAATATATAACAGATAAAAATAATTATATATATATAAGAAATAATGATTTATTGAAGTGAACTCATATATATTTATGTACATAAATATAAATATATGTAACCAGTTACTGAAAGTATCATCTTACCTATCATAGATTTAATTAAAATATATATTTATATATATGTTAAAGTGCTAGGACTTGAATAATTAAAGTTATGAATTTTTATATATTTTATTAGCATAACAAATCTTAAATGATTGATTGCGGTGATTAATAAATATTACGTTGACTTATATTATTATTGAATTATTATTTAAAATAATTTTTTTATTAAAAATATACCTTAGTTTAGATACTTATATATATATTTTTTATTTATTGGAACACAATTTATTTCCATTTAGACGAATAATTTGAATTTTAAATCTTTCATACACGTGTTGCATCAATATTCAAGGTCATTATGTAATATATATTAATTATCAATTTTTTATTCGCTCAATTTTAATAAAACACTATTCAAAAATTTTTATTTCTATTTAAATATTTAAAATTTTTAAAACTCCGAATACCAAATCTTAAAAAAAATTAAATAATTACTTCGTCAGTAATTGGTAAATTTTTTTTTAATTGATCCTAAAAAATTTTTCAAAATTATCATTCGATTAAAACCAAAAAAAAAATTTTCAAAATAAAATAATTACCAGGTGCCAATCAAAAAAAAAAAAATTTACTTGATTCGAAAATTAGCTGATGTCTAATAATTTTTGGATTTTCTTCAAACCGATAAATTATAAAAAAAAAATATTTTAAAAAAATTACACCTGTAGATTTTTTAATTTTCTACATGTGCATTTTTCAATTTTTTCTTTTATTTGTAATTTAATTGGTGAAAAGAAAATTCAAAAATTTCAAATTGCCTGCTAACCAAAATCATAAATCAACAGATAATTAATGACTTTCGGATTTTTTTTTTTCAAAAAATCAGACAAAAAAAAAAAACTAAAAAATTGCACATGTAGAAAAATGAAAAAACCATAAGTGCAATTTTTTAAAATTTATAATTTTGACAAAAATCCAAAATTTGTCTGCTAATTTCAGTATCACAACATCGTGATCTTGAATTTAACAGACAATAACTTTCGGATTTTTTTTTTTAACAAATTAGACAAAAAAAAAAAAAAACTAAAAAAATGCACATGTAGAAAAATAAAAAAACTACAGGTGCCATTTTTCCAAATATTTTTTTTTTGTAATTTATAACTTTGATAAAAATTCAAAAATCATTAGGCCAATAAATTTCTCGAAAAAATCAAAATAATCAAGTTTCTTTATTTTTTTTCACCAAAAAAAAAAAAATTTTAGTATCAATCTGTCAATTTTTGACCTCAACTTTAAAAATAGAAATTTTTCCTCCAGTAAATTAACTGCCAGTTAATCCAAAAAAATTAATAAGATATTTATTTAAATTATCGCGGGTCAACTACCGAATCTTCTACAGGAATTTATAAAAAAAAAAAGAAGTTACTAAACAAATTTTTTAATAAAAATAAAAAAAAGAGGTGTTGAGTAAGCCACTGACCTTTTCTACCCGTAGGTACTGAATACGTAAGATCGCAGAACTCGATATCGACCGGAGGCATCCTAGTCGCGTGTCCAAAAGGTACGATACATACATTAGCCTCCAGACCTTTAGATGTTTCATCCATTGCAATCTTAAACTTCCGTGCTCGTTAATTTATTTACAATTTTATTATTCTCCTTCCTCATTAATTGCACCTCATAATCCGCAATCTCGCATAGTCTTCTTTCCTTAAAAAAAAAAAATTACTCCATAAATATGTAATATTTACCACAACTTTTTTTACAATTAATTACAGATCGATATTACTTATATTAATTTTTTTTTTTTCATCGTTAATATCAAGGCTTAATTGTAAAAAATATTTTAAATATCACGTTTGTATATTTAATTATATGTCACTTATTTTTCATTTTTTTTTTCAAACGAATTAAGTAATTAATTTTTTTTTTAATTAATTAATAATTTAATTAGAAAAAAAAAATTTAATAAAAATAATTTACCTTAATTTGTCACATTAAAAATAAGATTAATTTAAATAAAATATCGAGTGATTGAAAAAAAAAAAAAAAAAAAAAAAAACAGACCACGGTAATAAAATTAAATTGCGAGCGATAAATTGTGCCGACGACCCGATGACAATGCACGAGTTTATTGTGTAGTGTTAATATTTTTTATTATTATTGTTATTATATATGTGGAGGAGTAAACTGTAAGCGGCGCGAACTGTTGGAGTAGACTGAGACCGCGAATTGTTATACACTCCCTACGCGCCCGTTCGGCTAAGCCTGCGGTTTAGAATTGTAGTCACTGCGCAGTCGGAGCTTTTACTCTCTGTACTTTTCTGGAAATAATATTTTTAGGTACTGGATTTTGTCATATTTTTTTTTTTTTAATTATTAAGAATAGGATTTTTATTAATTTTTTAAAATTATTTTTCAGGGTTGATTTTTTAAATTTTCGCGGGTAAAAATTTCAAATTTGTAGGGGTGGATAAAAAATTAATTATCACAATAAATTTATAAAATCACAATATATATATATATATATATATATATATATATATATATATATATATATATATATATATATATATATATATATATATATATATATATATATACATGAAAAAAGTATTGTTCTGATCGATTTCAAAAGCTTGACATTAAAAGGTAAATAACTAGAAAACAATGCGAAATTTTAAAAAACTTCATCAGAGGTCATTTGTTCAGAATAAAATTGTCTACAAAAAAAGTCTCTTATATTTTTTTTAAAAATCCATCTGTTCAAAAGTTATTGAAGCTTGAAGTCAAATTTCTAGTAAATTTCGAGATCTTTTTACTTTTCCAGCGAAACTATCAGACTTATGACAAAATGTCATAGAACCTTTTTTGTAGACAATTTTATCCCCGACAAATTACATCTGATAAAGTTTTTCAAAATTTCGCAATGTTTTCTAGTTATTTCCATTTTTATGTCAAGCTTTTGAAATCGATCAGAACACCATTTTTTTCTTTTTTGGAGCTTGTCATTAAAATGTAAATAACTAGAAAACTATGGGGAATTTGGAAAAACTTTATCAGAAATAATTTGTAGCGTATAAAATTTTCTACAAAAAAGATCTTATGACATTTTTTGATAAGTCTAATAGATTCGACGAAAAAGTAAAAAGATCTTGAAATTTACGATAAATTTCTCAGTGCAAGTCATTTTTGAATAATTAAATAAATATAATAAAAACCAAAACCAAATTTTCAAAAGTTTTTATTGAGACAACTCGTAAACTACTTTACCGATTGATTTTAAAACAAAATAACGACTGATAAACTCCTTCAATTGCCTAAGACTAATTTAAATATTCAAATTAGCCGCGCATTTAAAAAAGTCTTTGATAAAATTTAAAAAAACTATCTCACCTGATCTCATATCAATCATCCGAAAGTACTCGTCAATATTTGATCTTGACCGTCTTAACACACAAACATCTTAAAAATATAATAAATAATTTACTGCGTCAGTCTAAAATTTTTTTTTATACCCGGTCCATTTTTCAAATTAATCGTCTTCTAAATGAATTTTGTTTGCCCCTGAAATAAATTAAGTCAATAACATTTTAAGAGATAAATTTATTTCTATTTTCGAGGACATTTTATGCAAACACTTTATATAATTAATTACTAATTTATTTTCATTAATACATTATACTATAGCCCACAAAGTAGGACAATGTTCAAGTGTAAAGTTTGTATTTTAGATAAATCAATATGTCAAAGATTAAATAAATATTAAAATGATCAACTTATTTATTTATTTTATAAATGCATAATTTTTCCGTTAATCACTATCATCATTATTATTATTTTTTTTTTATTATTACCCTAGCGGTTCTGAATTATGGTAATTACCGTAATTAGATGTAATTTAGGGCATTTGGACGCATTAGGTAAATTACGGCTTTTACGTGAAAAGCATGGTATTTTTTCCGTAAGTTTGTGATGAAAGAATGGAAATTTACAGCGAAATTGCGACAAGTCTGTAGTATTTTACTGTAAAGTCAAGTATTGCACCGTATCCTAGTGGAAATTTTTCGAAATTTTCTTCAAAAAACTTAGTTCTAAAGTTCTAAAGACTTCGTCAGTTTTTCAGAGAAAATTCTGAAAAATTTCCACCAAGGTAAATTTGTAAAAATGAAAAAACATACGATGCTTACGACAATTCTGGAAATTATGGTTTTATTGCCATATTTTACCATAATTTGCCGTAAAATACCATGAATTACCTTTATTGCTGTAAATTGCCTAAAAATCCAGTAAATTTGCTGTAGAAACTCGTATTTTGCGGTAAGCTACGGCCTAATGGGTTAAATTACGGTACTTACCGTAATTTGAATCCACCAGGATATTATTATTATTACTATCATAAGTAGGATTATTATTATTACCCTGGAAGATCCAAATTACAGCAATTACCGTAAATAGGTGTAGTTTATGGCATTTGAAAGAATTGCAGTAAATTACGGGATTCCACTGTGAAAGTACAGCAATTTACGGCAACGGCGCGGAATTTTTACCGTAAATTTGCAGGGGTACGTTATTTCACCGAAAATTCATGTATTGCACCATGAAAATGCCTCGAATTAGGGTAAATTATTGTATTTTACCGTAAGTTGCCATATTTTGCGGTAAATTATGATGTAATTGGCCGAATTACGGTAGTTACCGTAATTAGGATCAGCCAGGGTATTATTATTACCCTAGCAGATCGGAATTACATAAATTACCGTAAATAAGCGTAATTTACGGTATTTGAAAGGATTGCAGTAAATTACGAGATTTTACTGTAAAAGTACAGTAATTTACGGCAACGGCGCGGAATTTTTACTGTAAATTTGCGGGGAGTACGTTATTTTACCGAAAAGTCATGTATTGCACCATGAAAATGCCTCGAATTAGGGTAAATTATTGTATTTTACCGTAAGTTGCCGTATTTCGCGGTAAATTACGATTTAATTGGGTAACTTACGGTAGTTGCGGTAATTAGGATCAGCCAGAGTATTATTATTATGATCATTATTATTACTATCATAAGTAGGATTATTATTATTACCCTGGCAGATCCAAATTACGACAATTACCGTAAATAGACGTAATTTACGGTATTTGAAAAAATTGCAGTAAATTACGGGAGTTTACTGTGAAAGTACAGCAATTTATGGCAACGGTGCGGAATTTTTACTGTAAATTTGCGGGGATTACGTTACTTTACCGTAAAGTCATGTATTGCACCATGAAAATGTCTCAAATTAGGATTAATTGCTGAATTTTACCGTAAGTTGCCGTATTTTGTGGTAAATTACGGTAGTTATTGTAATTAGGATCAGCCAGGGTATTATAATTTTTTTTTATTATTTCAATTTTTGTAAAGGTAAATAATGAAAGAAGAAAATTTGTTTCTCTTCTAATCTACATTTTAAAAAAAATTTATGATTTATAATTTATGACAAGCGAAACATAAATAATAATAATACATTAGGCTCGAATTCGCGAAGGTAAAGTAAAAGAGAAATAAACGAAAAAAATATAACTCACAGATCAACGGTTAGGTCGTTAAATAATAATTTAAGGCGTGCACCTAACCCAAGTTTCGTTATATTTTCTAAGGAATTCAAAGTTTAAATTTAATTTTTATTACTAAATTGTTAGTTCGGTTCATCGATCAGCCAATTATTTACCGAGTTAAATATATTTATGCCAGTAAATGTAGCGAATAGAAATGAAGTATTTCAGTGATAGTAAAAAGATATTAAATTG
This sequence comes from Microplitis demolitor, assembly GCF_026212275.2. NCBI lineage: Eukaryota > Metazoa > Arthropoda > Insecta > Hymenoptera > Braconidae > Microplitis > Microplitis demolitor. The sequence continues at coordinate 16,231,193 of NC_068553.1, forward strand.
TGTTGTTTAAAATGATAGAGTGGAATACAACAGATAAGTATCCTTCTAAGAATGCAACAGATGCTGATGCTGATTTATTCTGACAGACTTATCTATAGAGATTGTTAACATATATTGCCAGCGGCGATAGATATTATACTTATATATATACATATAGTTTAAAAAAAAATCTATTACGTTTTAAGAATTTTCTTCATTTCAATACAGTAAATAAATTCATAAATAAATAAGAGTATGTGCGTGTGTGTGTGTGTGTTATTTTTTTTCCTTGTTATGAGATCGCATGAAACTGATTATTTCAGAATTGTAATTGTTATTTATAATTTTCTTTTTTTTTTTATTGCCATTACGTCATTTAATTAATTAAAAATTCATATATTATATATCCGGTGCATACGGATATTTATAAAAAAAAAAAAAATCAAATTACAATATTTGAATATTTATTAATGATTTTTTTTTTAAGTTAATTTTTTTTTTTGCGAAATTAATTCTATACTTGGATGAGATACTTTGAACTTTGTAAATTTTATTAAGAATTATTGATGACCCGGGTTGAAAAATTTCATGTTTCAAATAAAATACAAATTTTAAGTTATTTCTATTTAATTTTAATTTTTATTTGTATTTAATTAACATGTGAAATTTGATTAATTTTCTGCCGTACTATTTTAATCAAAATCGAATTTTTTTTAAAAATATTTTGCCTTCTTTTGTTTTTATCCAGACCAGGACCAGACTTTTACTGCCTATTACTTTAACGTCTTAGATAAAAAAAACAGCTTAAAATTTTTATAAAATTTAAAAACAGACCAATAAGTTTAAATATGATCTAATTCGACTCAAATCAGATCAAATTTTTTTACCCAAGAATTAGCTTTTATTCTGAGTGCAATTAAACAGGAAATGAATACCATGTAAAAAAAAAAGTGTTAAATTTCAATACCGAAGCAGTGTAAATATTCTTTATCGATGTTAAAAAAATTTCCCGGTGTTAATACGATAATGACAGTTGAAAGTAATTTAAATTTTTTCCCAGTGGGGGCACTGTCTGAAAATACCCTTAACCCTATAACCTCTAAAAAATGATCTAACCTTAAATTTTCTTTCAAAAAATTCGATTTTCGTTAACCCAAAATTTAAAAAGATTTTCACACCAGTCAAAATTAAAAAAAGAATTTCAGTTGACAGTAAAAAATACAAATTTCATTTATTTATCAATACCAAAAAATTTCGAGTGCCATTTCTTCAAAAAACTCAATTTTTAGACCAAATCTAAAGCCAATTAACAGACAAATTAATTCGGTTAATCGAATATTTTGAAGGTTATGTTAATTTCGTACGAATTTCAAAACTTTTAGATGTAGATGAACTTTTTCGGCTCTAATATTAAAAAAAAAAAAACAAATTAATTAGAATTAATAATGAGGCAAATAACAAAGAGATTCATTACGAAAAAAAATTATTTATTTTATAACAAACATTTTTTTTATATAAAATACAGTGACCATTAACGTCGATCCGACATATTAATTATCTTATTAATTATTTCCAAATAAACTACGGAAAAAATATATTAATTATAAAATAATAATTATGTATAACAATTTCTTTTTTTTTAATTAATTAATTAATTAATTAAAAAAATCAATTTATAATTTTTGTAAGGCACCGATACTATTTCCCGTTTATTTAAAAAAAATTATTAAAATCTAAATTGCGCGCGACAGTATTTGGTTTATTTATTAGTATATTAATTAATAACAATTATAATAATTAAATTATTATTTACGATTACGATTATCTGGCAAGATAAGCTCGTATATTTTTAACTCATGCATTTTTTCTTAATTTATTAATTTTTTTTTTTATTTTAAATTTTCATAACCGAAATTTTTTTGAAAATAATTTCACTTTAATTTAATTATTTAAATAATTAAATTCTCACAGCCGTCAGCGAATTTTTAATCGAATTTAACAAAAAATTTTTTAAAAGGATAACAATAAAATTTTAAATTAAAAAAAAAAGAAAAAATGCAGTAAGAAAATAACTTAAATTTAATGGAAAATAAATCATTTAATAAATAATTATAATAGCAGATAAAATTACACGTTGAAGAACTTCGATACTCGCAAAAATATTTTTGTAAATATTTTTGATTAAAGAAAAAAAAAACAGTCAATAAAAATTAACAATTTTTTTTTAGAAAAATTATTGTACGATTTTAGTATAATTTTTTTTTTTATCGAGCAGCTTTTAGTTTCCATCTTAAGAATAAGTAGGCCGCGATTCTTAGCACCAGGAAAATTAAAATTAATGCGAGAATATCGAGTGTGAAGTCAGCGTCGAGCATGTCGAGTTCTTCGAGCGTCGTCGTCGGTTCCTTGAAGTGACAGTAGGGCTGAAATAAAAAATAAAATTTATATTTTGTTATTTTTTGCGCACCTCAATCGCGAAGCGCCAAAATTTGAATCGCCAGACTTGAAGGGTTTTTTAAAATTTTAAATTGTGAGTAAAATAATGGAGATAAGGAAAAAATGATAAAGAACTTTTTTGTAGAGAATTAAATTTCCTACAAAAAAGGTATCTTTGAATTTTTGTGTAAAGTTGATATTTAAGCCGTGATAATAATTTTAAACAATAATTCTTTTTATCTGTCATTATTTTTCGATTCAATTTTTTTGAAGTTTACTTTAAAGTTAAATTTTGGAAAAATGAGTTGGAATAGAGACAAATTGATAAGGAGCTTTTTTGTAGAAAATTAAATTTCCTACAAAAAAGGTCTTATGACATTTTAACGTAAAATAAATATTTGAGGCACAAAAGTAGTATAAATAAAAAAATCTAACCTGGAAACACTTGAGCTTAGAACGTGAGAATCCATAAGTAGCCAAGGCAGTGCCTTCGAACCCATATCTGATGTAACTCAAATACGTGATCCACCTCAAGTACACGGGTATCGCATCGAAGCTGACAAAGAACCCAGAGAACAGCAAAAATGGAACCGACATCACAGGTGCCAGGAAGACGCCATTTTGTACATTCATTGCGGCTCCAACGACCAAACCCACCGACTGCGCGACATATGAAATTAACAAACAAGCGCCCACGAACATACTGAATCTCATTGCGTCCAACGGCTGACTCGTCAAGAAGTAAACGATGCACAGGTACATCATACAGAAAATTGTCTGAAAAAAAATTTATATTAAAATTAAACCGGCATCCTTCAATTAAAAAGTCCGATTGGTTTTTTGCAAACATCTCCGTAAATATCAAGTTTTTCAAAAAATTGTAAAACATCTTTTTTGTAGCGCTTTAAATTTTCTACAAAAAAGGTATCTTGTACTTTTTCAAAAAACTCAATAGTTTTCGAGATAATCGCAGTTTAAAATTTCCTGAGGTTCCAGAGTTCAATGACCGCCGAGGGTTAATTAAATAATTAATTAAAATAATAATAATTACCTGGAATGGAAGATCCGATATAGTGATGGCTAAATAATATGACTTTAATGAGTACCATCGGTTGAAATTTTCTTTCATCAGAACCGGCATCTCCAGCGGAAATGACAATATCGTAATAGTCATTGATGTGTACATCAGAAACAACATATTGAAGAATAAGAATCCTAAATTACTCAGCACTTTGCCACCATCATTACCGATGTCATAGTAAAGTGCGCCGATAAGTAACCCCACTAGAATGTGAGCGAAAAGACGGAGGTACATGAGCGTCCAATCCCGACGGCTGAAAAGCAACGTCCGTTTCAAGACGATCCAAAACTGGGTCAGCTCTGAGGTCGGATATCTCTTGGGAGTGTGAACCATCGTTTCGTCTAACAACGAAGTGTTTACGTCGATATTGTCCTTCTTTTCGTCGACGGTTATCACCAACTCGTGCTTCGAAATGTCGTTGGTCGCGTACGTCGGTATCACGCCGCCATTGGGATGGTTGTCTTTTAGGTTAAGGCTCTCGGTCTTCTCGGGGTATTTTTCTTTTATGTTGCTGGCGTCGTTTTTGTCGGTTATGGGAATCACCTCGTGGAGGCCCGGGGATTTTTCGTCCTTCGTTAGGCCGTTGACGCCCTGGTGCGCGTTGTTCAGGTTATCGGACTTTGAGTCCGGGAAGGGGTAGCCGTCCCGGATGTCGTGCTTTCCATTTTTTATGGCGTTCACCATTGTCGATATATTGTCTCCATATTCGCCGCAGGCTACTTCGATTACTGTAATTTAATTATTAATTATAAGTTTTTGTTTTGTGGGTTAGGTTTAGGCGCGAACAGAAGGTCGTCGGTTCGAATCCAGCTTATGAATTTTTTTACATTTTTTTTCGTTTGAATTTTAAATGGAAGAGACTTTAATTCGGATTTTGACTTTTATTTAGACAGAGCAATTTTTTTTTTAATTCAATTAAAATTTTTGATTTTAATTTTGAAAAACAATTTTGATGTACAGTTTCTTAAAAATAAATTAAAAAAATTTTTATATTAATATTTCAATTGACTAGTTGATTTTATTTAAAAATTTACATTTTTCTTGCATTTAAATTTTGAAAATATTTTAAGTAGAAATTAAATTTTTTTTTTTAAGCTCCATTAAAATTTTGGATTATAATTTTTTAAAAAATTGTATTTTTAAAAGTAAACTTTGAAAATTTTTAATTATTTTTTAGTCGACTAAAAAATTTAATTTTTATTGCATTTGAATTTAACTAAAAATTCAATTAAATTTTAAAAATTAAATTCAAATTTTGAACTGTAACTTAAAAAAAATGAATTTTTAAAAGTAACCCTTAAAATTTTTTTTTCTTCCATCCAATTTAAAAATAAAAAAACTTTTTTTTTACCATTTTACCAGTAATTAATAAATTTATTTAAAACTTAAATTCGTGAGTTAGATTTCAGAGAATAAAAAAAAATAACAGTAAATAAATAAATAATCGACTTACTAAATGAAGCCGGATTGTGATAACTGGGACAATTAAGTCCCTGATAACGTAAAAACGGTACCAATTGTGATGTTGAACCTTGATATACACACTGGCCTTCAGCTAAAGTGTAGAGAGCATCGAACATTTCAAATAATCTCGCACTTGGCTGATGTATCGTGCATATAATTGTCCTCCCACCTCGAGCGAGTGTTTTTAATAATGAGATACATTGGAAGCACGATGATGAATCTAAGCCACTGTAAAATCAATCATTTTTTTTTTTTTAATTTGTAACTTAAAATATTTATCAGAATTTTTTTTATTCATTTTTTATTTAACAAAAAAAATTGTTGTAGTATATATATTTAAATAAAAATAATTGAATATGTGAAAGTGAAGATAAGATAGTAGAGAATCAGCACAAATGAATCATCGCTTTCTCTCAAAGTTCTTAAGCTGTACAATAGTAAATATACTTTTACTTTTAAATTATATTAAAATTTTTTTTTTATTTATATTTTCTTTGTTACAAACAATAATCGTGACTCATGACCTCAAAAGTTTATTTTAAAATTTGTATATATATGCAAGAGAGATAAAAATGAAAATATTTGAATTTGATTTAAGGATACTTCTGTATGATGGATATTTTAATGAGAGGATTTGAATAAAAATTTTGGTCCTTGAGACGAATGAAAGAATTTAATTTAGCGGGTAAAGTTGATTACCTCGTAGGCTCATCGAAGAACATTATTGGAGGGTTGTTAACCAGTTCCAATGCGATGGATAAACGTTTTTTCTGTCCTCCACTCAAGTTCGAGGTCATTGTGCGACGATGCTCTGCCAATCCGAGTGTTTCAAGGATCTCTTGGATCTGTATTTTTTTCAAACAAAATTTATTAATTAATTACTGAAAATTAATTTCCAATCATAATAATTATTTAAATTTTTATTTCCCGCGAATTTTCTTTTTTCTATAAATTTTTTGAAAATTAAATTCTGAGAATAAAAATTTTGATAAAAATCAAGGCGTAAAATTTTTGGAGGCCTCGGGGTATCAGGAAAATTTTTTGGAAAAACTTTAGCATATAGGAGTAAAGGAAATTTTTTTCCCAGGACTTCAGACGAGATCTAATGAAAATTCGATATTCAAAAACCGAACCGACAATAATTTCTTTTTTTCAAAAATTAAAAATTTTTATGGCGGGAAATTAAAAATTTAAAATTTTCATAGCGGGAAATTTAAAATTTAAATTTTTAAATAAGAATAAAAATTAACGTACAAGTTCTTCTTTTTCTGCTTTGTCAATTTTACTGCTCAATTTTAAACTAGCTGCCACTTTCATAGCTTCTTCAACGGTAAGATTTCCATGTAATTGATTATCTTGCATAATGTAAGCTGATAATTTTCTAAATGTGCTTAAATTTCTCTCATTTCCATTCATCGTTATACTGCCTTCCATTCCTGAAGATCTATAAAACGAAACCATAAACGTAAATAAATAAATAACTTCTATAAAAACATATTTATTTTCATTTTTATCAAGGTCCAGTGGAAAATAAAAATTAACCTGACATTCTAAAGTCAAAAAACCGGTTTCAATAAATGATTAAAAATATCCGAAGGTAAAGTCAATGACTTAAAAAGTGACCTTTGCTCTTGAAAATTTTTATTTTACTTATTTGTTGTTGTTACAAGAAAATTTTAAATAATTATTTTTAAACAAAAAACCGGTTGTTTAAACTTTCGCGGGTTTTTTAAATTTTCTTGTTGATTTTAGTTTAATTTCATCCTTGAATTTATCCAACGTAATATTCATATATATGTATACGTATATATATAAGGAAAAAGCCATGACATTCGATAAATATATATACATATATATTGCCTTGACACCGTGTAGTTGACCTATAGATCTACGTGCAATAAATTAAACTAGGAAGCCCTTGTTGTTGAATACTAATTACATTTTTTTTTTATTTATCATTTTTATTTTTTTATTTTAAAAATTTGAATTGAAATCAAAATTTTGTATTGCAAATAATTTTTAAATGAAAAGAAAAAATGAAAGAATTTAAAAATTAATTAATTGGCGGGAAAAAAAATTATGACCTATGATCTAGATCTACATGATGAATTTTTTTTTGTTAAGATCTATGATCTATAGAGATCACAGCTAGAGAAGCGGAAATTCGAAAGTTGTGACGTATGAAATTTTTTTAATAATTCTGGGATCTAAGAACAAAAATTTGATCTAAAAAGATCTAGAACTTACTGTAGATCTATTAAAAAAAAAAAATTAAATTTTAAGTGAAAATTTATCAGATTTTAGGTCTAAATTTTTTTATTTCAGTAAGAATTAAAAATTCAAATGTTGAAAAATATTTTTGGCGGCTAATAGAAGAAAATTTAAAAAATATTTAAGATCTAAGATCTTGATAGATCTATTGATCTAGAATTTAGATGTGTATGTTGATCTAATGAGTTGTCCAGATCTGATTTATTTTTTAATTTAGATAATTGTCAAATTTAAATAAAGCCCGCGAAAAAATTAATTGTACGGGAAATTTAAAATTTTAAATAAATCAGCTTTGAATTATGAAATTACCGTAAAAATTATTTGTTTCTAATCACTTTTATATCATATTAATTAAAAAAAAATACTTAATGAAGTATTGATAATTAATTAATTAATTATTGAGAAATTTTATTATTCAATATTGAAATAATTAACAATTATATTTGAGTAGATTATTAATTATTAGCAATAAATTACTTTATTAGTAAATTTTTTTAGTGCAATTTGATAAAAAAAATTGAATTAATTAGATAAATAATCAATTAATTGATTAATAAAGAATTTTTTAATAACTCAGGTAATTTAAATAACAAAAAAGATTACTAAATTAATTAATAAAATTATCTTACGGAATTTGATGACAAAAAAAAAAATAAATTAAATAATTAATAATTAATAATTACAGCATAATGACTAATGTAATTGTTAAACGTAATAAACTGACGTAATGTTAAATTAGAAAACGTAATTATTGCATTAATATAGTTATACTATCATATTTAAAATATAAACTTTTCCTTATTCCTTAATATATATATATATAACAAAAAAAAAAAAAAAAACATTTCTATAGTCTGCATAAAATTACCGATTGAAAGTGGTCTCAACTTTCAAAAAAAATTTCCATTTCACTGTCGCCTAAATTATTTTAATTTTTTTTTTAACTAAATAAATAAATTTTATAATTATTACAATATATATTGCAATAACTTTAGTACATTGTTTTATCGTCGTATCATTTCCCGTTTAGTATACAACCGGAAATCGCGACTTGTTGTCCGTTATTGACGTAATTGTTAGTTTATAAATTCCATAACAATAATATTTTATTTTATTTTATTATATTACTTTTTTTATTTTTTATATAAACAAGAAATTTATATATAATTACATATATCATATATATATATATATATATTATAATTAATACATTAATTTATTTGGACTTTGAATTTTTAAAAATTACAAATTCTTTAATATCAATAAAAAAAAAATTTATTCTTATCTTTTATCAATTTTATCTATAAATTATTTATTTTTTATCTACAAAAAATGACCCGATACTTTAAGAAAATAATTATTGATTTTTTACAATTTTTTAATGAGGCTGTGATTAAGGTAGTTCACTCGCACACCGACTTTTCTTAGGAATGCGATGAAATTAAAACATGAGATTAACAAAAATGTCTAATATTTAATGAAAAAAAAAAAAAAACGAAATTTTTTCACGGATTGTAAAACGAGATATTAACAATCAAAAAGTTCATGATTAACATGCCGGAGATCTACCGAGTATAAAAAAAAAAATGTAGTTTTCTGAATATCTTGGAAACGGTTCTTACCATTTTTTTAAAAAACTTATCTACTGTTAAATGAACTATCTTAAAATTAAACAAAAATTAAACTCAATTTTTTTTTTTAAATTTTTAGAAGACAAAAATTCCATAATCAACAAACTGACCAGTCTAGGATTATTATTTTTTTTTTTTTTTTGTAATAAAAAAATTTCTGAATAAATATTTATATAAAAAAAAAACTTACTTGTATCCAGTAAGAATATTAAGTAAAGTTGATTTTCCAGCGCCAGACGGTCCCATTATTGCCGTAAGTTCGCCGGATCTTAATCTCCCACTGACAGATTTGAGAATTGTCTTCTCATCTTTAAAAAAAATTTAAAAAATTCATTAAAACCAAAAAAAAAAAAATTTTTTATAACTGACATTTAAATAATTATATAAAATCCTTATCAATATTAAAAAAAAAAAAAACAAAAAAAAAAAAAAAAAAAAACCATAAATAAAATCATGACATTAAATAAATTTTCTATGACTCATAGGATCTAGAAACATTTGAGTACTTAAAAAAAAAAACTGACCGCAATTTTGCAATAATTTTTTTTAAATTTCAAGGTATCTCCATTTATTCATAAATCCTAGTTAACATTCACTTGCATCTTATATTTTAATAAAAAAAAAATCTTTTTTAATTGATTTTAAGTTTAAGGTCTAAACAAGGTAATATATAGTATATGTATAGATATTTATATATATTTATTTGAAGATATTATGTTAATATATTACGCATAAATATATGAATATATTGCAGTTTAAATGAAATGTAGGAAAGTTCTGGCTAAGGATTATCGCAATTCAACGAACCGCAAATGTAATTCCGGTCTTATGCCAGTCTCTGATATATTTCTTGCTCTTTTTTCAGCTAATTTATTTATACGCAATATATTCATGTAGTATAATGGGAGGGGGTAATGGGATTAAATAATAAATGGATATGAAATAGGGAAAGAAAGTTAATTTGTTGAAAGAAATAATCAGCCCTCGGGCGATTGCCAAACTACATTGTAATGACTATTGTAAATATGCGAGCCCTGACCGCATTTACTATCGAGTACTCGAGGTCTTATGATCAATCTTTTTTTAAATAAATATTGAAAAGAAAAAAATAAATTATTGTTATTATTGATAATTTATTTGATTAGAAAAATAATGAATTTTGATGAGCGTTATCGTTGACTATTTGAGATAGGGAAATGTAACTTGTGATTACTGTAATGGAAATTTAATTTTGTATGACTTTGATGTCGATAAGAAATTTTAAAAGTTGAGACTTTAGAGGTATGAAGTTTTGAGTGGAAAGTAGGCAGTTTTTTAAAATTATTTAATTGGTTTAATGATGATAACTTTTGAAGGATTGATTTTATGGTAATTATTGTTGAGATGAAAATTGAAGGAAATTAAATTCCCTTTACAATGACCACTAATGATGTACATTTATTTCAATTATTTTTCAAGATATAGCCGATCAAAGTTAGAACTCCAAATTTAGTTTTTCATCAGGCTTTCAATTATTATTTATTTTTACATTTTTACTTATATCTCATTAATTATTATATACAAGTACACATCATTTATGGTCATTAGAAAGGTAAATTAATTTCCTACAATTTTGATATCAATAAAAAATTTCATAGGGTCAATAGTTTTAAAGTTACCGCCATTTAAAGTCCGTAGAAAAATTTCACTGTCACAAATAAATAAATCTGTCAAAATTAATGTAACTTTTAATCAATTAATTTTACACTAATTACCATTAGTACTAAAATTAAGAAATTTAATTTCAGTTTCATAAATCAAATAAAATATCTACTATCTCTTATATTTTTAAAAATATTGCCAATCAAATTTAAGTAAAGGTTGCAAAAAATTTTTATTACTCTAGTGGGACCATTAATTTACACATATATATATATATATATATATATATATATATATATATATATATATATTCATCGGGTCAATGGCAAAGAAGTTGTATATATCGTAATAATAAAATTTAATTTTTATTTTATATTTAAAAATAAAATTTTGAAATCCACACAGTAGATGCATAAAAAATGATCTTTTGCGATGACGACAACGTTCAGCAATTTTACGACTTAATTCATCTACATAAAAGTCAATAATTGTAAAATATTACGGTACTTGCACAATTAGCTAATTATTTATTATTTATTTTTATTATTTTAAAATTTATATTTCATTTAAATATTTAAAAGCTGTTACAAATATTCTAACTCATAAAATAATAATAAAAGAAAAATAAAAAATTACAGTTATTAACATTTACTAGTTTGTCATGTTGCAATAACAATCGTGCGTTCAATCTATCACGCTATATTACTAACAGTCGATATTTTTTTTTCTTTTTTTTTAAATTTTTAATTTATTTATTTGACTTATCTGTCATATCACTAGTAAATTAAAATACAATTATTTTGCAATATTTTTCGTTTCGTTCGTTTGACATTTTTTAGCTGCAAATTAATTTAATTTTATACGAACAAAATAAATAAAAAAAATCGATAAACCTGTTTTTTAACTAGTTAATTACTAGTTAAATAACTAGTCATTAATTTTTTACTCACTCACTTTTGTTTAAACAATTTATAAAATATATTTTAAATTTAAAATCAGCGGCAAATCATCTCAAGTCTTATGAAACGTATTATTACTCGCGTATAAAAAATCACCTGCGTGACTACTAATAAAATTTTTTTTTTTATTAAAACGCTTAAAAATAATTTCCCGAAGGTCTGAAAATGATAAAAAAATTTTTTTCTATAAAAATTGGTTAATTATTGTAGGAATTACGCAAAGTTTAAGTTTGTTGGCAGCACTCGCCTTTAGCTTCTGAAGCAAACTTTATGAAATTGTTGAATTTTATCAACCAAATGTCAAAATTTATTTACATTTGATGCTAAGGATAAAAATCCATTAATATTTGAATGGGAAAGAAAAAAAAATGTATTTATAAAATTTGGAGGGAAAACTTTTTTGAAAATTTCCGCCAAAGTAATTTTATTTACTATGCCGCCATCTGAAAATATTTTTTAAAATTAATCATGTAGTAAAAGTACTAATAATAACTTCTTAATGGTAGCACGCGCCTTAGGCTGGTGCGGCTAATTTAAAAATTGTTTCTTTAATTTTCTTATTACTTGTATTGAAAAAAATTGCCTGCATTACTAGTAAAAATTTTTTTTATTTAGACGTTTAAAAATAATTCGCCAAAGGTCTAAAGAAGATAAAAAAAATTTTTTTCAATGAAAATTGCTTAATTGGTGTCGAAATTACGCAAAGTTGGAATTTGTTGGCAGCACTCGCCTTTGGCTTATGCAGAAAATTCTATGAAATTTTTGAATTTCATCAACAAAATATCAAAATTTATTTAAATTTGACATTAAATACAAAAATTGTCTAACAAATGAATTAAAAATAAAAAAAAATTATTTGAAAAATTTGGAGTGAAAATTTTTTTTTAATTTCCCGCCAAAAAATTCTATTTACTATGCTGCCATCTAAGAATTTTTTTTAAACCAATCATGCAATAAAAATTCTAAAAATAACTTCCTGGTGGTATCACGCGCCTTAGGCTCGTGCGGCAAACACAAAATTCTTTTCTTTAATTTCCGCGGGAAATAAAAAAATATTTGAATAATTTTTATTTGAAATTTAATTTCTTCTCATAACTATTTTCTAAATAAATACTAAAAATTAAAATATGAAAATATTTAAACTGGGAATTGAATTTAAATAAAAAAATGTAGTCAAATATTTGTTCGCAATTGTGTAGACACTCGAGATATGTTAGTTATGTAAACTATGTTAAATTGAACAAGATTATTTAAAGAGTACTACTGGTGTTTAGCAAATTAAACTTGCATATGTAAATGTTTTTAAAACAAGAAAGTATCCGTGACATAACTTAGCGATGCATTTAAAATATATAAGAAGAGGGCGTATTTACTTCCGTCATTTGCGTATCTACTTCACTCCATATCAATCTATGAACGAGCACGTATCAAAAAAATGTATATATTATATGAAAAAAAAAAATTGCGCAATTTTTGAAAAATAACGACCGTATTCTATAATAAAATTTTTTTCAAAAATTATTATCATATGCTCTAGTAATATATAACAGAATAGAACACTTTCACTGTGGTCAATGTCATCGGAAAACCTGTTTCTGTTTCAATGCGTATTTTATTTGAAAGAGCAACAAGTTTTAGATCTAGATAAAAAAAATTGTGTCGACGTAAATATAAAATTTTTTTTAAATTTCAAGTTTTCAAGGTTAAAATATCAACAAAATATTTTTAAATTTAAAAAATGTGCTGCTGATTAAAATTTACAAAATTTTATTTTTCAAGTCTGAACTTTTTTTTTATTAAACGAAAAATTTCATTGTATTTTTTCGTTGTTGTTTTTGATGGAAATTTTATATTATATATTTAAATACATATATATTTTTTGATATTTTTTAAAACTGACTTTCTAATGATAGAAAGTATTTTTAGCTCTAGTAGAATTTTTTTAATGAGTGATAGAAATTTAGTAGTCAGTAATTTAAAAATAATAATAATAATAATAATAATAATAATAATAATAATAATTATTATTATTATTATTATTATTATTATTATCATTATTAAAAGATATGAATATTTTCATTGTATTCTAATAAAAAAAAAAAAATATATGAATAGTATGTGAGAATTAAATTTATCAATTTTGATAAAGACTGAGATCAGAGTTCATTATTTTTAAAATAAAATTTTAATCATTGCGATTATCAAATATGTCAGTGACTTTTTTTTGTCATTACTATTTTTTAATCTCGACTTCAATAAATTTTTTAATCACTTGAAAAAAAAAAATTAAAGCCGTTTAAAAGTTTAATTTTTTTGATGAATGAAAACACAGAAAAATTTATTGAATGTTAAAGTATCTGAGTTATTGCGATTCGTGAATGAAGTAACACAAGGATTAGGTAAGATTATTTTGTCTCTAACTATAAATTACATGTATCCATTCATATTTATGATGAGAAGATAATGTAAGACCGTCAGGTAACTGTACTAGATTATCGGTCATTAAAAAAAAAATTTATTAGTTTTAAATAAATAAAACTTTTTTTTATTAATTAAAATAAATTATTTAGATTTTTTTTGCCTTTTTAAACTATGGGATTGTAATAATTTATGTATTTATTTAAATATTTCAGGGCAATAAGTTTATTTTTTTTTAATTCTGAGGGGTGGAAATTTAAATTAAAATACAAAGGAAAGTTTTTTTAATCAGTAGATCGTGTTTAATTTTTTTTTAAACGGCCGTTTTTATTCTGAGGCCTGAGGAATATTTTATGAGTACTCTAGAGAAGTTTTAAGTTCCCGTCAGAAGTCATTTTTGAATAATTAAATAAATTTAATAAAAACCAAAACAAACTTTTTAAAAGTTTTTATTGAAACAACTCGTAAACTACTTTACCATCTGATTAATTTGATTCTTATTGCATTTTTTTATATTTTTCTCCATGTATGAAGCTCCAGTTTTCCATTCGAATAGAAATTGTAATTTTGGCGGGCTAAAAATCAAATTTTCGCGCGAAATTAAAATTTTTTTTTTTAAAAACCCCGCCATTTTATCAAATTTTATTTTTTTTCTTAGCCCGAGGGTCATGCTACGGAAAATATCTTCTAGTTTAATAAACTTTTTCTTTTTTTTTATTTCCGGTACTGAGTAGGTCGCTATCACTGCAGAAGTGGGGGAATTTTTAAGATTCTAAAGTTAGGACGCAATTAAAAAGTTTGAATTTTTTTTTTTCAACAATACAATTTACAAAAAAATAAAAAAATAAAAAAATGCACATATAGGAAATTGAAAAAACTACACATGCATTTTTTTGAAATATTTTTTTTTTCCAAATTTATCATTTTTATAAAAATTCAAAAATTAGACGTCTGTTAACTTCAGTACTTTTTTGGAGCCCCAGGAAATTGTTCATAACTCATCAAATTTTAAATATTTTCGTTCAAAAATTTTATCATATATTTATTATATATCCCCAAATATATCCTCAAAATATCAAAATATTCCCTACAATAGTTTTCTTAAAAAAAATTCCCAAAAATCGTCTTTTTTTAGGTTGCACTCATGCCTTTTAAATTAGCCGCGGATTCGCGCCAAATCTATTAATCATCCAAAAGCTCAAAATTTTTCTTATCATCATTATTAATATAATAAATATACATAATTTCCACTTACTTCCTTTGCGTCCCTCTCTGACTTTGTAAGTTAAATCCGTAAACGCGAGATCAACTGGTGGTCTTTTCGGTAAATGCGTTATAGTTTTCGGCTGAATCGGCACAATCTGAACTCTGACAACCGAACCCTTTCTCGGTTGCATTAAAATTCCATTGGCGTCATCATCCCTCGAACTGTTGCCCTCTAACTTCATTTTTTAAACTTAGATCTCAATAAATCCAACAAAAAAAATCCTCAGTATTTTGAAAAATAAATTTTTTCTTTAATTAAAAAATGATTTGTGATCACTGACGTACTCGAATCATCGAGAAGCTCAACCACCTGCAACAAATAAATATTTTTTTTCTTTTTATCATTAAATTGACGTCTATGTAAACGAACAAGTCATCAAAGACCTTCGAACTCTTTACATAATTACTAAAAAAAATTATAACAGTTTTTAAAATTTAAATTTAATTCAATTTAAGTAAAATTTTCAAATCAAATTCCATAACAAAAAACAATTAATAGTTAATTAATTAATTAAAAAAAAAATCTTACATTATTTAAAAATCACTCGTTAAAAAAAGTCCGTCGTGACGTAAAAAAGTAATTAACAATTTAATCATAACTTTAATTAAATATTATGATTAAGGAATTTCACAATTCACATTTATGATAAAACAAATATGTGAAGATGATTCTGTTAATTAAACTAGTGAGACACATTAATTAATTAATTTATTGATTAATTAATTAATCTTGTTAATTTAGTTAGCAGAGCGAACGCACGGAGCGCTCGATTACTACGAGGTTTAATGCTTCGCGTCTGAAGACGGACTGAAAACTGAAGTAAAGACTGAGGGATTTAACTGTCGGACAGCATAAAGAGCTGAGTTTGAGGTAAAGAAATACCAGGAGATATTAACAGTAAGAGTTGGATACAAGACGGCCGTCACCGTTGACCATCGATCTGACTCGCGGATTATATTTTAATGATCAGCTCGCGGTTTATGTATGTATTTGTGTAAATATATATATGTACATATGTTTTATGTATGTATTATCTGCCATTATTTAATAAAATGTATATAAATTGCGAATAAAAATAAAATGAGAAATAAAATTTGTTCAAAGTCGAATTTATTATTATTTATAATTATTGACATTTAGAAAATTTTTTGCTTTGGTTTTTTGCTGATGTCTGGGATTGGATAATTAGTGTTTTTTTTTTTTTTAATTAAATTTTTTGAGTGTAATTTGAGGGGAGAGACTCATTAGTTTGGAGTTTAGATGATTTTGTGAAGGTAATTGAGAAAACTGGATGTTTGAGGTGAGTTGAGAAGAGGGAATTTAATTTTCTGTAATTTTGGTCTTTGTGGTAATTAGTGTAAAATTAATTGATTAAAAATTACATTAATTTTGACAGATTTACTTATTTGTGACAGTGAAATTTTCTACGGACTTTAAGTGGCGGTAACTTTAAAACTATTGACCCTATGAAATTTTTTATTGATATCAAAATTGTAGGAAATTAAATTACCTTTCTAATGACCATAAATGATGTGTACTTGTATATAATAATTAATGAGATATAAGTAAAAATGTAAAAATAAATAATAATTGAAAGCCTGATGAAAAACTAAATTTGGAGTTCTAACTTTGATCGGCTATATCTTGAAAAATAATTGAAATAAATGTACATCATTAGTGGTCATTGTAAAGGGAATTTAATTTTCTATAATTTTGGTCTTTATGGTAATTAGTGTAAAATTAATTGTTTAAAAGTTACAGTTATTTAAACAGATTTATTCATTTTTGTAACAGTGAAATTTTCTGCGGACTTTAAATGGCGGTAACTTTAAAACTATTGACCCTATGAAATTTTTTATTGATATCAAAATTGTAGGAAATTAAATTACCTTTCTAATGACCATAAATAATGTGTACTTGTATATAATAATTAATGAGATATAAGTAAAAATGTAAAAATAAATAATAATTGAAAGCCTGATGAAAAACTAAATTTGGAGTTTTAACTTTGATCGGCTATATCTTGAAAAATAATTGAAATAAATGTACATCATTAGTGGTCATTGTAAAGAGAATTTAATTTCCTTCAATTTTCATCTCAACAATAATTACCATAAAATCAATCCTTCAAAAGTTATCATCATTAAACCAATTAAATAATTAAAAAAAACTGCCTAATTTCCACTCAAAACTTCATACCTCTAAACTCTCGATTTTCAAAATTTTTTATAGACTCCAAAATCTACAAAAATTAAATTTCCTTTACAGTAATTCAAAGTTATCCTTATTTTCAATATTGTCTAAATTACCACCACTAGAAATAAGAACTGATTTATTTAAAAAATTCACGTTCCATTTTTAAATAATTGAAGATGTTTTCTATAAAAAAAAAAAAAATCATTAGACGCCACGAATATCAATGAAAAAATTACACAATCGTCAATAAAAATTCTATGAACTGATTACTCATAAAAAAACCAGAAAATTGATCGTTTGAAAAAATCCAATTGTATGCAAAACTATTTTTTAAATTCAAACTAAAATTCAAACACTTCTGGACACTCATCATAGACAAGTTTACTTTTAGACCTTGAGTTATCTATTACAACGTATCATTATTATATATATGTACTATAAAGACTACATTGTATATCTATACATACATATATATCGTAATTGACTTCTGTACCTAAAATATGCATGTGACATTTTAATTTTCACTGTGTCTACATATCGCATGCTAAATATTCCACGCGAGATATTTTTTTTTTTTATTAAAACCTCCAATTTTTATTAATCTCATTTTGTTGCAAAATTTTTTTTTTCTTCTAATTATTTATTTTTAAATATTTTTAATTATTGAAAATATAAATTACACTTTTAATTTATTACAATAAATTTAACAACATTAATTATAATATGACGAAATAAATAAATCATACATATATATCACACACGTCATAGTAAACGCATTGCGAATAGTAAATAATAATTACAATAGTAAAAATTAATTTATTTTAAATAAATTCATTTTGAATTATAAATTTTTTTTTTTTACGAATAATTGAAAAAAAAAATCATTTATTTGAATTTTATACTTATTTTCATTTAAACTCATTAAATTAAATTTTATACTTATCTTTAATTTAAATTACGGCTTAAATACTAAAGATATGACAAAAAGAAATAAGATAAAATTTATAGGAAATTGAATTCTCTATAAAATTGTTCCTATACAAATTTATTGTAACTTTGATAGTTCGGCTGCAATTAAAATTTGAAAATTTGTTTTGTAAAAAATAATTTTTTTAAAGGAATTGGAATTGAATTTTGTACTTATCTTGGAATTTAAATTACGGCTTAAATACTAAAGATATGACAAAAATGTATGAGATAAAATTTCTAGGAAATTTAATCTTCTGTAAAATTGTTCCTATACAAATTTATTGTATCATTGATATTTTGGCTGCAATTTGAATTTAAATGTCAAGTAAAAAAATTTTCAAAAATTTTTAAAAATAATTTTATATTTAAATATTTTTGATAATTATTTTAAAGAAATATATCATTGATGATTAAATATGTAGGTAGTATATATAACAAAATTCCAAGAAATCCTTTTTTTGGAGTCTTATTTATTAATTGAATTTAAATAAAATTTCTGGTATTTGAATTTAGCGCTCGATTAATTTTTTTTTAATTTTTATCAATAAATTTTCTGTTGAAATAAAATTCTATGATATTGCACGGAAAAAAAACATTTGATTGTGTATTTTTAAAACCTATACTTCACTAATTAATTTTTTACAAAAATATTATGACAAAATAAATTTTATGTTTTATAAAAAATAATTTGTTTTTGTAATAAAAAAAAAAAAAAAAAACAAATAAAATAATAAAAATCAGTTAATGAGTCATATTGACAGACTGATGAATATAAATATTATTAAATTAAAATGTCAGAATTAATTCAGTCTTTATCATCCCGTAAAATATTATTCCAAAGGTTATCATCTGCACTATAATTCTATGAAATAAAATATTCCAGCCTTTTGCAATGTCAAAATAAATAATTTCTTTTTTTTTTACAACTTTTATTATTATTATTATTATTATTATTATTATTATTATTATTATTATTATTATTATTATTATTATTATTATTATTATTATAAAATTATGCTGAAGGACTTTTGAGATCGTAGGATAATTTAAAAAATTTTTTTCCAACTACAAAAAATTAAAACTTAATTTTTTTTATCCCTCACTTTAAAATCCATTAAAATTTAAAAAAAATTTATTCATTGTTTCAAATGAATCTTTTCTCTTTGTTTTTTATTTATTATTATTATTTATACTAATAATAATAACATTGTTTATTGACATTACTGTCCAGTTATATCAATATGATTATAAAAAAAAAAAGTGGATGACACAAAGTTCAGAGTCCGAGATCGCAATACGTTCTTATATATTCTAGTTTATTATTATATTATTAAAATATAACTTTACATTATTTAAATTATTTTTTAATTAAATAAGTTTTTTTAATTCCAAATTAATAATAATACTCGTTTTTCTACCAAGTCAAAATAAATTCATAATAAAATTTTCATTTTTAAAACATAATCAAATTTATATTTTAATTATTAATGACAGAAAATTATTTTATTAACATTATTATATATATTTTAAACTTATAGATTAATTATTTCTAATCTACAGTTACCATAATATTTTTATTTACTTAAAAAATATTAAAATTTAAATTCCCGCGAAAATCAAATTTTTAAAATTTCTTCAGTCACAAAAATAACAACTGTTTCTTTCAAATAATAAATTAATATATAATATATATGAGTAAATTAAAGACAAATTGTTAAGATGTAAAAATATAATTTATATATTTTTAAATTTATTTAAAAATAATAAAAGTTCCCGCGGTGAAAGGACGCGCTAATGGGAACCAGTTGTTTGATCATTGACCGTAAAATAAATACGCGATCTTGACTTTCGCGAAGAAAGAGAAAGACCCTCAACCTGACCATTCACATATATGTACATACATATATATAAATATATATGTATACAAATTATTCCATTAATCATAAGCAGTAACGGATTGAAAATACAAAAGACTGAAAATTAAAATTAAAAAACAAAAATAAAACTTACCACTATTCTCGTACAAATTTGACTGACATCAATAATTAATTAATTAATTTTAATGATAATTAAATATATCATTTATAATATAAAAAATTATTTTTTGGTATTAGAAAAAAAAATGAACACTTGAAATTTACTAAAAACCTGACAGGTTAAAAAATAATGAGCTTAGATGTCAGTCGTCACTTGATCATCTACTAGACGATTACTAGTCGATTTATATATATTTATTTAATATATATATATATACATGTATATTTTTTTTTACAACATTATTACTGAATAATGGATTAGGTGTAATGAGTAATCGCCTTGAAAACAACCAAACAATTATGGCGGATTAGATAGTAGATGGTTTGTGTGAGAATGAGAAAGAAAAGATAAATAATAAGTGGAATGAGAGTAGAATAGATAAAATAAAACCAGATAGCAGTAAACATTAGATACTTGGTCGGTAATTGTAGTTCTGCGTCATCAGATGGTAATTGGGCGCGGTTTTGTCGATTGTGGGTAGCGGTAATAAATGGCGGGAAAAATTTGAATTTAGAATGGAGATTTTTAAATAAGTGTGTAGCAGCAGACAAATTTAAAATTATTAATGAGAGTAAATGATTTATGAAATAAAATTTAAAAAAACGCGCTTGTTAAAATTGTTAAAATTAATATATTTTTTTATCATATTCTCGCCATTTTATTTTGGGACAGATACAACACCATTCAAAACATCTCTACTCAAAATGGTACGCAACATCTTTATTCGTCGACATGTAAATTCAACAACAACTTTATTCATCAGTATATACTTATAGCGACATTTATGTTGATAAAAATATGAATTCACCTCATGCTTATTCAGAATCACCTGAACTCACTATCATCTTTATTCCATTATTTTGTATGGGTGAAATAAAAAATGAACGAAATATGAAAAAAAATTAAAATCAATAGCGATAACTTTGAAATTATAGAATTAAATATATTTATTAAATGAAATAGTATTGTAAATTACATTAAGTAAATTTGAATAAATAAAATATAATTTATTCAACTGAAATAAAATTTCTTTAATTAATTTATTACGATAAATATTTTTTTTTTTTTTTCTTATCCCTCAAATTCATTAAAAAAATATAGGCTGTGGCCTAGTGTCCATTTAGCAATAGTGATTTGAGCGTAGCGGGAATGACAAAAAGTAAATGGGACGTAAGCGGAAATTTCAAATAGCAAACTAACCCGAAATGCGCATGCGCGAAAATTTAAAACTATAAAGCGGGTGCCCAATAAAAAGTTCTTCGCATATATATATATAGAAATTTTGTTTTTATCATTTCTAGGTATTCTTTTTTTTTTACTTACCTTTAGTCATGTGCGTAATTTTTTCGGCATAAATAAATGTATTTTCATTTTTTAAAATATACTTATTATTATTTGTGGAATAAAATATTTAATTAAAAAAAAAAAAAAAAGGTATTTTCTTGAGAAAAAAATAAATAAATCAAAACAATTTAAATAAAAATTTATTATTAAAGAAATAAAACGATTGAAAACAGACATTTTACTACGCATACAATCGTAAATAAGTCGACATGTACTGCTTTAACAATACGCATGTGCAAGCATTTAAAAATTTAGCAAATCTTTCGATTGTGTAACTAATTTGTTATTTATTACTATTAAATATAAATATAATTATATATATTTGATTTAGTCATATTTAACTACATTTATGTGCATTAATAAACAAAATATTTAATTAAAAATAAAGGAAAAGATATTGTCTTATTTAAATTAGAACTACTTAATATAAAAAAAATTAAAATTAATTATAAAAAAAAAAAAACTCAGAGGACAAATATTCTAGTGCACATGCGCCATTTAAAAAAAAACAGTGACTTCCACAGAGTATTCTGTATAGATTTTTTTTTTCTTTTTAAAAATATGTCTCTATATTTACTATATGAAATTTTTTAGTATGAATATAAATATTTATATTTATCATTTATTTCTTTACAATAATTTTGATATTCTGTACGGCAAATATCGTACAGCAACACAAATTTTTATAACGAAACTGATAAAAAATATAAATAATATTGTAAAAAAAAAATTATTATATGTATAAATAAATGTATTTTTTTCTTAATTATTCATAATTTTTTTGTTTTACTTACCTGTATCTATGAGGGTTCTTCTGCTTCTTCTTAATTATAATTATTTTTCACTTTCTTATATATATATACTTATTTCTACTTATAAACTAAAATATTTACTTAAAAATAAAGGGAAGGTTATTTTTTTCATTAATAAATGCTCAATTGAAAATAATAAATATTAGGATTTATTATTTAAAAAAAAAAAAAAAGCGGCTGAGGACCGACTTCCTATACTGTGCGCATTCACCTACAATTGTATTTGTTTAAAAATACAATTGTACTGGTCTAGGCTATTTTCTTTTGGAAGAAAGAAAATAGCCCGTTTGGGAAACCTCGACACCGATAAAATACTCCGATAAAAATCCGATAGACCCGGAATCTATCGGTTTAAATCGGAGGATTTTATCAGTGAAAAAACCCGACCAACACAGTGATCACTCGATTGGTGACCAAAAAAAAGCTAAATAAAATACAAATACAAAATATTATACATAAAACAATTATAAAATAAATACATAAACAATACAAATGAATATATATAAATATAAAATTGAATAAAAATTTGTTAAAATTAAAACTTACTATTAGTATCCGTGTCTGGAAATCCCAATAAACAAAATCACACACACACTGATTACACTCTTAAATTTAAATTAAATAATAATAAAACAGACTTAAAATTAAGCGGGAACGGGAATAAAAAAAGGAAAAAGTAAATTAAATAAAAGCAAACCAAACCATGCAGTCAAACCCGAATAAAAAAAACACACTTAAAATTAAAAGGGAAGGGAAGAATGAGGAATAAAATTAAATTAAATATAAACAATCCAAACCATGCGATCAAACCCGAAAAAAATAAAAAAAAAACAAGCAAGCACAAGCCATGCAATAAAAACATGCCACTCGTACACATTCTTACAAAATAAAAATATAAATTAATAAATTATAAATCACTCTTACAGCATCCATCACACTCACACTTTAACAAAATAAGTATTTAAAACTAATTACAATTTGGCTAAAATTAAATAAATAAATATAAAAAATACAAATAAATAATAAATAATAAAAATAAATAATTAAATTAATTAAATAAATAATTGGTCTTCTTCTTGGTCCTGGTCCTCCTTCTCCTGGTCACGGTATTCCTTGGCAGCCATGGATATCCTTATTCTTCTTGACTGGATCTGAAACTAAGATATATATCCCAATAGATTAAATACAGGGATACATATTCATAAAAAAAATAAAAAATTTGAAAATAAATATGCACCAGAAAAAAAAAATTAAAGCGGCGGTGTGTCCTTGGATCTGCATCACCTTGTCCTTGATGTTCAGCAACATCACTGTCCTCAAAATTATTCTGGTCCTGGTAGGCCAGTCATGTCAATAGATTCCATTGGACTCTAGATTAGACACGTCATAAATAATATGGGAACAAGTTAATCCAAATTATATCTAAACCTGAAAAAAAAAAATTAGAAAGAGAAAAAAGAGAAAGAAATTAATAGCCTAATAACTTCAACATGGTAAGAGTTAGGTAGGTCCCTGGAATCATGAAAAATCTACTAAAAAAAATTAGAAAGAAAAATTATACATTTAAACTTAAACGAAAAAAAAAAATTATAAAATTTATCCAATCCCTGGTGAGGTTCCGTATCCTTGAAAAATCTAATTAATAAAAATCATGTTACTAAACCTAAAACTAATTCCTAAATAATGCAAAAAAAAAAAAAAAGATAAAAAATAAACATGTCGGGGTACGGTTCGCGTATCTAATTTTTTTTTTTTAATAATAATTAAAATGCTATCAAAACTAAATAGATAAATAATAAAATGACTCTATTGTTAAAAGAACGACGTTAACTTAAGTGACTTTATATTTAACAAATGACTCGAATCTACGGAACTTCAATAAAATAAAAAAAAAAAGAAGGGGCGGAGGGGGGGGGGGGTTAAAGTACATTTACATTATTTAATTCAATTGAAATAAAAATAAAAAAAAAAATGGCTCTAATTCAAGTGACTCTACTTTCAAAAAACTACTGACTCTACTTCTACTAAATTGACGCTAAATTAGATGACGATAAAATAATGAAGAATAAATGAGCAATTACATTAAATTAATTAATCAAAGCAAGAAAAAAATGGCCCTAATTTAAGTGACTCTACCCGTATCAAAATGACGCTAAATTAAATGACTCGACTTTTTTAAAAATGACTCGAATAAGATGACTCTACGGTTAAAAAAACGACTCTAAATAAAGTGACTCTACTTCTATCAAATTGACGTTAAATTAAATGACTCGAATTAAACGACGATAAAAAAAATAAAAATGAATGAGCATTCACATTAAACTACTTAATTGAAACCGAATTTCCTTTTGATCGTATAAAAAAGTCACTATAAAATCACATCATTATAATATCATCAATAAAACCATTGCAGTCAATATTAATATCAATTGTGCAATGTGACCTGCCAGGGCCAATTACACTATCATTATAGAATGATAATGGTATTGATATTAATTATGACAGCAACCATAATATTGACAATACCGATAACAGCATGATTATTACAGATTTTCTTAACATATACGAGCAATAACGATCGAAATGTATTGAAAATAAAAATTTAAAAAAAAAACAGTGAAACCTGACCGAGTGCCAGGTTTCTATCATTAAGTGAAACGAAAACCGACTCTACTCTTAAAAAAAGTAACTCTATTTCTATTAAATAGACGCTAAATTAAGTAACTCGACTGTTTGTAAAATGACTCGAATTAAATGACGATAAAAAATTAAGAATAACAGAGCATTTAAATTAAATTAATTAATCGAAGCAAAAAAATAAAAAAAAATGATCCTAATTTAAGTGACTCTACCCGTATCAAAATGACGCTAAATTAAATGACTCGACTTTTTTAAAAATGACTCGAATAAGATGACTCTACGGTTAAAAAAACGACTCTAAATAAAGTGACTCTACTTCTATCGAATTGACGTTAAATCACATAACCCGAATTAAACGACGATAAAAAATTAAGAATAACTGAGCATTAAAATTAAATTAATTAATCGAAGCAAGAAAAAAATGGCCCTAATTTAAGTGACTCTACCCGTATCAAAATGACGCTAAATTAAATGACTCGAATAAGATGACTCTACTGTTAAAAAAACGACTCTAAATAAAGTGACTCTACTTCTATCAAATTGACGTTAAATTAAATGACTCGAATTAAACGACGATAAAAAAATGAAAATGAATGAGCATTCACATTAAACTACTTAATTGAAACCGAATTTCCTTTTGATCGTATACAAAAGTCACTATAAAATCACATCATTATAATATCATCAATAAAACCATTGCAGTCAATATTAATATCAATTGTGCAATGTGACCTGCCAGGGCCAATTACACTATCATTATAGAATGATAATGGTATTGATATTAATTATGACAGCAACCATAATATTGACAATACCGATAACAGCATGATTATTACAGATTTTCTTAACATATACGAGCAATAACGATCGAAATGTATTGAAAATAAAAATTTAAAAAAAAAACAGTGAAACCTGACCGAGTGCCAGGTTTCTATCATTAAGTGAAACGAAAACCGACTCTACTCTTAAAAAAAGTAACTCTATTTCTATTAAATAGACGCTAAATTAAGTAACTCGACTGTTTGTAAAATGACTCGAATTAAATGACGATAAAAAATTAAGAATAACAGAGCATTTAAATTAAATTAATTAATCGAAGCAAAAAATTAAAAAAAAATGATCCTAATTTAAGTGACTCTACCCGTATCAAAATGACGCTAAATTAAATGACTCGACTTTTTTAAAAATGACTCGAATAAGATGACTCTACGGTTAAAAAAACGACTCTAAATAAAGTGACTCTACTTCTATCGAATTGACGTTAAATCACATAACCCGAATTAAACGACGATAAAAAATTAAGAATAACTGAGCATTAAAATTAAATTAATTAATCGAAGCAAGAAAAAAATGGCCCTAATTTAAGTGACTCTACCCGTATCAAAATGACGCTAAATTAAATGACTCGACTTTTTTAAAAATGACTCGAATAAGATGACTCTACGGTTAAAAAAACGACTCTAAATAAAGTGACTCTACTTCTATCAAATTGACGTTAAATTAAATGACTCGAATTAAACGACGATAAAAAATTAAGAATATCTGAGCATTTAAATTAAATTATTTAATCGAAGCAAAAAATTAAAAAAAAATGGCCCTAATTTAAGTGACTCTACCCGTATCAAAATGACGCTAAATTAAATGACTCGACTTTTTTAATAATGACTCGAATAAGATGACTCTACTGTTAAAAAAAACGACTCTAAATAGAGTGACTCTACTTCTATCGAATTGACGTTAAATTACATGACCCGAATTAAACGACGATGAAAAATTAAGAATAACTGAGCATTTAAATTAAATTAATTAATCGAAGCAAAAAATTAAAAAAAAAATGGCCCTAATTTAAGTGACTCTACCCGTATCAAAATGACGCTAAATTAAATGACTCGACTTTTTTAATAATGACTCGAATAAGATGACTCTACTGTTAAAAAAAACGACTCTAAATAGAGTGACTCTACTTCTATCGAATTGACGTTAAATTACATGACCCGAATTAAACGACGATAAAAAATTAAGAATAACTGAGCATTTAAATTAAATTAATTAATCGAAGCAAAAAATTAAAAAAAAAATGGCCCTAATTTAAGTGACTCTACCCGTATCAAAATGACGCTAAATTAAATGACTCGACTTTTTCAAAAATGACTCGAATAAGATGACTCTACTGTTAAAAAAAACGACTCTAAATAAAGTGACTCTACTTCTATCAAATTGACGTTAAATTAAATGACTCGAATTAAATGACGATAAAACATTAAAAGTGAATGAGCATTTACATTTAATTGATTGATTGAAAGAAAAAAAATTTTAAACTGAAGCTACTGAAAATATCTCCGATTCTGTAAATATGATTCTACATTGATTACTCTATCATTGAAAAACTGGCGTTAATTCAAATGACTCTAATCTTATAAAATTGAAGTTAAAAAAAAATAATTGGGGTGTAAATACATGTGTGATAAAAAAAAAAGTGTTCGTGTGTTTTTTTCCGAAAAATAATAGAAACGACATAATATATTACCATCAAAACCGAACCGTATGCGTAGCATTAGGCCACCAGCCAATCGATAAATCGAATCCCCGTTTTGATCGCACACAAAAGTCACTATAAAATCACATCATTATGATATCATCAATAAAACCATTGCAATCAATATTAATAGCAATTGTGCAATGTGACCTGCCAGGGCCACTTACACTATCATTATCTCACTCATAAAGTGGTAATGATATTGTTATTAATTATGACAACAACAATAATAATGATAACACCGATAACAACATGATAATGATAGATTTTCTTATAGCATGCGACCAATAAGGACCGACATCGATCGAACCGGAGGGTTATGCGTACCAGCCCAGAAGATCAGGACATATATTATAAAAAAACTAACAATTTAAAAACGCGACAGCCTGACCTAGTGCCAAGGCTCTTTTTTTTACGCGGAAATGCCATTTAAATTAAATTTATTATTAAAGGAAAAAAAATTTTAAAAAACTCGATTTTAAAAGTGACTCTAATCAAATAAATACTACAAGCAAGCAGTACTAACGAGTAAATTCAAGACTCTAATGCAAATGCCACCTACCCAAGTGCCAGGTGTCTTTTTTTAATTTAAATCTAATTTAATGAATTTAAGGGAAAAAAAAAGTTAAGGGTGTAGATTGGTGTGTGGAGAAAAGTCGCCGTAAGCGAGGTTGTGAGTAACCTCGACTATACGGCGGCGTGTGGGGTGAGACTCGATTTCATTAAAGATGAACAGAGTCTCAGGGGTAGTGTAAGTAAGGGTGTATGAGAGAGAAAGAAAAAGAATTGAAGCTAAAAAGAACCCAAAGCAAAATTGACTCTAATTTAAAAGCCCCTGGACCAGTAACTTAAATATCTAAAAAAACCGTGACGCTAATACTCGAATTTAAAAAAAAAAGGGGGGTAAAGTGTGTAGTAAATGAAAGAGTAAATGAGTGGTAGAGTTACCACTCATTAAGAAGAAAGAGATGGGATGACTCTAATTAAAAAAAAAAAAAAAAACCCGAATTATTTAATTAATCTACTCCCCCGATCAGTCTAGTGACATCAAAACCCCAGTCCTATATTATTCCCCTCCTATAGTATAACTAACTTATTAACTAACGCAGCAAAAGTGACTCTAATTAATTGAATAAAAAAATAAAAATAAAAAACACATATCGCTCTACAGACGCTTAAACACTTAAAAAAGAAAAGATTTGATCAGAAAAATTTTAAATGAATTGAGACCGGCACCCAAATCGCACCCGGGTACTCAAAGGGTGGGACAGAATAATTCAAAAAAAATTAAAACTGATCAGGGAAAATTTCTTTTTTCAACTTTTTATCATTAAAAAAGAAAAAAAATAAATTTTTTTTAATTTTTAATGGATAAAAAAAAATATTTTATATACGCTGCTATGGTTGGCCACCCATAACAGCGTAACAATATTTTTCGCCTTTAAGATCTATAGAGCGATATATATTTTCAGACTCTAATTCGCGTGAATTTAATTCTAAATATATTATAAGAACCAAGTGTCCTTATAATCCCTAACACCCATAAACCCCCTCCCAACTAAATCACTAGACCAATATCCCATTTCGCGGACAAAAACCCAACGCGAATTAATTATTAAAAAAAAGGGGTGAAGGTGGTGGTATAGAAAGAGAAAGAGATGAGTTAGGGAAGGGTTGGTTGACTCTAAAATTAAACGCGTGATTCTACTGAGAGAATACTCTCAACAAAAAACCTATTACTGGTCCACTAATTAATCTAATTACCCCCATTAAAAAAAATAAGAAAAAGATAAGAAATAGAAGAGAGAGAGAGAGAGAGTTGGGAACGCAAAGAGCGTATGTGTATGTGTGTGAGATGGGAAAAAAAAGTTGTGTTTGAATTATCAACAGCAGAAGGCTATTGATAACTAATCAATCTACACCCCATGTTAAATTAAAAAAATAAAATACAATAACTCCAGAAGGGAGTTATTCAATTTATAGAAAAAAAAAGGTTACTCGGTTAGTACTGCTTGTGATTCAAATGACTCTAATTAAAATGAATGTAATAAAAAAAAAGACAAAATTTAAAAAAATAAATGACTCTACTTGGAAAAATTAATTCAAGTTAAATGGCATATTCTAAAATTGAACGAATTTACTGTAACTCGAATGAATCTACTGTAATTCAATTAACTCTACTTCTAATAAGCTAAATTTGATATAGTTGACACGACATTTAAAAAAAATGACGCTAATTTAAATGACTCGACTTAAAGATCTAATTCTAATAAAATGTGAGTGACTCTAATATTAAAAAGCTAATATGTATTGTTGTTTATGAATTCACACCCCAAAAATAAATATGACTCGAATGTTACTAAATCTACGAACTAAAAAATAAATTGAATTTAAGAAGAAAAAAAATTTTTAATTTATGTGACTCGACCCTAATCAGAAGAAAGTAAATTTAATGTAAATGCTCAACGTTAATTTTAAAAAAACTAAATGTAATTCGAATGACTCGACTTTAATTGAAAAGACCGAAACTTTATGTAAATGACTCGACTTTAATTAAAAAGACCGAAATCTAATCTAAATGACCCGAATTTAATTTTTAAAAACTGAATTTAATTTAAATTACCCGATTTTTATTAAAAAAAAAAAAATTTAATGCAAACGCTCAGCTGCAATTGAAAAAAAACCGAATCTAACGCGAATGACTTGACTTTAATTAAAAAAACTGAATTTAATCTAAATGACCCGAATTTAATTTTTAAAAACTGAATTTAATTTAAATTACCCGATTTTTATTAAAAAAAAAAAAATTTAATGCAAACGCTCAGCTGCAATTGAAAAAAAACCGAATCTAACGCGAATGACTTGACTTTAATTAAAAAAACTGAATTTAATCTAAATGACCGGAATTTAATTTTTAAAAACTGAATTTGATTTAAATTACCCGATTTTTATTAAAAAAAAAAAAAATTTAATGCAAACGCTCAGCTGCAATTAAAAAAAACCGAATCTAACGCGAATGACTTGACTTTAATTGAAAAGACCGAAATTTAATTTAATTGACTCGACTTTAATTGAAAAGACCGAAATTTAATTTAATTGACTCGACTTTGATGTAAAATTACTGAATTTACTGAAAATAACCCGATTTATATTCAAAAAACAAAATTTAATGCAAACGCTCAACTGTAATTCAAAAAAACCGAATCTAACGCGAATGACTTGACTTTAATTAAAAAAACTGAATTTAATCTAAATGACCCGAATTTAATTTTTAAAAACTGAATTTAATTTAAATTACCCGATTTTTATTAAAAAAAAAAAAATTTAATGCAAACGCTCAGCTGCAATTGAAAAAAACCGAATCTAACGCGAATGACTTGACTTTAATTAAAAAAACTGAATTTAATCTAAATGACCCGAATTTAATTTTTAAAAACTGAATTTAATTTAAATTACCCGATTTTTATTAAAAAAAAAAAAATTTAATGCAAACGCTCAGCTGCAATTGAAAAAAAACCGAATCTAACGCGAATGACTTGACTTTAATTAAAAAAACTGAATTTAATCTAAATGACCGGAATTTAATTTTTAAAAACTGAATTTGATTTAAATTACCCGATTTTTATTAAAAAAAAAAAAAATTTAATGCAAACGCTCAACTGTAATTCAAAAAAACCGAATCTATCGCGAATGACTTGACTTTAATAAAAAAAACTGAATTTAATCTAAATGACTCGACTCTGATATCAAATTACTGAATTTACTGTAAATGACTTGAATTTAATTTTAAAGAACTGAATTTAATGTAAATGACTCGACTTTAATTAAAAAAAACCGTAATTTAATTTAAATGACTCGACGATTGATAATTGTAACGAATTTAAATTAAAAAAAAGATACGGAACCGTTGATAAATATTAAAAAATGAAATTAAATAAATAGATTATAATAGAGAAGAGAAAAGAAAGTGACAAAATTTAACGAACATTAACAAACCTCAACAGGGAAATAACTTTATTTCCCTGCCGAACGATGCCAGATGATCAGCTGGTAGGATGACAGCTAGCAGTCCGTCGAGGTAGGTCAGTGTTGTTTGCTTCCTTCCTTCCTTCCAGTCAAGACATCAGAAAGAGAGTTTTCATCGTTGAAATCCACTGATAATCTATTTAAATAATTGTCATTAATTAATAAATAAAAATCCTGTTGACTATTGTATTTAATTGATGAGACAAAAAAATTAAGAAAAAAAAATTAATTATTTCAACTTGCGAAAACGCTTGTTGAAAAAAAAAAAAAAAAAAAAAAAAAATTTTTTCAAGGTGACTATTGATGACGTTAATGGAAATAAAAAAAAAAAATTCTTGCAAAAGAAGTCAACAGAATTTTTAAAAATAGTTGGACACCCCGACTACGATGTCTACACATCGGGTGTCGGGTGCCAACTGACCCTTTTGCCCCTTGACTTTAGCCCTCTCACTTCACCCCCACTTTCTCCCTCTTACTACTCACCCTGCGCAGTAGACGATTTTACTGGTATCGGATTTTTTTCTGCGCAGGTAGAGAGGGATCTCCCCCCAACTTCGACCTTACGTCCGAACTACCCCTCAACCGTGCCTACGTGACCTGACCCTCTTCCCCCGTCCCCGCGACCCCCTTGTCCAAAAAAAGCTGATGCAACAATTTTCAAATTAAAATCATTCGAATAAATTTAATGAAATTTTTATATATTTTTATGCTAAAATGTATTTATTTTTATGAATTAATGCCAACACAACCTAATTAACTCAAGTACAAATGCTAGTCATTCATACAAACTCCTTTGACTGTTAATTAAACAGTATAAATCATAAAAAATGTCCATCAATCATTAAATAAAGTCATCATAGATCTTATATTTATAGATCTTGATATTTTATAGATCTAATAAATTACTTTCGGGTTGAATAAATAAGTTTTCATGATAATTTATCGAACGTTAAAGTAATAAAAGTTTCAAAAGCTTTATTTTTTCATTCATCCTTTTTTACAATACAACTTTAAATTTCATTCGCTTCCCGCGATAATAAGACGCGCGTATCTCAGTACGCATGCGAACTAAAACATAAACACATTCAAAAAACTTGTCGTGTCTTTAAAAAAAAACAGTCGACGTAAATAATATAATTAATTATTATTCTTACATTATTAATCTATTATATTCAAATTAATAAACTGATTTGAGTGCTAATTAAATCGCTCGTAGCAAGGATATTAAGATGAGAACCTAAATAGCTACATTAGTCGCTGTTCTGTTGACATTCTAACCTAATTTCATTTGTCAAAATATATAAATTGAATGTATTCACAATAAGACCGCAGTAAGTAACAATTTTACAACAAACTCATTTAAAATCTATTATTTATTGATCTTTAATATTCCTACGTAAAAAGTCAATTTTTTTTAAATTAATTAACTACAAATTAAAGCATCATAAATTGTCTTTCTTCTTCCTGAGTGCAATAACTCTTTCCACTTTTGTATTCAAATAATTAAATCACATAAATTTATAACTCACTAACAAACTTTTAATTATAATAATATTTATTTCAGATGTACACAAAAAAAGTCAGATGGTGATCAATAGATGTTTTTTCTAAATGTACGTTAATTTTTACATTGATCATTATTAATTCTAAATCATGAATTTAATATGATTTACTTAATGAACAAGTTTGAATCCTAATTAAATTGCTAGTAACAATATTATAATTAAGATGAGAACCGGAAAAGCAACAGAAGCCACAGTTCTGTCAACGATCTAACCAAATTTTATTCGTGCACTAAAATAAACTGAACTTATTCAAAAAATGACAGGAGTAAGAGTAAGTAATAATTTAACAATTGATACATTTTAATTCTATTCTATATTGTTCTTCAATACACCTGAGTTAAAAGTCAATATTTCTAATTAATCAATCATTAATTACAACATTATGAATTGTCTTTCTTCTTATTCATGAGGGATAAAACTTTTTCGACTTCTATATTTAAATAATTAAAACACGTAACTTCATTACTCACTAACAAACATCAAATAATAATAATAATCTTTGTTTCAGATGTGAAAAAATGTATCCTTAATCAATGGATATTTGTTTCAAATGTACATCAATTCGTACGTTGCCCACCAAATTGACGGAATTTCTACCTATGGCACAAGAAAGAGGGTCTTTAAAAAAAACAGTTAATGTAAATAATAAATGATTGATATCTATATTTATTAAAAAAATGTAACAACAATTGACAAATAAATGGATTTTTAATTTAAAAGCAAATGAATTTTTTTGTCATGTGCTTAGTGGACTCATTATTCATCGACGTCACTTCTCAATTTTAATTTCATTATTGTAATAAGTCTACACAGCCAGATATGTTTTATTTGACTTGATAATAATATAGTTATCATAACTAGAATAATATTTGACACGTGCGTTAAATCCAAAGAGATTTATTTTATCTTGAAAGAATAAATTTAAAACCAATTACGCAGGAATGAAAAATTTCTCTTCTTAAATTGCACTTGCATGTGATCATGCTCTATGAATGAACACTTTTAAATCACTGCGACAATTAGAGAATATTCAAACGCGTTTTCTTCGATTCTGAAATTATATCAAATTGAAGAAATATGAAAAAAGAAAAAAGTATATTTCGTGACCTTGAAAAGACTGCATGCTTACCGAAATCACAATAAAATTTTAGCTTCCTTAATTCATTAGTTATTACCCTCTTTTTTGCGCCATAGGTAGAAATTCCGTCAATTTGGTGGGCAACGTACGAATTGATGTACATTTGAAACAAATATCCATTGATTAAGGATACATTTTTTCACATCTGAAACAAAGATTATTATTATTATTTGATGTTTGTTAGTGAGTAATGAAGTTACGTGTTTTAATTATTTAAATATAGAAGTCGAAAAAGTTTTATCCCTCATGAATAAGAAGAAAGACAATTCATAATGTTGTAATTAATGATTGATTAATTAGAAATATTGACTTTTAACTCAGGTGTATTGAAGAACAATATAGAATAGAATTAAAATGTATCAATTGTTAAATTATTACTTACTCTTACTCCTGTCATTTTTTGAATAAGTTCAGTTTATTTTAGTGCACGAATAAAATTTGGTTAGATCGTTGACAGAACTGTGGCTTCTGTTGCTTTTCCGGTTCTCATCTTAATTATAATATTGTTACTAGCAATTTAATTAGGATTCAAACTTGTTCATTAAGTAAATCATATTAAATTCATGATTTAGAATTAATAATGATCAATGTAAAAATTAACGTACATTTAGAAAAAACATCTATTGATCACCATCTGACTTTTTTTGTGTACATCTGAAATAAATATTATTATAATTAAAAGTTTGTTAGTGAGTTATAAATTTATGTGATTTAATTATTTGAATACAAAAGTGGAAAGAGTTATTGCACTCAGGAAGAAGAAAGACAATTTATGATGCTTTAATTTGTAGTTAATTAATTTAAAAAAAATTGACTTTTTACGTAGGAATATTAAAGATCAATAAATAATAGATTTTAAATGAGTTTGTTGTAAAATTGTTACTTACTGCGGTCTTATTGTGAATACATTCAATTTATATATTTTGACAAATGAAATTAGGTTAGAATGTCAACAGAACAGCGACTAATGTAGCTATTTAGGTTCTCATCTTAATATCCTTGCTACGAGCGATTTAATTAGCACTCAAATCAGTTTATTAATTTGAATATAATAGATTAATAATGTAAGAATAATAATTAATTATATTATTTACGTCGACTGTTTTTTTTTAAAGACACGACAAGTTTTTTGAATGTGTTTATGTTTTAGTTCGCATGCGTACTGAGATACGCGCGTCTTATTATCGCGGGAAGCGAATGAAATTTAAAGTTGTATTGTAAAAAAGGATGAATGAAAAAATAAAGCTTTTGAAACTTTTATTACTTTAACGTTCGATAAATTATCATGAAAACTTATTTATTCAACCCGAAAGTAATTTATTAGATCTATAAAATATCAAGATCTATAAATATAAGATCTATGATGACTTTATTTAATGATTGATGGACATTTTTTATGATTTATACTGTTTAATTAACAGTCAAAGGAGTTTGTATGAATGACTAGCATTTGTACTTGAGTTAATTAGGTTGTGTTGGCATTAATTCATAAAAATAAATACATTTTAGCATAAAAATATATAAAAATTTCATTAAATTTATTCGAATGATTTTAATTTGAAAATTGTTGCATCAGCTTTTTTTGGACAAGGGGGTCGCGGGGACGGGGGAAGAGGGTCAGGTCACGTAGGCACGGTTGAGGGGTAGTTCGGACGTAAGGTCGAAGTTGGGGGGAGATCCCTCTCTACCTGCGCAGAAAAAAATCCGATACCAGTAAAATCGTCTACTGCGCAGGGTGAGTAGTAAGAGGGAGAAAGTGGGGGTGAAGTGAGAGGGCTAAAGTCAAGGGGCAAAAGGGTCAGTTGGCACCCGACACCCGATGTGTAGACATCGTAGTCGGGGTGTCCAACTATTTTTAAAAATTCTGTTGACTTCTTTTGCAAGAATTTTTTTTTTTTATTTCCATTAACGTCATCAATAGTCACCTTGAAAAAATTTTTTTTTTTTTTTTTTTTTTTTTTCAACAAGCGTTTTCGCAAGTTGAAATAATTAATTTTTTTTTCTTAATTTTTTTGTCTCATCAATTAAATACAATAGTCAACAGGATTTTTATTTATTAATTAATGACAATTATTTAAATAGATTATCAGTGGATTTCAACGATGAAAACTCTCTTTCTGATGTCTTGACTGGAAGGAAGGAAGGAAGCAAACAACACTGACCTACCTCGACGGACTGCTAGCTGTCATCCTACCAGCTGATCATCTGGCATCGTTCGGCAGGGAAATAAAGTTATTTCCCTGTTGAGGTTTGTTAATGTTCGTTAAATTTTGTCACTTTCTTTTCTCTTCTCTATTATAATCTATTTATTTAATTTCATTTTTTAATATTTATCAACGGTTCCGTATCTTTTTTTTAATTTAAATTCGTTACAATTATCAATCGTCGAGTCATTTAAATTAAATTACGGTTTTTTTTAATTAAAGTCGAGTCATTTACATTAAATTCAGTTCTTTAAAATTAAATTCAAGTCATTTACAGTAAATTCAGTAATTTGATATCAGAGTCGAGTCATTTAGATTAAATTCAGTTTTTTTTATTAAAGTCAAGTCATTCGCGATAGATTCGGTTTTTTTGAATTACAGTTGAGCGTTTGCATTAAATTTTTTTTTTTTTTAATAAAAATCGGGTAATTTAAATCAAATTCAGTTTTTAAAAATTAAATTCCGGTCATTTAGATTAAATTCAGTTTTTTTAATTAAAGTCAAGTCATTCGCGTTAGATTCGGTTTTTTTTCAATTGCAGCTGAGCGTTTGCATTAAATTTTTTTTTTTTTAATAAAAATCGGGTAATTTAAATTAAATTCAGTTTTTAAAAATTAAATTCGGGTCATTTAGATTAAATTCAGTTTTTTTAATTAAAGTCAAGTCATTCGCGTTAGATTCGGTTTTTTTCAATTGCAGCTGAGCGTTTGCATTAAATTTTTTTTTTTTTAATAAAAATCGGGTAATTTAAATTAAATTCAGTTTTTAAAAATTAAATTCGGGTCATTTAGATTAAATTCAGTTTTTTTAATTAAAGTCAAGTCATTCGCGTTAGATTCGGTTTTTTTGAATTACAGTTGAGCGTTTGCATTAAATTTTGTTTTTTGAATATAAATCGGGTTATTTTCAGTAAATTCAGTAATTTTACATCAAAGTCGAGTCAATTAAATTAAATTTCGGTCTTTTCAATTAAAGTCGAGTCAATTAAATTAAATTTCGGTCTTTTCAATTAAAGTCAAGTCATTCGCGTTAGATTCGGTTTTTTTTAATTGCAGCTGAGCGTTTGCATTAAATTTTTTTTTTTTTTAATAAAAATCGGGTAATTTAAATCAAATTCAGTTTTTAAAAATTAAATTCCGGTCATTTAGATTAAATTCAGTTTTTTTAATTAAAGTCAAGTCATTCGCGTTAGATTCGGTTTTTTTTCAATTGCAGCTGAGCGTTTGCATTAAATTTTTTTTTTTTTAATAAAAATCGGGTAATTTAAATTAAATTCAGTTTTTAAAAATTAAATTCGGGTCATTTAGATTAAATTCAGTTTTTTTAATTAAAGTCAAGTCATTCGCGTTAGATTCGGTTTTTTTTCAATTGCAGCTGAGCGTTTGCATTAAATTTTTTTTTTTTTAATAAAAATCGGGTAATTTAAATTAAATTCAGTTTTTAAAAATTAAATTCGGGTCATTTAGATTAGATTTCGGTCTTTTTAATTAAAGTCGAGTCATTTACATAAAGTTTCGGTCTTTTCAATTAAAGTCGAGTCATTCGAATTACATTTAGTTTTTTTAAAATTAACGTTGAGCATTTACATTAAATTTACTTTCTTCTGATTAGGGTCGAGTCACATAAATTAAAAATTTTTTTTCTTCTTAAATTCAATTTATTTTTTAGTTCGTAGATTTAGTAACATTCGAGTCATATTTATTTTTGGGGTGTGAATTCATAAACAACAATACATATTAGCTTTTTAATATTAGAGTCACTCACATTTTATTAGAATTAGATCTTTAAGTCGAGTCATTTAAATTAGCGTCATTTTTTTTAAATGTCGTGTCAACTATATCAAATTTAGCTTATTAGAAGTAGAGTTAATTGAATTACAGTAGATTCATTCGAGTTACAGTAAATTCGTTCAATTTTAGAATATGCCATTTAACTTGAATTAATTTTTCCAAGTAGAGTCATTTATTTTTTTAAATTTTGTCTTTTTTTTTATTACATTCATTTTAATTAGAGTCATTTGAATCACAAGCAGTACTAACCGAGTAACCTTTTTTTTTCTATAAATTGAATAACTCCCTTCTGGAGTTATTGTATTTTATTTTTTTAATTTAACATGGGGTGTAGATTGATTAGTTATCAATAGCCTTCTGCTGTTGATAATTCAAACACAACTTTTTTTTCCCATCTCACACACATACACATACGCTCTTTGCGTTCCCAACTCTCTCTCTCTCTCTCTTCTATTTCTTATCTTTTTCTTATTTTTTTTAATGGGGGTAATTAGATTAATTAGTGGACCAGTAATAGGTTTTTTGTTGAGAGTATTCTCTCAGTAGAATCACGCGTTTAATTTTAGAGTCAACCAACCCTTCCCTAACTCATCTCTTTCTCTTTCTATACCACCACCTTCACCCCTTTTTTTTAATAATTAATTCGCGTTGGGTTTTTGTCCGCGAAATGGGATATTGGTCTAGTGATTTAGTTGGGAGGGGGTTTATGGGTGTTAGGGATTATAAGGACACTTGGTTCTTATAATATATTTAGAATTAAATTCACGCGAATTAGAGTCTGAAAATATATATCGCTCTATAGATCTTAAAGGCGAAAAATATTGTTACGCTGTTATGGGTGGCCAACCATAGCAGCGTATATAAAATATTTTTTTTTATCCATTAAAAATTAAAAAAAATTTATTTTTTTTCTTTTTTAATGATAAAAAGTTGAAAAAAGAAATTTTCCCTGATCAGTTTTAATTTTTTTTGAATTATTCTGTCCCACCCTTTGAGTACCCGGGTGCGATTTGGGTGCCGGTCTCAATTCATTTAAAATTTTTCTGATCAAATCTTTTCTTTTTTAAGTGTTTAAGCGTCTGTAGAGCGATATGTGTTTTTTATTTTTATTTTTTTATTCAATTAATTAGAGTCACTTTTGCTGCGTTAGTTAATAAGTTAGTTATACTATAGGAGGGGAATAATATAGGACTGGGGTTTTGATGTCACTAGACTGATCGGGGGAGTAGATTAATTAAATAATTCGGGTTTTTTTTTTTTTTTTTAATTAGAGTCATCCCATCTCTTTCTTCTTAATGAGTGGTAACTCTACCACTCATTTACTCTTTCATTTACTACACACTTTACCCCCCTTTTTTTTTTAAATTCGAGTATTAGCGTCACGGTTTTTTTAGATATTTAAGTTACTGGTCCAGGGGCTTTTAAATTAGAGTCAATTTTGCTTTGGGTTCTTTTTAGCTTCAATTCTTTTTCTTTCTCTCTCATACACCCTTACTTACACTACCCCTGAGACTCTGTTCATCTTTAATGAAATCGAGTCTCACCCCACACGCCGCCGTATAGTCGAGGTTACTCACAACCTCGCTTACGGCGACTTTTCTCCACACACCAATCTACACCCTTAACTTTTTTTTTCCCTTAAATTCATTAAATTAGATTTAAATTAAAAAAAGACACCTGGCACTTGGGTAGGTGGCATTTGCATTAGAGTCTTGAATTTACTCGTTAGTACTGCTTGCTTGTAGTATTTATTTGATTAGAGTCACTTTTAAAATCGAGTTTTTTAAAATTTTTTTTCCTTTAATAATAAATTTAATTTAAATGGCATTTCCGCGTAAAAAAAAGAGCCTTGGCACTAGGTCAGGCTGTCGCGTTTTTAAATTGTTAGTTTTTTTATAATATATGTCCTGATCTTCTGGGCTGGTACGCATAACCCTCCGGTTCGATCGATGTCGGTCCTTATTGGTCGCATGCTATAAGAAAATCTATCATTATCATGTTGTTATCGGTGTTATCATTATTATTGTTGTTGTCATAATTAATAACAATATCATTACCACTTTATGAGTGAGATAATGATAGTGTAAGTGGCCCTGGCAGGTCACATTGCACAATTGCTATTAATATTGATTGCAATGGTTTTATTGATGATATCATAATGATGTGATTTTATAGTGACTTTTGTGTGCGATCAAAACGGGGATTCGATTTATCGATTGGCTGGTGGCCTAATGCTACGCATACGGTTCGGTTTTGATGGTAATATATTATGTCGTTTCTATTATTTTTCGGAAAAAAACACACGAACACTTTTTTTTTTATCACACATGTATTTACACCCCAATTATTTTTTTTTAACTTCAATTTTATAAGATTAGAGTCATTTGAATTAACGCCAGTTTTTCAATGATAGAGTAATCAATGTAGAATCATATTTACAGAATCGGAGATATTTTCAGTAGCTTCAGTTTAAAATTTTTTTTCTTTCAATCAATCAATTAAATGTAAATGCTCATTCACTTTTAATGTTTTATCGTCATTTAATTCGAGTCATTTAATTTAACGTCAATTTGATAGAAGTAGAGTCACTTTATTTAGAGTCGTTTTTTTTAACAGTAGAGTCATCTTATTCGAGTCATTTTTGAAAAAGTCGAGTCATTTAATTTAGCGTCATTTTGATACGGGTAGAGTCACTTAAATTAGGGCCATTTTTTTTTTAATTTTTTGCTTCGATTAATTAATTTAATTTAAATGCTCAGTTATTCTTAATTTTTTATCGTCGTTTAATTCGGGTCATGTAATTTAACGTCAATTCGATAGAAGTAGAGTCACTCTATTTAGAGTCGTTTTTTTTAACAGTAGAGTCATCTTATTCGAGTCATTATTAAAAAAGTCGAGTCATTTAATTTAGCGTCATTTTGATACGGGTAGAGTCACTTAAATTAGGGCCATTTTTTTTTTAATTTTTTGCTTCGATTAATTAATTTAATTTAAATGCTCAGTTATTCTTAATTTTTCATCGTCGTTTAATTCGGGTCATGTAATTTAACGTCAATTCGATAGAAGTAGAGTCACTCTATTTAGAGTCGTTTTTTTTAACAGTAGAGTCATCTTATTCGAGTCATTATTAAAAAAGTCGAGTCATTTAATTTAGCGTCATTTTGATACGGGTAGAGTCACTTAAATTAGGGCCATTTTTTTTTAATTTTTTGCTTCGATTAAATAATTTAATTTAAATGCTCAGATATTCTTAATTTTTTATCGTCGTTTAATTCGAGTCATTTAATTTAACGTCAATTTGATAGAAGTAGAGTCACTTTATTTAGAGTCGTTTTTTTAACCGTAGAGTCATCTTATTCGAGTCATTTTTAAAAAAGTCGAGTCATTTAATTTAGCGTCATTTTGATACGGGTAGAGTCACTTAAATTAGGGCCATTTTTTTCTTGCTTCGATTAATTAATTTAATTTTAATGCTCAGTTATTCTTAATTTTTTATCGTCGTTTAATTCGGGTTATGTGATTTAACGTCAATTCGATAGAAGTAGAGTCACTTTATTTAGAGTCGTTTTTTTAACCGTAGAGTCATCTTATTCGAGTCATTTTTAAAAAAGTCGAGTCATTTAATTTAGCGTCATTTTGATACGGGTAGAGTCACTTAAATTAGGATCATTTTTTTTTAATTTTTTGCTTCGATTAATTAATTTAATTTAAATGCTCTGTTATTCTTAATTTTTTATCGTCATTTAATTCGAGTCATTTTACAAACAGTCGAGTTACTTAATTTAGCGTCTATTTAATAGAAATAGAGTTACTTTTTTTAAGAGTAGAGTCGGTTTTCGTTTCACTTAATGATAGAAACCTGGCACTCGGTCAGGTTTCACTGTTTTTTTTTTAAATTTTTATTTTCAATACATTTCGATCGTTATTGCTCGTATATGTTAAGAAAATCTGTAATAATCATGCTGTTATCGGTATTGTCAATATTATGGTTGCTGTCATAATTAATATCAATACCATTATCATTCTATAATGATAGTGTAATTGGCCCTGGCAGGTCACATTGCACAATTGATATTAATATTGACTGCAATGGTTTTATTGATGATATTATAATGATGTGATTTTATAGTGACTTTTGTATACGATCAAAAGGAAATTCGGTTTCAATTAAGTAGTTTAATGTGAATGCTCATTCATTTTCATTTTTTTATCGTCGTTTAATTCGAGTCATTTAATTTAACGTCAATTTGATAGAAGTAGAGTCACTTTATTTAGAGTCGTTTTTTTAACAGTAGAGTCATCTTATTCGAGTCATTTAATTTAGCGTCATTTTGATACGGGTAGAGTCACTTAAATTAGGGCCATTTTTTTCTTGCTTCGATTAATTAATTTAATTTTAATGCTCAGTTATTCTTAATTTTTTATCGTCGTTTAATTCGGGTTATGTGATTTAACGTCAATTCGATAGAAGTAGAGTCACTTTATTTAGAGTCGTTTTTTTAACCGTAGAGTCATCTTATTCGAGTCATTTTTAAAAAAGTCGAGTCATTTAATTTAGCGTCATTTTGATACGGGTAGAGTCACTTAAATTAGGATCATTTTTTTTTAATTTTTTGCTTCGATTAATTAATTTAATTTAAATGCTCTGTTATTCTTAATTTTTTATCGTCATTTAATTCGAGTCATTTTACAAACAGTCGAGTTACTTAATTTAGCGTCTATTTAATAGAAATAGAGTTACTTTTTTTAAGAGTAGAGTCGGTTTTCGTTTCACTTAATGATAGAAACCTGGCACTCGGTCAGGTTTCACTGTTTTTTTTTTAAATTTTTATTTTCAATACATTTCGATCGTTATTGCTCGTATATGTTAAGAAAATCTGTAATAATCATGCTGTTATCGGTATTGTCAATATTATGGTTGCTGTCATAATTAATATCAATACCATTATCATTCTATAATGATAGTGTAATTGGCCCTGGCAGGTCACATTGCACAATTGATATTAATATTGACTGCAATGGTTTTATTGATGATATTATAATGATGTGATTTTATAGTGACTTTTTTATACGATGAAAAGGAAATTCGGTTTCAATTAAGTAGTTTAATGTTAATGCTCATTCATTTTCATTTTTTTTATCGTCGTTTAATTCGAGTCATTTAATTTAACGTCAATTCGATAGAAGTAGAGTCACTTTATTTAGAGTCGTTTTTTTGACAGTAGAGTCATCTTATTCGAGTCATTATTAAAAAAGTCGAGTCATTTAATTTAGCGTCATTTTGATACGGGTAGAGTCACTTAAATTAGGGCCATTTTTTTTTAATTTTTTGCTTCGATTAATTAATTTAATTCAAATGCTCAGTTATTCTTAATTTTTTATCGTCGTTTAATTCGGGTCATGTAATTTAACGTCAATTCGATAGAAGTAGAGTCACTCTATTTAGAGTCGTTTTTTTTAACAGTAGAGTCATCTTATTCGAGTCATTTAATTTAGCGTCATTTTGATACGGGTAGAGTCACTTAAATTAGGGCCATTTTTTTTTAATTTTTTGCTTCGATTAATTAATTTAATTCAAATGCTCAGTTATTCTTAATTTTTTATCGTCGTTTAATTCGGGTCATGTAATTTAACGTCAATTCGATAGAAGTAGAGTCACTCTATTTAGAGTCGTTTTTTTTAACAGTAGAGTCATCTTATTCGAGTCATTTAATTTAGCGTCATTTTGATACGGGTAGAGTCACTTAAATTAGGGCCATTTTTTTTTAATTTTTTGCTTCGATTAATTAATTTAATTCAAATGCTCAGTTATTCTTAATTTTTTATCGTCGTTTAATTCGGGTCATGTAATTTAACGTCAATTCGATAGAAGTAGAGTCACTCTATTTAGAGTCGTTTTTTTTAACAGTAGAGTCATCTTATTCGAGTCATTTAATTTAGCGTCATTTTGATACGGGTAGAGTCACTTAAATTAGGGCCATTTTTTTTTAATTTTTTGCTTCGATTAATTAATTTAATTCAAATGCTCAGTTATTCTTAATTTTTTATCGTCGTTTAATTCGGGTCATGTAATTTAACGTCAATTCGATAGAAGTAGAGTCACTCTATTTAGAGTCGTTTTTTTTAACAGTAGAGTCATCTTATTCGAGTCATTATTAAAAAAGTCGAGTCATTTAATTTAGCGTCATTTTGATACGGGTAGAGTCACTTAAATTAGGGCCATTTTTTTTT
The DNA here is from genome assembly GCF_026212275.2 of Microplitis demolitor. NCBI lineage: Eukaryota > Metazoa > Arthropoda > Insecta > Hymenoptera > Braconidae > Microplitis > Microplitis demolitor. The sequence goes on from NC_068553.1 coordinate 16,275,828, forward strand.
AATTTTTTGCTTCGATTAATTAATTTAATTCAAATGCTCAGTTATTCTTAATTTTTTATCGTCGTTTAATTCGGGTCATGTAATTTAACGTCAATTCGATAGAAGTAGAGTCACTTTATTTAGAGTCGTTTTTTTTAACAGTAGAGTCATCTTATTCGAGTCATTTAATTTAGCGTCATTTTGATACGGGTAGAGTCACTTAAATTAGGGCCATTTTTTTTTAATTTTTTGCTTCGATTAATTAATTTAATTCAAATGCTCAGTTATTCTTAATTTTTTATCGTCATTTAATTCGAGTCATTTTACAAACAGTCGAGTTACTTAATTTAGCGTCTATTTAATAGAAATAGAGTTACTTTTTTTAAGAGTAGAGTCGGTTTTCGTTTCACTTAATGATAGAAACCTGGCACTCGGTCAAGTTTCACTGTTTTTTTTTTTAATTTTTATTTTCAATACATTTCGATCGTTATTGCTCGTATATGTTAAGAAAATCTGTAGTAATCATGCTGTTATCGGTATTGTCAATATTATGGTTGCTGTCATAATTAATATCAATACCATTATCATTCTATAATGATAGTGTAATTGGCCCTGGCAGGTCACATTGCACAATTGATATTAATATTGACTGCAATGGTTTTATTGATGATATTATAATGATCTGATTTTATAGTGACTTTTTTATACGATCAAAAGGAAATTCGGTTTCAATTAAGTAGTTTAATGTGAATGCTCATTCATTTTCATTTTTTTTATCGTCGTTTAATTCGAGTCATTTAATTTAACGTCAATTTGATAGAAGTAGAGTCACTTTATTTAGAGTCGTTTTTTTAACAGTAGAGTCATCTTATTCGAGTCATTTTTAAAAAAGTCGAGTCATTTAATTTAGCGTCATTTTGATACGGGTAGAGTCACTTAAATTAGGGCCATTTTTTTCTTGCTTTGATTAATTAATTTAATGTAATTGCTCATTTATTCTTCATTATTTTATCGTCATCTAATTTAGCGTCAATTTAGTAGAAGTAGAGTCAGTAGTTTTTTGAAAGTAGAGTCACTTGAATTAGAGCCATTTTTTTTTTAATTTTTATTTCAATTGAATTAATTAATGTCAATGTACTTTCACCCCCCTCCCCTTCGTTTTTTTTATTTTATCAAAATTCCGTAGATTCTAGTCATTTTTTAAATATAAAGTCACTTAAATTAACGTCGTTCTTTTAACAATAGAGTCATTTTACTATTTATCTATTTAGTTTTGATAGCATTTTAATTATTATTAAAAAAAAAAAAAATTAGATACGCGAACCGTACCCCGACATGTTTATTTTTTATCTTTTTTTTTTTTTTGCATTATTTAGGAATTTGTTTTATGTTTAGAAATATGATTTTTTTTAAATAGATTTTTCAAGGATACGGAACCTCACCAGGGATTGGATAAATTTTATAATTTTTTTTTTTCGTTTAGGTTTAAATGTATAATTTTTCTTTCTAATTTTTTTTAGTAGATTTTTCATGATTCCAGGGACCTACCTAACTCTTACCATGTTGAAGTTATTAGGCTATTAATTTCTTTCTCTTTTTTCTCTTTCTAATTTTTTTTTTCAGGTTTAGATATAATTTGGATTAACTTGTTTCCATATTATTTATGACGTGTCTAATCTAGAGTCCAATGGAATCTATTGACATGACTGGCCTACCAGGACCAGAATAATTTTGAGGACAGTGATGTTGCTGAACATCAAGGACAAGGTGATGCAGATCCAAGGACACACCGCCGCTTTAATTTTTTTTTTCTGGTGCATATTTATTTTCAAATTTTTTATTTTTTTTATGAATATGTATCCCTGTATTTAATCTATTGGGATATATATCTTAGTTTCAGATCCAGTCAAGAAGAATAAGGATATCCATGGCTGCCAAGGAATACCGTGACCAGGAGAAGGAGGACCAGGACCAAGAAGAAGACCAATTATTTATTTAATTAATTTAATTATTTATTTTTATTATTTATTATTTATTTGTATTTTTTATATTTATTTATTTAATTTTAGCCAAATTGTAATTAGTTTTAAATACTTATTTTGTTAAGGTGTGAGTGTGATGGATGCTGTAAGAGTGATTTATAATTTATTAATTTATATTTTTATTTTGTAAGAATGTGTACGAGTGGCATGTTTTTATTGCATGGCTTGTGCTTGCTTGTTTTTTTTTTATTTTTTTCGGGTTTGATCGCATGGTTTTATTTGTTTATATTTAATTTAATTTTATTCCTTATTTTTCCCTTCCCTTTTAATTTTAAGTGTGTTTTGTTTTTATTCGGGTTTGATCGCATGGTTTGGTTTGCTTCTATTTAATTTAATTTTTCCTTTTTTTATTCCCATTCCCGCTTAATTTTAAGTCTGTTTTATTATTATTAAATTTAAATTTAAGAGTGTGATCAGTGTGTGTGATTTTCTTCATTGCGATATCCAGGCACGGATACTAATAGTAAGTTTTAATTTTAACAAATTTTTATTCAATTTTATATTTATATATATTCATTTGTATTGTTTATGTATTTATTTTATAATTGTTTTATGTATAATATTTTGTATTTGTATTTTATTTAGCTTTTTTTTGGTCACCAATCGAGTGATCACTGTGTTGGTCGGGTTTTTTCACTGATAAAAACCTCCGATATAAACCGATAGATTCCGGGTCTATCGGATTTTTATCGGAGTATTTTATCGGTGTCGAGGTTTCCCAAACGGGCTATTTTCTTTCTTCCAAAAGAAAATAGCCTAGACCAGTACAATTGTATTTCTAATCAAATACAATTGTAGGTGAATGCGCACAGTATAGGAAGTCGGTCCTCAGCCGCTTTTTTTTTTTTTTTTAAATAATAAATCCTAATATTTATTATTTTTAATTGAGCATTTATTAATGAAAAAAATAACCTTCCCTTTATTTTTAAGTAAATATTTTAGTTTATAAGTAGAAATAAGTATATATATATAAGAAAGTGAAAAATAATTATAATTAAGAAGAAGCAGAAGAACCCTCATAGATACAGGTAAGTAAAACAAAAAATTATGAATAATTAAGAAAAAAATAATATATTTATTTATACATATAATAATTTTTTTTTTACAATATTATTTATATTTTTTATCCGTTTCTTTACAAAAATTTTTATTTCCCGTACGATATTGATGCTAGTCAGCTGCTAATAATAATTACAACAATTTTTCACGTTAACGTAACAAATTAAAAATCTTTAGTTTATTCTTCTTAATTGTTTTTTGAAGTATCAAAATAATTAATTTTATTTTCATTATTAATTATTTTTAATACTTTATTGTTCATTAAAAAAAAAACTATTTAACTGAATAAAAATTTAATGAAAAATACTCTTTACACGATTAATATTTTGTTATTTAAAAAATTTTTATTATTTAAAAATAGTTACGTTTTAAATACATAAGTTTAATTATGAGCGTGAATGTAGAAGATATCAGACAAATATTAAATAAATAAATAGATTAAATAGCTAAAAAAAAAATAAAATTAAAAAAACATACGCATTAAAAAAATTTCGAAACTAACAAGTGAATTCTTTTATTTATATTTATCCATTTATTTATAATTTTAAATTTGTCTGATGTCTTCTACATTGACACCCACATTTTTCCTGCTTTTTTTTTATATGGTTGTTTAAAATTCAAATTAATTTAAATATTGTGGCTCCACCTACAAAAACAAAAAGAAAATACATTTTTATAAATTGCGGTAAATAACCCAAATTAATAAATTTCCGGTGAAAAATAAATTACACATGTATGAGTAAACGGGATATGCGTGAAAGACACCTACCCTCGATTGTCTATTGATACGTATACATAAATCAAAGAACAGATTTAATATTCCAATAGGAAACTGTAGGAATCAATCCGAAAACGCCATGTGGGAACCCGTATAGGAATCTATGCTGGATTCTCATATGGATTTTTTTAATAAGATCATAATGATGTATTATTATTAAATAATTCATGAATAAATAAAATTACAAATTTTATTATCGTGATATCGAAAAAGTTACAAAAAAAAATTAAGTAAATTAATAAAGTAATAAATAATTTTCTGACGTTAAGTTTTGAATAATAATAATAATATAAAATTATACACAAAATTACAATCTTATAAAAATTTAAACAATCAAACAATTAATTTTTTTACTTAAATACTAGCAGTCTTACAAGCAATCCATCTATTTACATATATACTACAGATATGTTACGATTTGACTATGAATTGTTAATCTCTACGTCATTAAAAAATTACTTTCAATCTTCTAATTTAATTTGTACAAAATAAATTTTACTATAATCTTAAAATTAAAACTGAACGCAGTCATTTTATTTTCTATTCCTGAGCTTCTTGTTTTAAATGGCGTCATGTTTTGCGTTTTAAATGATAATTAACTAGCCTTCATTGTTTGGGGGTGTATGCCAACCGCGTTCTTGGTGCTTTTTCTCTAAACTATCAAATGATAGCACCGCATCGTAAAGAGTGTATCTTAAATTTGGATTATTGCTGCTACTAAGTGACTTTGTTTCATCAAACTGCCATACACGTGCGTGACCCTTGAGCATAGTCGCTAATATCTGCATTATCAAGGCTTCCATTGTAAACGCAGAACTCCAACCCTGTTTTGTTAATAGTTCCATACAAAGTGCACCTCCTGATGTTACAAAATCACCAGACATAATTGGATGAACGATTCGTACAAATGGTGGTTCAAATGGAAACATGTCACTAAATAATATTTGAAGAAGAATAAAATCTTTGCCTTCTCTTTTTTTGAGAAGTTCCAAATCTTTGGTCAATGGTGAGTCAGGATCAGTAGACTTTATTCCAACATTCCATCTGTATAGACTGTCATTAACTAATTCAATGGTGTAAATTTTATTTTTAAAACTATCACTTCGGTAAATGTCTCGCAATTCTTTCATTAAACGATCAGTAGCTTGTATAATACCTGACGAACCATTTTTTGAAGTATACTTCATTCGAATTTGTTGCAATCTTCTCCATGCTGCTAATCCTTCTGAACTCATTTCCTCATCAGTCTTTATTTTTTCAGTATTAACTTCTTCTTCAAAATCATCAAGATCATCATCATGCTCACTAGCTTCGTCTTCAGTATTTACGTCACTTTCATCTTTAGCTGGAGCTTCATCGGCTACTTCTTCTGCTACAGTCTTACTAGTGCTTGCTTCTGATGGTAGAGAATTGGAAATTATTTTCAATCTCTCAAGATCCGCTGGCTCAGGTATAGAATTTAGGCGACACAATTCTCTTAATAAAATTTCTACTTGTTTTATTATATGGTTGTCATCACCAGTCGTGTCGCTTAAAATTTTAACAACATTTAGTATTCTAAAGTCATCAGTTTCTGCAAACCATACTGGTGGAGTCATAGGATATGTTTCAGTAATACTGGCATTAATTTCATACTTTTTTCCGTCTTTATCAACAAATATACAATTAAGCTCGTCCACGCTTGCAGAGATTATTTGAAATCTTTCATGGTTTTTTGGAAATACTGACTCAATAGTTCTTATCTGTTGTTTAAGAATTTGTAAGCAAGCCATTTTTGTTGAAGAACTATAACTAATAAGTGATAAATACTGAATATTAATGCGTTTAAGATAATAAATGAACACCAAATAATTTATTAACTTACTTTTGTAACCGGTGACTAATATATATATTTTTAAATATGTTTTATACTGATAAATTATACTCTGTACTTGCGACGTTTACAACTTTGAGGTGAGAGTGAGATTTTTAGGTTACGATAGCCTCAGACTAGAGCTTCATACAACACAGACTCGAAACAAGAACCGAAGATGGCCGAAGTGATATTCAACAAAAGGTTAATTATGAAAATCTAAAAAATATATTTTTAATTTAACCAGCAACATAGGAAAAAAATTTTATATCATTTACATTATTTTCTAATATTTTTTATATTTTCATATATATATTTTTTATATATTCTATACTTGTTGTAATTTAACTTGTATTTTTTAAATAAATTTTTTTTATAGGGGTTTTCAACGCAAGAATTTCCGTTTGTTTCAACTAATAAAAAAAAGTGCTTGTACACAGAGAAAAATTTCTTGGGAGAAAAAATATATATGGAAGAGAGGAAAGTCATCGATGCTAGGCAATAGTAATGGGAGTAGTTCGATGCTCGCCACGAGATCGCGCAGCCACTTTTACTGTTCCTGGTAAGAAACATAGCTCAGAAGTTTTATATTCCAAACTTGGAAGCAATTCTGACACGTTAAATTAGTTTTATGTATAAATTTTTTTTAGAAAATTAGATTTATTAAAATGTATAAATTTTACTCTCTAAAAATTAATCAAACATAAAAATTGAAATGTTGAATGCACACAAGGTAGCATTATATTAGAACAATATGCTGTAGACTGAAAAAGAACCGAAGATGGCCGAAGTGACATTTTCGTAAACCTGAGCCCTATACAACAGACTCTGAAGAAAAACCATTAGAAATAGATCCAATACAAATCATTGGATCAAACAATAGTAAGTATATAACTATATATATATATAGTTATATATATATATATATATATATATATATATATATATAGTATATAACTATATATATTAACTCTATCTGTGAATAAAAATAATTTAAAAGTTAAAGTCTATATTCTATCGTTTACTATTATCTCCAATTGTTGAAAGTTGTTCTTCGTTAGTTGATCCATATGGAAATAACTGGTTCGAGTTTTCCGGCAGGTTTTATGCATTTGACTCATGAGCTAGACTTTGAAGAAACTCGCCAGAATTATAGTTTTAGAATTAATTAATATTTTTATAATTTCGAGGATCTTGAACGGATGAGGTGAATATTTTCATCGACCTAGATTGTGCGGGATAGATTTGTTTTTTTCAACAAAATAATTGATCAAATTTTGTCAATGATGATTTTAAAGTTTATATGTTTGCTTGCTTTAAAATTCTTTATTTATAATTTCTTAATATACACGTGAAAAATATTCAAGTTATAATTCATATTTAAAATTAAAATTTGAAAGATGAATGGATGTTATATTTATAGACGTAATGACTAACGCATTATTAAATCATTTTGTATTATTTTATTTCGTATAGTCAAAAGAATATCTAGTAAACTATTAGTTACAGTAAAAAACAAAAAATATGAAGACAGTAACAAATATCACTTATCCGTAGTTTGGAACGAGTTATTTATGTTAATGTATGACTTTAATGACTTCTTGGTTTGTTTTTATTGAAGGCAGAACAGTCATGAGTCCTAAACAAAAAATAAATATTTTTTAATTACTGTAAAAATAGAAAAATCAATCAAAAGTCAATTAAAGTAGCACTGATTCAAAATTACTGTCAAAAATTTGATAGAAATTTGCATGTGAGTAGATCAAAATGAGAGAAAATCCATTAAAATTTTTAAAGAGATAGTATATCAGTAAAATACAATGAAATCTATGATTTCTCATGATACAAAATTTTAAATGTATGAAATTCAAAATTTTACTAGTTTTCTGTAGCTGTTGATAAATTTTAATTGATATTTTTTTCTTTTCATAGTCTACTCATATGTCAAATTTAATTAATTTTTGGACAGTGGTTTTAAATCCGGCTGTGCTACTTTCAAAAAAATATTTCCACGTTAAAATTTTAAGTTATAAAAAGTATAATGTTGTTTTAAAAGTAAATTTACAAGAAATAATGGGTCATCATATCGGCAATGCATTTCGACATCCACGGTAAATAAGTTCGTAATCTACCCTGCATTCTTGTATATTCTTCCGGAAATTCTGGGCATTTTTCAAGCTGATACTTAATACTGCTCGTCGTCACGAATCTTTAAATTTATAAATCATCATTATTTGTAATTATCATTGACTTTAATAAATAAATATCAGTATTTTTTCAAAGCTTGTTAAATACTTACTTAGATATTAAATGCCAGAGCAAATAGTCATTATGGAACTCTGAATATAGTGAAAACATAACTAATGGATGGTTAGTAACTTCACAAATTGAATGTTTGAAGAAAGTCACTAAAACAGATAGAAGTTCATTTTTAGGTAAAATTTATCTCACAATCTAATGAAACTCCTAAATTCTTTTTCAAAAATGAGTAAACTTACTAGACGGTATTGCTCCATCTGATACGCTTACATCGTCGAATACTCGTCGCCTAATAAATGAAAATTATCATTAACATCATAATTTTTTAAACTATAAGGTGGAGGTACTTTTCTTGGTCACTTTATGCCAGCTTCGAACGCGTGAAAAATTAAAATAAATTTTCAAAACCTCTAATGACATAACTAATTTTTTGAATGTGTTAAAAGATACTTTTATAACACTATATTACCACGCAAGTCCAAAAGTAGAGCAGTGACCATAAATGGTACTTCTACCCTATATTTTTTTATATTAAGGATATAGTTATAGGTATATACCCTGCCATAAATATCACTATATCATTGGAAGTCAATTCAAATTCAGAGACCTGGTTATTCACCATTTCCATTATTCCACGATTCATGTCACTCATATAAATAGTCGTGTCGACTGAGTCGTCGTCATCAACATAAGGCATAAATTTATCTCCCTAATAATAAGAACATGATGATCATATTGCCGTATAGTAGTAATTGAATATAATTATCAGGATCCTCAAAATCGTAATATAAATGCAATACACTTACGGCTGGTATAACAATTCCTTTAATAGTAAATGAAATTATTGGTGATGAAAAAATTCCGAATAACATATCAATGTAGTTATAATACAATATGATGGGTCTCAATAAATCCTGTGGTGGCGCACTATAAAATAAAAAATTTTTATTAGCTCATATTTTATTTTTTCTTTAATTAATTATTTTAGAGAATCGTGAAATTAAAACAATATAATTACATTCCATAATTAAGAATTCTGCCATCTATTACAGGTAGTATATTTATATGGACACGTTCGAAATTAGATCCTAAATTGTAATATTCTTGTGTATATGGATCCAAATAGAATTCTCGTTGAAGAGCTACATATATTATATATAGTGTTTAATAACTGAATACTTATATTGTAATAAAAATAGAAAATAATATAGGGGAGAGTGGGGTGAAATGGGCCCCTTAAAAAAAAAGGCTTATATGTAACATAAATGTCGGCCTATTTTCCCCACTCTCCCCTATTAAATAAAAAATTATAATTTAATGATCCAAAAGTTGTTTTTAAAAATAATGGGATATATTTCTTATCATGTTTTAGCAGTCCAGTCTTTAGAGCTGACAACCAACTTTTATTTCTTTAATGTTAATATATTAAATAAAAATAAACAATAATATATTAAATGACATATATTTAAAATAATAAATTTTTTACCCAGTCTATCGAGTGCTGCAATTTGGGCATAAGCGTACAAAATTTCATTATTATGAAAGTCTTGTACATATCTGAGTATCTTACCACCGATATTTCCTTCCTGAAAAATAATTATCAGTTTGATGACTTATAATCTCCATGTTTTATGATTTTAAAAAGAGTTTGCAAATAATTTTAGTCTATTTCTTCCAAATGAGAGCTCTTATTCTCTGGATATAGACACCGAAAAAAAAGATTTCTTAGCGCAAGAAAAATTTTTCATTATGAAATGAAAACATAAATTTTTTTAAGATCAGAAAAAATTTCTCAGGGCATATAAAAAATTTTGGCGCCAAAAAATCCTTTTTTTCTGTGCATTCAACTCAAGTGTTCTGTGATCTAAAGAAATTTTTATAAAACCTCCATTTACTGTACAAGTACAATAAAGACATTTCCGTTCGTCCATCCAAGTGCGAAAGAGAAAAATGCAAACCCTTTTTAATAAAAAAAAAAGTAATTATGTAAATTTGATACATTACCACAATAAAATTTGAACCCATTTGATAAAGAGCAATAGCTGCTCGACTATTGTAATTGTGGTACAATGTAAAATTATTAAATTCCGGAATATACTAAATAATTGTAAAAATAAAATAAAAATTATGAATGTAAGTAAAAAAATAAATATAAGTATATTTAAATTTGAATTCTATTTGCATCAAATTTTTTTATTACTTCTCTTAGTTTTTTAGTCTCCTCATTATTCCAATGATCACGATCATCCCCACGTCCTCTTCGAGCAAAAGTAATTGGTGTATCAGGACTAATTAACATTTGCTCAGTTTTAGTTAATTCCATTCTCAAAAAGCCCGCTAGGTCGGGATTTTTCATTATAAATGTCAATGTATTGCCTGTTACTTCTATTTCAGATATTTGAACGAATACGCAACTTACAACTGTAATTATGTAAATTGGAAGATAGAAAATTATTTCAATAGCAACGATGTAAATAAAGAATCAGTTTATAAACTCACCCTGCAGATCATAGACTATCATATTATTATCCGATATCGCACCACATTTACCGTCTTTATCCTTATAAAACATCGCATTTGTATTAATAATACAAAATGCACATAAAAATAGTGCTTTGACAGTAAGTTCCATCTTTCTTGCTATTGTTTGCTGCTATACGACGCTCCTTAATCTATAAAATATCAAAATTATTTTTTGAATTTTATAAGAATGTAATATAAACATTTATAAAAAAAAATAATTTCTTTAAAAATTATATTTTTTTTAGGAATTAATCAGTAAAAAAGAAGGAGGTGACTGGGGTATGATGGGTAAGTTCGCAATTTTTATGAAAAAAAATTTTATTACTTTTGCATGTAATTAAAATTTTTATTTTCTTCTTTAAAGAGAAAAAAAAATATATAGAACAAAGACTAGTGCGTACTTAAGAAATATTGTATTATCGTATCAGATAATAATTTTCCTAATGGTTAGAATATAAAGATAAAGATTTATTGCTTAGTACTTAATTTTTACAATAACATGATAAAAAAAAAAACATATCAAAAATATAACAATGAAACAAATGTCATTAAAAATATATTAACAAATGTATAGCTAATGCCAACATATCGATATCAAAAAGTATTATGTCGTTAACTGAAGGTCACAAAAAATTCAGAGAATAAATATGATCAATTGATAAGACTCCACGCTCTAATAAATTTTTGGTGTGAAAATGGCCCCCGAGGACTCTACATGAAATCCTTGGTGTGAATTTGACGGTGTGAAATACAATCGACTCGTCATAAGCCTGGTTTGGGGACAGGGTGAATTTTTCTTGAAATTTCAGTCTTCCCGTGCGTTTAATTTTGTTCTCGACTACTCGTTATAAGCCTGTGTTTATTTTATATAATTTTAAACGTCATATTTACGTTTTGTCACATGCGTCAGTGTCCCGATTTTTCTAGTGCTTATAGCGCTAAAATAAATACTTATCTTTTTACACAAATAATAATTGTAATGTAAAAAATAATAATGACAAAGGTATTAATGAAAGTAATAATAATAATAATTGTTATTGATCAACATAATGCTCAATAAAACTTTTGAATTGTAACAGAAGCTTTAATTGTAATTAATCATTACAATTATCACCAATAAATAATATTTAACTTAATATTTATAAAATTATTATCCGCGAAAGATCGATAGTAAATTTTCATAATTAATTTAGATATTTTGTTGCTATTGTTAGTTTATAATTTATGTAATTTTAACGGAGGCTTATAACGGGATGTCTGCTACGAAACTCAAAAAAGTTGTTAAGTGGGGGCTGTTTGGACTCAGTACCTGCTGATTAAGGGGAGAGACATAACAGAAGCTTTAGTTGTAATTAATGACTACAATTGTCAAATTTAATTATTTGTAACTTTTGAAAATACTCGCTTCAAATTGAGAAAATTCTGATCAGCTTTCAAATATTCTTTTTTTTATTTAGTGGAGAGTTCAGTTTTTAAAAGTAACCAAAAGTAATTTTTTTGCAGCTTTTCGTCTAAGCTCTCCTCTGATAAAAATTTGAATTATTGGAAAAAATATTATAATGTTAAGTCGTTCAAAAGCAAAATCAAAATAATTTACGAAAACTCACAAATAATTCGGAAATTCGAATCATTAGATTCGATTCTATATCAAATAATTCAAGTTTGAAGTTCTTGCAACCCCTTGTAATAATAACTTATTATTAAATAATAAAAACTTACTTTTGCAGCTTATAGTTCTATTTTTGTAGTAAAAAAAATCGTCAGTGTTGTAATTATCAAAAAAAAAAAATTATAGTACTGTATAAAATTATGTTTTAACCGTACCTATATATACTTATACGTAATTTTTTTTTCTCGCACGATTTCGCCGTTAATAAAAAAATCATGTGACAATGAGTCATTGGATGCATACGAAAGCTTAAAAAAATTTTTTAATTTTTTTGTGATAAATAAATAATATAATTTATCATCGAGGAAAATTCCCAAGAAAATTTAAAAAACAATTGACTCAGAAGGCAACTTTAAAATTTTCCTACATATTTTTTAAGCTTCAGATAATATTCAATTGATATCTAACCGACTTGATAATTAACAGTTTGTATATTAATTAAGAATTTAAATACTTACATTCACTGGAATTCCAGAATTTCAGAACAAAGTCGAGTATTTTTTATAATAGTCGTCGAACTAATTTCTATTTTCGAATGATAAGTGATTAAAGAAATCACATTCTTTAATACCTTTATTATTATCTATTGCAGCCAATGAAAAAGTTCATTTAATCACGTGGAAATGCCTCGAGGTATTTGAAAAATTTATATTTTTGAAAGTGATAATACTTAATGAATCCTACATCTAGAAGTATAAAACCCAAGGTCTGAAGATTAATATATATATATGTACAAAGATATGAGCTGAGTATTTCAAAATACATCCTCCTAATAATTATTTTAGTATGAGTTAGATACAGAATAGTTTTTGAAAATATATCAAAAAAAAAAAAATGTAACGCGTTCTTAAAAAAATGTAATAAGATGTTCGTATTTTTGTATTTTCTATGAGAATTTACGAGATCTTTCCGGTAAGGAGCAGCAGTTTTTTAATGAACTGTTTTGAAATAATGAACAAAAAAACTCTAAAATCATAGAATAACAAGTGATATTGGAGCCTATCCAAAAGTTCCCATAGAATCGATTACAAAAATCCATCACTATCTCAGAAAATCTACAAAAACGAGGACTTGCCATCGTCTAAAAAAATCTACAGAAAAACCATAAAAAATCTTTGGAAAATCCATCGAAAACGTGTAGAAAACCAGGACGTCTAAGAAAATCCATAGGAAACCCATAAAAAACGTATATAGAAAACGAGAGTTTGTCACCATGTCAGAAAATCGATAGAAATGCAGAAAAATATTAATTAAGTTTCCTGAAAATTTTTTTTAGATACTAACCCTTTAAAAAGATATGCGCAGAAAAAGTACATCTACATTTGCGCATGCGCAAAAAAAATTTTCCAAAACTGAGCATTGATGCTAAAATTTCAAAGTGGAAAAATATGTTGCCATCTTCAGTCTTGCATTGACTACACGGAAACGAATTATAAATAAAAATTGCTGACAGTACACTAAATTATGTGCGTTTTCATTGAATGATAATACCGATTGAGCCAACGTTATGTTAAAATTTAAATATTTGTCTTAAGGGCGCACTCCCTCCCAAGCAGCACAGAGACAACTTTAAGATGTCAAATTGTTATCTTATGAAAAGACAAATCAAATTTTATCTTCTCCGCCGTTTTTTTCCATAAATAAGACGTACATTTTCCAATCCTAGGAGTCATAGAAAATTCGTTTCTTTTTCCCGTTTTAAGTAATCTCAATTACCAAAATCGGCTTCCAATTTAAAAACCTATCATCTGAAAAATTTTTGGAAATCAATTATCGATAAATTTTATTTTTCTGCTACTGGGTTTTGAAATTGGGCAGCTGTAAAATGAAATTTAATTTTTCCATATTAAAAAAATATGTAAAACATGTGTATTCAAAAATTCATTATATGGAAGATATTTTAATATTTAATAAATAATTACAGGTACAAAATTTTATATCAATCAATTTTAAAAAATATACAGTTAGTATTATTATTATTATTATTAGTTAATGTTAATTATTATTAAGCACTTGCCCTGGTAAATTAGGCATCACAAATACATCAGCTCGTTGTGGAGCAGCAGGAGCTGTAAATGGCCGGACTTGAGGTGTTGAGCTTCCATTGGTATCTTGAGATATCAAATTAATCGGATCCAATGCTAAAAAAGAAACTCTGTCGTCAGTTTCGTTACTTGAATATTCTATATCGTTTCCTTTATTATTTATCTCTCCTTCAGACATCGGGGCAGTTTTATTTTTGACTAGAAATTTTTTTATCGTAAATCCATTATTTTTATTATTAACATCTGGAATAACAAATTAAATATAATTGCTGTCAAATACTTGGGTAACTGATCGATACATTTCTGACAGTATTCAAAATTTAATAGTATAAAAAACTTACGATTGTTTTTATTGGATAGATTTTTATCAGAATTAGAAATCACTAATTCGTTTATTGGTTTGAAGGGATTAGACCTGATTGATGTATAAGATGGAGTAATTGATGATACTGATGGTCTTTTTTGTACATGATTATTTATTGGCACGACGACTGATTGACAAGCTTTTATTCGATTATTTAATTCGGTGTAATTTTTTGATATCGTATCTAACAGCCATCTGTAAATATAATTTTTTATTTTTAGTCTCAAAAAAATTCATGTGGGATTGCATGGAAACCCATAGGAATCCATAGAGAAAAGTATGGATTTATGTAAAGATCCATAGGAATTAATATAGGAGTGTAGGAATTTATTAAAGAATTTCTGTAAGAAACCATGGGTACTAGAATTCTTGTGTGGGAAATCCATATAGAAAACCATGGGTTTCTGGGTTCCCATAGGGAAAACCTACATAGGAAACTGTAAGTATTTAAATTCCCATACGGAAAATCCACATAAGAATCCATGGATACCAAACTTCCTACATGGGAAATCCTTATAGGAAACTATGGATACCAGGAGTCCTATATGGGAAATCCACATAGAAAACTGCAAGTACCTGAATTCCCGTATGGAAAATCTACATAAAAAATTGGATACCAGGATTTCCGTATGGGAAATCTACATAAGAGTCCATGGGCACCTCGATTTTGCATATGGATTTCTTTGTTAGGGTATTTATTTATATTTTAATTAAAAAATTTATATAAATATAAAACATTTGATATAAATATTAAATACTAACTTGAAACCATTTATAATTCCCATGGTATTTTGTTTATAATATTCCTGTGTAATTACACACGAACAGGTTTCAACTCTGGTTGGACATCGCATTGAATTAGCAGCATGTTCGACGTCCAAATTTTCCACAAGATCTAATTCATCAATTGCACCAGTTACGTCTTGTTTATTAGCTAGTCTAAAAATTTGATAATCATTAATCTATTTATCAAATTAAAATTCTCTCAATTAATTCAATACCATATGTGCTTTAAACCGTGCCATAGAAAATTAAAATTATTTTATTACTACAAGTAAAAATAATTACATGTAATTATCATTTTATTTTTATTATAAATATTTTAATTAGTGTGTGATAATGGTGATGAGCTTCGAAAGTTGGCCCTAGCGAATTCAATCATAATTTTTTTTCTCGTTTAATTTTTATAAAAAAAAAAAAAAGTAATAAAATATTTCAATTTTTTTTTTGGTTAAAGAAAATTTTTGTTTTTAATTTAATTTAAAAAAAAAAAATTATAGAATTTTTTACCTGAAACTGAATTCACTAGGGAGGGATAAAAAACAATAATAAAAATCTACAATATATAAGTATTTAAATATATAGAATTAATTCTCACAATAATATTGGTTTTCCTGCAATATGCTCATGTGATATTAATTCTGCAAATACTAATTTATTTTCATTTAATCGTGATAAATTAGCAGCATCCACCACATATATTATACCATGTATCTATAAGAATTAATTTAAAAAGAAATAAGCAAAGAATATGAATTATGATTTAGTAATTAAATTACCGAGTTATGAATTAAATTAAATTAAACTTAACAGCATGACTACAATACGAATAAATTTTTTTTTAAACATATATGTACATATATATATTAATTTAATTATGAAGGAACTCACATCACTGTAATATTTACTCCATATTGATCTTATTTGAGCAGCGCCTCCAATATCATATATTTTTATTGAATAAAATTTATGTTTCAATGTCACAACTCTGAATCCCATTGTCGGCATAACATTTTCATCAAGATCTGGTATAACATCAAAGTTAATTATTTTTTAAATAATTATCAAATAATTATATCAAATTTTTTGTAATTCTGATCATCAAGTTAGTAGACAATTAAAAATTTTCTTTTTTTTCCCACAAAATAATTACAAAGAAAATAAAATTTAAAAAATACACATAATTCTGCTCTATAAAAAAAATACATGGATTGCATGTGAACCCATAAGAATCCATATAGGAAAGTATGGATTTATGTAAGAGTCCATAAGAATTAATATAGAAATATATGGATTTATATACGAATCCATGGGTATCTAGATTTCTATACAGGAACTTGGATATATGAATTTTTATGTGGGAAATTTTGAAATTTTCTATAGAAATCTGGGTTTCTATATAACGGATTTATATAGAATCTGGGGTATCTGGTTTTCTATGTCTATTGTCTAGCGTTTACATCTTTATAGAAATTACAAATAATTTAAATAAAATACTAAATTAGGAATCGTACAAAGATATCGTACTCCAGGAAAGTTTATGAAAACACATACATTTTTTATGGTATTTATAGCATACAAGATTCCCATAGAGATTTTAAAATGCTGAAAATTTCCATGGGAGACCAAGGTAAAAATTCATATTGGAATCCATACTAGATTCCCATATGGACATGGTGTAGATTTCTATAGGAACCCATGTGAGAATTTATATCAGGATCTATGCTAGACCTGTATGGATTTTTTTTGCATAGAGGTCAGAAAGCAGACGTCAGGTAACATAAACTCAAATTTATAAAATATATACAGTTGGAATAAGATGTAAAATACTATATATATATTTATCGTTTTATATGAAATGTCAAAAACTGTCAGACTGCAAAGTGGTACAGATGGGAAATAAAATAAAATTATATTTTTATTTATGTTATCAATGTAGCAGACATGAGACAATTTATAAATTTTGAATAATTGAATTAATTTATTAAAATAATTAATTTAAAAAAATGCGCGTACTGATTTTTCATTTATCTAAATACGCCTTTTTAAATTTTTACTATACTTACATTTTATTTACTTAATACTAAACTTTAAAAATTCATATATGTATATATTCATTACCATATATATATTTAGTATCACAATATACGTAATAAAAATTTCTTACCATTAGATATACAATTTAAAACAGAAGTTTTTCCAGAATTGTCTAAACCAGCCATCAGCAATACAATATTCCTGCACATAAGTACATACACATATATTTTATTTATTATATACAAAAAAAACATATTTATTTATTTAAATGAGTGTGAATGTAACCAAAAAGTTTTAAATTTTGAATAAATAAATAAAAATGCGTAATTAGAAAATTTAAATCAGTACGCGCATTTTTTTAAATTTCATTATTGCAATTAACTTATATATTTATTTAAAATTTAAATTGTCTCATATCCGCTGCATTCAAACTCATACTTAAATAATGATTAAAAAATAACCTACTTTTTAATTACACTTTTTTTTCTTATTTTATTAATAATTATCCTTAAACAATTCCCCATTATTATTATTACTAATAGTAATTAAAATATATGAAAATGAGAACTATAAAATATACATATATTGTTTTTATCAGTACCCGTATTTTGTCATATTTGATACGAAACTCCGAATAGTTTTTATATTTATCTACATATATATGCATATCATGTATTATATTATATATATTTACATATATGTATATATTTTACACTGACAAAAACTTACAACTTATTTACATAATTTTACTCTACACTTTTTTTTTATATAGTGTAGTAGTGAATGAGTATACGCATGATCTACAAAAATATATATAAATATATAGATATAGATATATATTTTTATATTAAACCAATAAATTTATAAACAAATACAACTATCGTTCATATACAAATATATATATTTGTAAATGTCAAGTTGAAGGTTACATTTAAAATATAAGGGCTTGATAATATAAAATATATAACTAAGTGTGTAATTATTTTATCATTTTCATAAATTGATATATATAATAAATATATCATCTTGAGTTAGCAGACAATTACCAATTTTGGTTTTTTTTTTTTTTTTTTTTTCAATAATTTAATTGAAAAAAAAAATAAAAATTCGTACGTGTGGAAAATTAAAAAAAGAAAGAAACTGACGTCTAATAATTTTTGAATTTTTTTTCAAACAATAAATTATAAAAAACAAACTATTCCAAAAAATTGCACATGTAGTTTTTAAAATTTTCTACATGTGCATATTTTTAGTTTTTTTTTTTTTTTAAATTAAATTGTTGGTAAAAAAAACCCGAAAGTTTTTAAATGTCTACTAACTTCAGGATCATAAAAAAATGACTGAAAAATTAACTGACATCTAATAATTTTTGAATTTTAGTATAAATAAATTTAAAAAAACTATTTCAAAAAATTGCACTTATAGCTTTTTTAATTTTCTACATGTGCATATTTTTAATTTTTTTTTTTTTTTTCAATTGTTAATAAAAAAATCCGAAGTTGATTGTCTGCTAACTTCAGGATCATTGAAAAAAATTATTGTGAATTTTGCAGATATGAAAGAACTTATAAATTTTAAATAAATAAATCAATCAATTGAAAAAAATGCACGTACTAGTTTTTCAATTATCTGAGTATGCATTTTTTAATTTTCACTCTTTGCATTTCATATATTTAAAAATTTTTAAAATTGTCAATTGTCAGCCAAAAATTGTCAATTGTCACACTCATAAAAAAAAATATCAGTCGAATTTTTTTAAAAATTTATCATTTTTAAAAAAAACCCACAAATATCGTCTAATTTCAGAATCATAAAATTTATAAATATATATACAATATGACTCATATATTTTCCATCCAATAAATTGAGTAAAAAACTCCAATTTATTTAATTATTTGTTTTCTTAATAACAAAGAACTATATAAATATATTTGAATTTATATGTAATATATATATTCAAAAATAGTTTGACAATAAGACAAAATAAAAGAAATATATGAAATAGAAACACAGGATCAAGTTAAATAAAGATTTGAAGACAAAGGGAATAAATAAAATAAATAAAATAAAAATGCTAGTGAATTATAATTCAAATTTGCACTCAAACATTCAAAGTCAAATTAAGTATTAAAATATAATTTTTTTTAAAAATAACCAACTACAATATATTATTTATTCAACATTTAATTAATAGAGTAGTTACAAATGAATATAACGAGAGTGAGTAATTATTTGAAAACAACAAAAGTGAAATACATTTGAAATATATTTTTAATCGACCTTTTAAAAGGCTTCCAAGGCTGCAGAGAAGGGGCATCACTACAAAGTATAAATATTTCTCTCCACTTGTATAAATAGGGACAATTTGTCGTGCAAATTTAAAGAGCAACATCCTCTTGTATTGTGTTAACATTTACTGTGTCTAATTCAAAAATTTGAAATTCTTGTTTTATTTTTTTTCTAAATAGATCAAAATTTCTTTAATTAAAATCATGACGCAAACAATTAATTTGCAATCATCTAAAGTTGGATTCATTGGCGGGGGAAATATGGCACGTGCTATTGGAATAGCTTTGATTAAAAAGAGTAATTATTTAAATATGTATATATATAATTGTATAGTAATGTTATAAATTTCTCTAATTAATTAAAATTGTTTATTTAAATAGATATTTTAAATCCAAAGAATATTTGGATATCGGCGCGAACACGAGAAACTCTTCAAATGTGGAATGAATTGACTTCGGAAAATCCAGTCAATACAACATTAAATAACGCTGATATTATTATTAATAGTGATATTATTTTCTTGGCAATTAAACCACAGTCACTTGTAGTCGCTATTGACGATGCGAAGAAAGCTGCGGAAGGACGTAATTTAATGCTGGAAAATAAGTTATTTGTATCAGTACTCGCTGGTGTTACTCTTGATACTTTAGAAAAAGTAAATTTATTTTTAATAATTTTTGTTTTTTTAAATTTTATATATATGTACGCGGGTTTTATTTTTCCCATATAAGTAATTAATTCGTTTGCGTTTTAGTAATAATTTTAAAATTACTTTTACAGGAAATTCAAACGCATTTAGGATCACAAGTTCCTCTGAAAATTATAAGAACTATGCCAAATACTCCGTTAAGTATTGGAGAAGGAATAACAGGTATTTATATATTTATTTAATTATATATTTATTTATAATTCAATTTTAATTGACTGACTTATCATTACTATTTTAATTAAAATTTTGAAATTTTACACGAGTTCATTTAATTGAAAAATTTTTAATTAAAACTGTAATTATAATTATTATAAATATCAAAATTTTATAACGATATAAAAAAAAAACTGAAAAACTGTTGACTACATACCAGCCCTAAAAGTAACCGCTGATATATTTGAAAGAAATAAATAAAAATTTCTATAGCGGAGATAAAATTCTTCTTTGAAGTCAAACTATTTTTTAAAAAATTTATTTTTAAATTTTAATCAATCGATTTAATTTTCATTTACACAAAATTCGTTTTGATTAAATTTTTTTTTGGCACCACAAATATTTCAATTGATCTTGTTCAGAAGTTATGAGATATTTACACGCATACATTTTGAAATTTAGTAGTTTCCTAGGAATTCAAAATTTCAGCACTTGAAAAAATCTAAGTTTTTTAAAATTGAACTAAAAGCGAAAACCCGCCAATTTTAAAAATAAATGTTTTATTCTTTTTATTATTAAAGTATACTCTCGCAATGCTCAAGTATCTGAGAGTGATGCTCTGCCGTTAGTAAAAATGTTGTCTCAAATCGGTATTATTGAAGAAATTCCTGAGAATTTAATAAACGCAGCTGGTGGATTGGCAGGATCAGGTCCTGCTTATGTAAGTAATAAATTATTTATTGCCGTAATTATTTATAATTTTCCAACAAAAATTAATTTATATATATATATATATAAATATAAATATAGGCTTACCTGATGGTTGAAGGATTAGCTGATGGTGGTGTTAAAAATGGTTTGCCTCGTGCATTAGCGACAAAATTTGCCGCGCAAGTATTAGCTGGTGCAGGAAAAATGGTATTACAAACTGGAAAACATCCAGGGCAACTTAAAGACGAAGTTTGCTCCCCAGGAGGTACAACTATTACAGGAATGCACGCATTAGAAACTGGAGCTGTCAGAGCATCATTGATTAATGCCGTTGAAGCTGCAGTTAAAAGATCTAAAGAACTTGGAGCTTAAATTTAACGCAGGATCGATAATAAAATTTAAGAAATATAAAATAACATCATATTAACCGGAAGTGTGAAGGCATTTTTGAAGTATTTAAATTTATACAAAAATTATTAACAATTTTGATAGCTGAATTTTTTTTTTATATTTCATATTTACAATAATATTTATTATGAAGGCATGACTGAAAAGTATTTTTAACTTTACGTATTTTAACGTTATAAAAATTTAAATCGTATTTACGATTTTGTACAATTCTTATAAATAAATAAATGATAATTATTTACAATATGAACGAATTTAGTCTGATTATTTAGAAAAAAAAAACTAAAAGTTATATTTTTTATACTTACAATAACATAATTATTAAATATTTTTACAATGTGCACTAATTTAATTATTAAATTACACTTTAGTGTATTCGACACATCGCGAAGGATCTGTAGGATAATATTCCTGACATTTAGTCATTAATCTTTTCAATGCTTGTATGTACTTTCTTTGAGTTTCGTCGTTCATAACATGGGCAACATTTTTAGAGAAAATTTTTTCTCTTCCAGTACGGGCGTGGATACCAACCATAGTAACACCAATAGGCCATGGGGAATTTCCAATTGCCATTTGAAGATATGCGTCACTTGCCTAAATTTAAATAAATAAAAATATTAATCTTGTGGTTACGAATCACACTATCATTTTTTCTCAGTTACTTTCTATTGGCCACAAAGAAATTATTTAAAAATTCTCTGATATTTCCCAGTTTTAAATAAATTCAAAATACATGAGTTACAAAAATTAAGAGATTTAAAAAAAAATTCAAAATTTTTAAATGATTTTCCGCAGGCTGTAATTTGAAAGAAAATGGTCATATAACAAAAACAAAAAAGGCAAATTGTAGCTTCAAATGTCTAGTTTTCTGATCTGGTTTTTTAAATACTTATATTTCGCGCGGTTCCGGAGTAATTAAAAGTCAATCAAAATTATCAAAAAAATTTTATTGAAGTCCATAGACCGTTTTTGACGAGCAAAAATTTGAAAATTTTTTTTCCGATTACGAAATGTAAAAAAATTCAAGACCAGATTTGAATTGTCAAAAATTCAAACAAAATAATAATATATTAATATCAGAGCCCAAACTTTATCAGTATTTCTTTTCATCTCGCAAAAAATTTTCCCAACAATTAAAAAAAAAAAAAATTGTCGATTGCTAGACACAATCTAATAGATAAAATATAAATTTATAACACCACTTACCAAAATATAATTACGTTCTAGAAGATGTTTGACAATTTCCGTAAGACTGTCAGTGATATCTTCAGGTAGTGATTTATTTTTTAATTTCCTTAGCAAAGGTTTCAAATATTCTCTAGTCTGCGCGTAAGTAGCACTCGCCATCTTTCCCTTGGTGCTCATTTTCTCAGCAGAACTGCGGCTGTTCAACTGCACGCCCCAAATTTGAACCAAAAACTGAAGAAACTGAGTAATGACACTCATGTCAAAGTCTCGATCCCCTCGATTCAATTTAACAGACATTTTTTCAATGTCTTCATAAGTAACTTCTTCATCAGGTACATTTACGTCTCCCTTACGTTCGTTATTTGGTTTCGAGGACGATAGTAATTCATTCAAATACGCCTGGTCGACTTGATCCATAGCTTCTTGAAAATCATTTCTAAATCCTTTGTTAACTTCCGGTTGAAGAATTTCACATTTACGCAAACGTTGGAATGATTCTATTTCTGATTCGCCGAATAATAAAATCGGCTCGCTGCGTTCTCGTAATCTTTTGATAACTTCTGGTCGGGATAATCTCTGATGCTCTACTGTATTCTCAACAGAGTCTTCAGAATGATTATTAACTACTGGGTTAACTACGTCACTTTTATTACTATTTAATTCTGAAGTTTCAGTTTTGTTTGACTCCAACTCACCGACTTTGAAATATTTTCGATTATTTTTCTGCAAAAATTTATTAATTACGTTATTGTTTTGTAAAGTGAGGTTAGAAATTTGAATTTGAATTTTACTTACCAGTACATTACTTTCTTCTAATTGCTTGCGTTTTTTCATTATTTCTGCTTTCAAAAGATCCATGACTGGTTTTAGTCAAGAATAAAATTAATTTTTTAAATATTTTATTATTTTTATATGACAGGTTGACGATTTGTCAACAACAGAGTAAATAAAATGGCTGCGTTCAATTTTACTCACGTTCTGTGCAAGTGCAGTGTAGTAGCAAAACACTTGCGTGTTTTTTTTTAATATTTCAAATATTTTTATCATATTCTGCAGCCATTTTATTTTGATTTTTTGATTTATTTTGATTTACTAATTATTAATAAATTATAGATAAAATTAAAAGTTTTTGAGTATATTTTGTAGTTTAATATAATTATTGATATATATAAATTTTAATGAAATTACTAAATTTCAATTTTTAAATTGCGCGCCGTTGGCACTACTGCGCGTCGCTGTATTCGACATTCAAATGTTTGCTAAAGTGGGGGCAGTCGATGAATCGCAAAATCGATTGCTTTGTATCAACTGACGGTTCGAAAGCGGCAGTCAGTATCATCAACAACGACAGTTATAGTCCAGATCCTTCTTTACGTTTGAATTAAAACACAGTATCGCATTTAAGTCGCGTAAAATTGTGCAGTGATTGTAAAATTTATCTTTTGTTAATTAAAATTGTGCCAAGTGTCTACGGTGTAGTTGAGTGTTCAGTACTAGTGTAAAGTGTTGCGAATTGCTGATGCTGATGACTTCCGATTCCTGATCAAAATCATCTGGCATCGCCTGGTGGGAAATAGCAGTCAAGTGACGTTTTTTAACTGCAATACACTTGGAACAATTAATTCGAATCTCGAAGTGTATTTGGATACTCTTAGGCATATTATTTCCCCACCAAGGTTTGTTCAAACACTCAAATGTTTTTTTTCGGTTTTTTGAATATTTTTCTATCATATTCTGCCGCCATTTTATTTTGACACGATTTTTAATTTTTCTCCCATTTCTAATAAGTTGTTTTACAAATATTTAAATTTACCGCGGGTGGGATGAGAGATCATTCTTTAATGGACTTAATTATAGACTTAATTACTCACTTGGTTTGGGTTTTAATAAATTAACAATTAACACAACTTAATTATTTTACAAATCCACAGGATTTATTACTATATACAGAAATTAACAAATTATATTTAACTCTTTATTAATATAATAACAAAATTATTAAGATCTGTACCAGACGATCATAATAATTCATTAAGAATGTTTAGAAAGAATGTTTTGTTATAGTAATTAAATTCTTTGTTTATTGTAAAAATTTTTTTGTCATTGATCGTATGGGAAAACATTGCCTATAATATTTTTTCATACATTATAATTTCTTACTGCTGCCTACTAAAATTTATTCTACAGTTCTATTGCTTACGCAAATATTAAATATATAATTTAATTGCATAAAAAAATAATTGCAGTTCTATTGCCTAGAAAAATAATTCATGATGTTTGATTGATTGCTATTTAATTGTGAACCCAGTCAAAGAAATTCCTAATTAATGTAGACAAGCTTCTAATTTATTTGCTGAGAAAATCTTGTACTTGTTGAGAAGAAATGATCAACGTTCAAGACCGATCACTTGATAAAAAAAACGCAGCTGGTCTGAAAAATATCAGAACCTCGGTAGTCTTGACAATAGCAACTGTAAAACTTGACAGAGTTTTCTATCAGAAATTATTGGGCTGATCAGGTGATTCCCTAAGTCGACTATGAGATTCAACCCAGTGTCTTATTATGGACCGAGCGAGTTATACTTTTGTCAAGACTACCGCGGTTCTCATATTTTACAGATCAATCGTCTTTTTTTTATCAAGTGATCGGTCTTTGTTGATCATTTCTCCTCAAGTACAAGATTTTCTCAGCAAAATCAGGAGCATCTACATTTATTAGGAATTCCTTTGACTGGGTTCACAATTAAATAGCAATCAATCAAACATCATGAATTATTTTTCTAGGCAATAGAACTGCAATTATTTTTTTTCGCAATTAAATTACATATTTTATATTTCCATAGGCAATAGAACCGTAGAATAAATTTTAGTAGCCGAGCAGTAATTTCCAATGTACGAAAAAATATTGTAGGCAATTGATGACTTCCCGCTCATATTAGTAATAACTCCGCTAAATTCATGATACTGAAGTTAGCCGACGTCTAATAATTTTTGTTTCTTTTTCAAAACAATACATTATAAAAAAAAAAATATTTTTAAAAATTGCACCTATAGTTTTTTTTCAATTTTCTACATGTGTATTCTCTTAATTTTTTTTTTTTTTTTTTTTTCATAATTGATTCGTTGAAAAAAAATCCGAAAATTGTTAATCGTCTTCTAACTTCAGGTTCATCTAAATTTATCAAACTGATAAATATTTAAACAAAATCTTATGATATATTATTATTATTATTATTATTACTATTATGTCAGTTGTTCAACTATTTTTTAATTTTTCAAGCACAGCAGTCGTTAATACCTACATACTTACTATATATCTATTTGGAATATTTATTTAGTTTCCTATTGTGATTTATAAAAAAACTATCCAACATTTCGCTTAAAAATGTCTATTGGAAATTTTTTCTTAATTCATCACACCAAAATATTAATTAAAAAAAAAAAAAAAGAAAGAAATTTTTTCTGTATCAGAATTTAAGTTCTGTCTCTTAACATAAAACTATTGAACACATCATTGAATATTTTAAATATGAGTCGAATTTGTGCCTTATTTATGTTCGCACACTAATAATTCGTATTGTCGATTATTTAATATATGTAAGCAGCGTACTTATGTTTTATATATAAGCAATACACTGTTTATTCATTTATAAACAATTCAATTTAAATTAAATCCGTGAATTTTTAAATTTGATTTTAGAAATTTATAATTTAAAAAAAAATGTTGTGAACACACAAAAAATATGAAATTTGAAAACAAAAAAATAAGAAAAAAAAATTGACCTTGATAATTTGCAGTGAAATATTTTGATGGCATATTTTAAAATTTTCTTGGTTTAAAAAACTTTAATAATATAAATATATACGGATTTAATATTTGTGAATTTTCAAATTCAGTTAATTAGAGTAATGGAATAAACTTAAGAATAATATTTTTTATAAGAAGCTGTCATTTGTTCAAGAAAGATAAATGTAAGGACAGTGTGAGGCCCTAATCGAGCGTAATAAGGAATAAATCCTTTCCACAGAGCAAAAAATCCTTCATTCCGTACTACTTTACCAAGTACATCAAAAGCGCCTCTGTACTCTGGTTTACCGTCAATCATTTTCATGTTTTGAATACGGGTTTTAGCAATATCTACTGGCATTGAAGCTGCTGTTGTTATTAATCCAGAAATCATTGAAGCAGTAAAATGTAGCATAATATTTTCCTCAAAGTAACCTGTAATAGTTTTATTTATTTATTTATTTATAAGAATAGGCTCTAGGATAAATTAACTCGAAACAAAACTCGGGTCAAAGAACACGTAAAAATTAGCGATAAGAATGGCGGAATGTAATAAAGAATAATATATTTGTACTCCAGATATTGATAAGAGTCATAAATATTAATGGCAATAAATTTACAGTCGACTCGTCATAAGCCTGGTTTGGGGACAGGGTAAATTTTTCTTGAAATTTCAGTCTTCCCGTGCGTTTAGTTTTGTTCTCGACTACTCGTTATAAGCCTGTGTTTATTTTATATAATTTTAAACGTCAAATTTACGTTTTGTCACATGCGCCAGTGTCCCGATTTTTCTAGTGCTTATAGCGCTGAAATAAATACTTATCTTTTTACACAAATAATAATTGTAATGTAAAAAATAATAATGACAAGGGTATTAATGAAAGTAATAATAATAATAATTGTTATTGATCAACATAATGCTCAATAAAACTTTTAAATTGTAACAGAAGCTTTAATTGTAATTAATCATTACAATTATCACCAATAAATAATATTTAACTTAATATTTATAAAATTATTATCCGCGAAAGATCGATAGTAAATTTTCATAATTAATTTAGATATTTTGTTGCTATTGTTAGTTTATAATTTATGTAATTTTAACGGAGGCTTATAACGGGATGTCTGCTACGAAACTCAAAAAAGTAGTTAAGCGGGTGCTGTTTGGACCCAGTACCTGCTGATTTAGGGGAGAGACATTAGGCAGGCTTATGACGTAGTCGACTGTATATTTAGATTTCGGCAACATAATTAATATGAAAATTACTTCTATCGACGTTTGCATATCAATATTATCACTCGAGTTGTTTTGACCAGAGTTCTGCGGGATTCCATAAGAATATTTTATTTATTAGTCAACTAAATAAATTACCAGTATCAAGAAGAGCTTCTTTCGCTTGAGAATAAGATGCTAATTGAGCAGCATTGACTACCATTGCACGTCCCATTGTTGGTATTGCTCCTCTCCAAAGAGTTAGAACTCCTTCTTCTCTAGTAATTCGAAACAAAGCATCGAAAACATTTTTGTACATTCGTCGCTCGGCTATTCATAAAAAAAAAAAAAAAACAAGTAATTTATTATTAAAAGTAATATTCATTTATATAACTTCATATATTTTAAACCTACTAAATAAAAGTATTATTTCATTTTACAAAAATTTATATTATTGTTTTTTTACAGTTACATAACTTGGAGTAAAAATAAATTATTACCTTGAGGTAGTCGTCCATCAGCAGTCATACGAATTAGTGCAACTTCTGCTGGGTTTCCGACAAATGCTCCAACAGCACCAGCAGTCATTCCTAAACCAGCTTTAATGAAAAAGTTAGGCTGTGATTCTTTCCTACGTAAATAAAAATATTTTAAATAAAAAAAAAAAATCAGTTTTTTTTTAATTAACTAATATTTAAATTAAAATTATTTAACAATTAGCATTTTTACTATTTTTCCACTTTTATGGGGAAACTATCAATCTTATGACAAAATGTCATAGGACCTTTTTTGTAGACCATTCAATTTCCAACAAATTATCTTAACTAAGTTTTTCAAAATTCCTGAATGCTCTTTAGTTATTTGCATGAGAATCAAAATCACCATAATACGACTTTTGAATCTGATTGATTTTGAATGCAAATAACTAGAGAGCATTCAGGAATTTTGAAAAACTTACTTAAGATAATTTGTTGGAAATTAAACGGTCTACAAAAAAGGTCTTATGACATTTTGTCATAAGATTGATAGTTTCGCTAGAAAAGTCGAAAAACAGTTAAAATTCTATAAATTCAACTTTGACATGGAATAATTTTTAAAATATTCAATTTATCAAAAATTTATAAGAGACTTTTTTTGTAAAACATTCAATTCTCTACAAAAATAATTTTTGATTTTTTCGTTATAATTATTCGTCGCAAACGTAAAATTTTTATCCGGAAGTACTTAAGAACTTTAATTTTAACATTTATTTTTTTTTTATCCTACTGAAAATTTTGAGTGTACTTGAAAAATAAAAATAAATCGATTTTTTGAATCAGTCTAATTGCATACATTTATCACTAGACGATAAAAAAATTACGAAACAATAAAGTTTAAAAATTATTTGAACTTGTAAACAATACTTTATCTTTAATGGAAAGATAAATATTGATTTTGATTATATATAAATAAATATACATATTTCTTACGATGCTAGTTCAAAGAGCCACGTATACACTCCCAATCTCGTTGTAGTATATGTCGCTTGTCTCATTAACCCGGCACTTAAACCGGAATACATTGCCAATAACCCTTCATTTTTAGCAATTGAAGACACAATACTCAGGGTCGATGTCTTCTTCCCACTCAACTGCATTCGATTCTTAATTAAGTCCAAAGGTTGGACGAAGCACGTGGCAGCCATACTGTAAATTTAATTAACATTTATTTATATATTTATTAATTATTCAATGACAAGAAAGTTGTTTTATAGTCAAGGCAGTAGACAGAATATTTTTATTTGTGAATAAATTCAATGATACTCCAGTTAACTGACGTCTATTAATCTTTGGATTTTTTAAAAATCGACAAATTACAAAAAAAAAAATATTTTGAAAAATTGCACCTATAGATTTTTTAATTTTCTACATGTGTATATTTTTAATTTTTTTTTTTTTTTTTTTTGTAATTGAATTGTTGAAAAAAAAAATCCAAAAGTGTTGTCTTCTAACTTTAGTTTGCCACCTTATAATTTTTGAATATTTTTAAAAATGATAAATTATAAAAAAAAAAATATTTTGAAAAATTGCACTTGTAGCTTTTTAAATTTTCTACAAGTGCATATTTTTATTTTTTATTCATATTTTTAAATAAAATGAGTTTTTGAAAACTAAAAAATTTATTGACGTCTACTATTTTCAGTCATAATTTTTGAAATTTAATATCGACTGAAAAATTATAAATAAGTTTCATAAAAAAATAATTTTAATTAAAATTAATTAAGTAATAATTTTAAAATGTGATTTAAATATTTATTACAATTATTTATAGTAATTACGCAGGTTAAGTATAATTAATAAGAGTAATTAATTTATGAGTGTGAATATAGCAGACGTCAAATTAAAAATTATAAATAAATAGAGTAAATATTTAATAAAATAAAATTTTGAAAAAATACACTTATTAATTTAAAAATTATTTAAATGCCCATTTTTTAAAAATTTTATTTCATTAATTATTTACTCCAATTATTAATAATTTAAAATTTGTCTGCTACATGCACATAAATAATTAAAATTAAATTTATTAAGCTAATTATAATAAATATATACATATATAAAAATTTATATAGATAAATATTTAGCCAAAATAATAATTACCCAGAAAGTCCAGAAATGAGAAACTTAATTTTGTTTGGCACCGTAGCTTCCGACTTTTGGGTCGACATTGTAATGATTTAATTTATTTAAATATTTAAAAAAAAGTAAAATAATAAATTTAGATTATTAAGTGTCGGCAAATTTTACAATTTAAAACTAAAGACTTAACTGTCAGTACAAAGAACTCGACAATATTTATTTTATAATAAAATAAGTAAAAACTGAATGCCGACTATCAGTTATACATGTCAACCACTTGACGACAGTAGTGAAATAAAAATATATATTTATTTTACTTTCAGTATATTAACCTTGAAATGACGTAGCTTGATTTTTTTCAACTTAAATTACACGCGCACGTCATAGACGTGGTCATGTGCCTCAACTATGGACTGACGTAATGGCGGTAAATAAAAACCACTTGTTTATAAATAAGTTTTTAATATTATGTAAAATACTTTATATTAAAATATATATTTATATACATTTTATATATTACTTATTGTATTTTACATATTTATTAATTAATATGTCTGATAAAAATTATTTTATTTAATAGATATCTTTTTGACGTCACAAATGTCAGAAAA
Source organism: Microplitis demolitor (assembly GCF_026212275.2). Lineage (NCBI taxonomy): Eukaryota > Metazoa > Arthropoda > Insecta > Hymenoptera > Braconidae > Microplitis > Microplitis demolitor. Next base: position 16,306,905 of record NC_068553.1, read on the forward strand.
TTCAAATTTTATTCAGTAGGTGGCAGCTCATTCGCCACAACCTGGATCGGATAACTATTACATAGGTTATGAAATATTTTTTATGTATGAAATATATGACTAAAAATTGTAGTCTTTTGTTTTATGGAAAATGAATTTTAAGGTTGGGTATAATCAGCAAATTTTTGAATTTTGTATTTCTATTTATTTATTAATTGATTATCATATGATTTTTTCAGCTATGGAAAAATGCATAAGACGAATTTCCATGGAAAATTTTCATCATTCGAGTACCATAAATAGTACTTTCGTACTTTTTCATAGAACTTATTCATTCTCATAAAATTTATTAGAAAATCTATCATTTTATATGATTCTGGAGTTAGCAGACAATTAACAATTTTAGGACTTTTTTTCTATGAATCGATTATAATAAAAAGAAAATTAAGAAAATGCACATGTAGAAAATTTTAAAAACTATAGGTGAAATTTTTCAAATATTTTTTTTTTATACTTTATCGTTTTTCCAGAATTCAAAACTTATTAGACAGCCAAATTCAGTATCATTTTATGGCCCTAAAGTTAGCAGACATTGAACAAATTTCCCGCTTTTTTTAAACAAATAAATTATAAAAAGAGAAAGAAAATTGCACATATAGAAAATTTAAAAATCTATAGCTGCAATTTTTTTTTTTATAATTTAGCGTTTTAAAAAAAATTCAAAAAATGTAGATGTCTGTTTAGAATCATATAATTTTATAAGAGTTTCTAAGCAGAGTTATGGTGTCCCATAAATATTTAAAACGCAATTAAAAATATAAAACAGGGAAATTTGGTAGTACTTTCGACCCTTAAATAATATTTGAATTTTAATACAAATGAATTTCTTATCGATTTAGATTAAATAGGAATGTATAAATGTATGTGTATATATATATTTTTTTGTAATGAGTAATTGTATTGGATTCTCATGACTTCAAAATATTACTTAACATAAAGATAAATATATAAATGATAGTATGGAATGAGAGATAAGAGATAAGATATTAAACATAATTTCGTAACTATTTATAAATTGGAAAGATTCATCACCGGAAATTAAGATTATTGTTGCGTAGAAAGTTTTTTCAAAACATTGCCACGAAAACTTTTTTTTTTTTAATTACAAATATGACCGCGTTTTGATATTTTCAAAGTTTTGATATTTTAACAAGAGCTTTCATAGAAAATAAAGATTCGCGCGTGAATTTTTTGTAAAATTCAAATCGCATCAAAGGAATTCGATGAATATTTAAAATATTGCAGAAAATTTCGTTTTCGAAAAATAGTTGTCTACAGAAATACATTTGCGCAGGCGCAGTGTATACCTAAGGGTTTTTTGTGTAACAGATTTATTGGTAAAGGCTCAGACAAAATTTTACCAAAAATACTTTCGAATTAGACTATCACCGAACAATAACTTTAGTTGTTTAAAATCTTCAACTGGTGGCGCTAGTAATTAGAAAGTAATTTGAAAATCTGTAATTTTACTTATCTGTCTTTTCTGCTTAAAAAAAAAACGATACTTTCATAGCTGTATATATGACATATACTTTCCTATAGCACTTTTTCATAGAATTCATTAATTTTCATGAAATTTATGAAAATCCATCATTTTATGTGATTTTCTACCCAGGGTTATAAAGACCATACCATAAATAATTTACTATAGATATTTTACGTTAAATTACTCATAAACAAACGAAAATTTTTATTTGTCCATAATGAATTAAAATTTTCAATTTTTCAAATTAAAATTATCAATATTTTTATTATCTACCCGTTACTTTTTTTTAATGCGCGAAAGTTATCATTATTAGCTGACACTTGAAATTTTAATCAGAAAAAAATTGTGGTCTTACAACAAGTACTTGACTTGCGCACTCAAATCATATATTTGTATTATAATATGATCTTGGTATTAAGTGATTCAAGATTTTTTATTGTTTTATAGAGAAGTATCAATTGTATCAGTATCAATTATCGCACATATTTTATAAACTCTTTGTTGAGTATAAGACTTTTTTTATATACTGTAATATATATACATATATATTTAAAAATAAATAAATTATGAGCCCGATTGGATATCTTACGAGACGAGAAAGTATTTCGTCTTGTCACCGACTCCACAGGTAAATAAAAAAAAAAAAATAATAGTTAAGTGTAATTAGAATAAATATTTTAATTAAATAATTAAATTTTACCGCTTAATTTTTTAAATTTTAATTTTAAAAAGTTGGATTCTAATTATTTTTTGTTATTAATTAAGTTTATAAAAATCTTAAGTAGAATCCATATGGAATTCTATAAATTCCTATAACATATTTTATGGGATTCCCATAATTTTTTTTTATAACGCAATATATATATATATTTTTTTTTTCAGCCCCCATTTGAGTGACGAAGAAAATAAAAATATTTATGGGAAATGTAATAATTATTGGGGTCATGGTCATAATTATATTGGTATTTATTTAAAAAACATGAAAATTAAAATATAAGATCACTTATTTACTTTACTACTTATATATTTCAGTTGAAGTAACTGTACGTGGACCAATAAATTATAAAACTGGGATGGTTATGAATATATCAGAACTAAAAGAATATATGCATAAGGTATTAATGGAAAAATTGGACCATAAAAATTTAGATAAAGATGTTCCGTATTTTAAAAATGTTGTCTCGACAACTGAAAATTTATCTGTTTATATTTTTAATGAGTTGAAACAATTAATGCCCGACCCGTCATTACTTTACGAAGTTAAAATATATGAAACTGATAAAAATATCGTCATTTATCGTGGAGAAGATTCGTAGAAGAAATTTTCAAGATTTTTTCATTTAAACTTTTAAAATATCATTATATAGTGCAATTGTATTAAATGTTAATATAAAGTGTAACTAATATACTAATTATCTAATAAATTATTTTCCTAAAATAAAAAAGGAATGAAATTTATGTGAAGTTTTTTCTCAACACCTCATTGACTGAAGACAGCATGAAAATATACACAATTTACACTAAAATAAATATATAGTCACGTACGCGCTTGCGCGCGAGACAAATTCTAGCCCTAATAAAAAATTAATGTCTCTTCTGGATATTTTATTGGCTAAAGACAACTTAAAAATATATACCTTAAATCACTGATCTCTATACTAACACTTTATTAGTTTATTAAACTTAGTATAGAGATCAGTGTCTTAAATTATTTATAGTATGTTAATATAAGGTATAATATATATCAAGAAAAATATGGCGGATGTCTATTACACAGATTGACTTTCTTAGTTACTGACCAGAGGTCTTAAATAAAAAAGAAAATAGCGAATTTTAGATTTTCTATAGATTTTTTTAGACGGTGGAAAGTCCTGATTTTCAACAGATTTTCTTAGACAGTAACAAGTCCTGGTTTTCTAAAAAATTTCTCAGATAGTCACGTTCTTTCTTTAAATTTTCTATGGATTTTCTTAGACGGTGATAAGTCCTGATTTTCTATAGACTTTCTATAAAAATCCTTAGAACTCTGATAGCGACACTTGCTCAGCAAGTTGACTTCAGATTCCGGGCATAGCTTTAAGTTGCGGTCATCGAAGTATTAGGGAAATTCTTGAATTCAAAATTTTCTGTGTTATAGACATCCTCTAAAAAAAAATATGAAAAGTGACATGCGCGCAGAACATGAATTCTGGCTGGTTTGGTTTTTTTGGTTTGAAAATATCAATGATTAGGCAGTAGGGGGTTCCATGAAATAACAAAGACATAATTCATTTATTATCATTTTATTTAATTATTATCATTATTAATTAATATTAATGTTTATAACTGGCCAATAAGTATCCGCCACTTTGTTTCTTATATTATTAATCTAATCTGCTTAACTTCTTATTAATTAATCATTTTTTTTGTATTTCTCATTTTTTAATCAATATATACAAATATCATACAATAATCGCCCTTATGATATACATTATTCATTTAATTATTTATATATTCATTAATATAATAAGTAATATATAATAAAATTTAATCCCAATTTATTCTCTTTATATAATAAGTAAATAATATTTTCATTTAAATAGAAAGATCCTTCGTCTACTGCATGTGCGCTTTTTTCAATAAACGCACAAATATAAATACATATTTTGTTTTTTTATTTTTTTATTATATATATATATATATATAAAATTTTTTATAATCTACATGAATCACTTTAAGTATTTCTCTTCTGTTTGATCAATAACTATTTTATTAAACTTTTTTTGTTATCAATTGCAAAGAAATACGGATGTAAAAGCAGTGAATGTAAAAATCTGGGCGTTTATTTCCTTGTTATTTAATTCATACAGATTTTCTGGCAGTCACGATAGGCACACGTTATATATTTATCATTCAAATCATTTATTATGCCCATAAGATAATTCATATTTATTTTTTTTACTTATTCACTTATTAGAATTCGAGGTGATTGTGAATTTGGTTCCAAATATTTTCTTTTAAGGTCATTTTGAATTTTCTTTTATTTCTTCTTGAAATCGTCTTTTAATAAAAACAAGTACAAAATCATTTCGATTACTGATTCTGATGACCAGTTTCTCGAGTCATTAATTTAAAAATTTCAATTTTGAAGAATTTTTCAAAATTTTTAGTCATAAAAATGTAAAATTTTTTTTTAGTTCCATGAACGCAACGAATTTATAAAATAAAATATCAGATGTTATTAGAATATTATTTTTAATAAAATATGAGTATATTTTTAAGTTTATTTTCACTCCCGGTGGTTAATTAAGTTGGGTTAAGGTTTTTTGGATATTTTTTCAGAGAAGTTTAATTTAGAATTCTGTTAATTAATAGAAAAGAGGTTAAAAAGTATGAAAATTAAAATTTCAGGGTCAAAAATAATAAAAATTTTCATATTAGCTGCTTTTTCTTTTCAAATGTCATCTAAGTATTTAAAATTATGTTAAAAAAATACTAAACTTAGTAAAAATTATAATTCTTCTTTAAAAAAAAAATTTTTAATTAAAAAATTAATTTCGTGGACTTTGTTTTGATTTCAATGAACGGTTAACAAAAATTCATGATAAGAACTTTTAAAAAATACACAGAAAACCTATATTTAGTTGTTTTCATAAATAAAAGCGCGGGTAATTCAAATAACTTGAAAAATGAAACATGAAATAGATGAAACCTTCACAATAACCTCAAATACTTAATTAAAATTTAATAACCTCATAACTCCACTGCTGCTTTTACACAAAATAAAGTAAAAAATATTATTATTTATTTACATTCGGCGACAATTTTAGGAAAAAAAAATAATTATTATTTTAAAAAATACTCTTTGTTTTAAAAAATTTGTTCTTCAATATTTTAAAAAACAGGAAAAATAATAATGGCAAATTTGGCATTTATAATTCCCGACCCCTTGATTTAATAATCATTAATCAATGATAATAATAATAATTTTGTGTCGTTTTAAAATTTGATCTAGACTCTGTGCGTTTTATCGAAAGCATTTTAAAAAAAATTTCGTAATGCTAAACAATAAATCTAACCTATTTACACATTAAAAATAATAAAATACCAATAGATTTAAAATAATTACTTAATAAATTTAAATAATAATTATAAAGTACTGTACAAGGGTCCTTCAGACCGTTACTTAAGACCGGAATATATTTATTTTATTAACAATATTCCTTAATAATTAATTAAACTCACAGATTTACGATGAATCAAATTAATTTTTTTTTTTTGGTAAAGGTCCCGTATGCCGACTAAGCCTAAAAAATTTCTTTGCGGTCTTTTTTGGTCCAAATTACTGTTTTGATATAAAGATAATGATAAATTTCGCTTAGCAAGTGATAAAAAGCGAAACGTCACTTGCAGCGCGACCTGACAGAATTTTCCATTCATGGCCGACTAGCGAAACGTTTACCATTAAAAAAAATCGCATCTCCGAAAAATAAACGTTTTAAAATAAATTTTCTTTTAAATTCACGTTATTCATAACCAAGGAATTTATTAAGGACTGATTATTCCCATAAAAACCACAAAGAATTATTTAAAACGCAACGATTCGACAGAACCTAACCCAACTTCATTGACAATAGATCGATTTGATATTAAATTAAAAAAAAAAAAACATCGCAAATCTAGTTCAAGTGGTCCATTATGGATGAAATTTTATACAGAAGCACTAGCCCTAACAGAGTAAACTGTGTTCGCTATTTAAATTGATAATAAATGATTATATATAATCATTATGTTATCATTTCTAACACTATGCCCTATGTCAATAGCTAAATTTGTTTGTACCATTGTTTTTTTTAGGTGTAATCACCTTAAGATGACGTAGACCTGTGTCGTTCCCGCCGATAAACATATTATAATAATTTCAATAATCGATTATCGACACTGTTATTTATTTAAACTTTTTTACTCGAAAAGGGCGAGAATGTCATCACTTGATGATAGGTTACCACTGCTGGCACCGCTACTGGGCGGTGTATTGAGATCCGGTGGTTCGAGATACGATAGTAATTCCATTGGGTCTACTACACTGTCTGGCAACAACTGAAAAATTTAAAAAAAATTAGTAAATTAAACATGGTCGATTAATTAATAAACTAGTGAAATAGGGTTAAATAGTTACATTTAATCCTTCTTGACCGGTTCCCTCGCCGTCAATGACTGCTGCCGGATCAAAATTCAAATCCGACGGTATGTCCGTGTTATCATTGATATTCGTCGTATTATTGCCTGAAGTATTAAGATTTCCCGTTGATTCTTGTGATGCTGGTGGCACACTTGGAGGTCCGCTGTTACCGCCACCTGGTGTGTGAGGTGTATGTGGTGTATGCGGAGTATGGGGTGTGTGCGGCATCTACATAAACAATTATTATTATTTATTAATAGCTACATATTATACTTCAACATATTTTCAATCTTTATCAAACTATTAATTTTACAACTTTGTATATTCATTATATCTTAATTAGTTAATTCAAATTAACCATCTTGTTTATCGAACTTTGGCATCTTTTGTCTTTTTTCAAGTTGAATTTAAATTTAATCAGTCTTTGAGTTTTTCATCTTAACAATTTATTATACAACAAGAATCGTTTATAGTTCATTGTTTTTTCCACGATATTTTTTTTCTTATTGCTACCAAATTTTCTTTGTTCATAGTATCATAAAAAGTTGTATATCTACTAAATCTAGATTTAAATTAACGAAATTTGTAACGGTATCATTGAACTTAACATCTCTCATTGTTTATTGTATTTTTGTCTGTATGACTGATTTAAGTTGATTGTATTATTGTTGTTTGGTCACCTTGCCGTTTCACCAAAATTTAATAAAAAAAAAAAAATTATGACTAGATTTAAAAATTTCTCTGGAGTTATTCGATTAATCATTTTGTAAACTAATATGCATACATTAATATTTTATTCTTTGGTCAATAGACAGAAAGCATAAGTTGTTCAACAGACTCTGAACTGTGTATTTACTACTTTTAGTGACACTCATCGCTCTATTCTGGGTTTTTTGTTACATGTTTACGCATTGTTTCTTCAAGTTCATCATCATTGTTAAACAGTATTCAATACAATAAAAAATTGAATTACTAAATTTACCTGATCATTTAGAGATTTTTCCATTGCGTTTAGTGGATCGAGTGAATTGACGGAATCACTCAGGTGGCTCAGAGGTCCAGCGCCATTGCTGTAGTCATTACTAGGATTTGTCGTGCCAGAGTTTATATCATAGGAACCGCCAGATGAGTTCCGATGATTAATGTTATTGTTGACATAAGCTGGTGGGGTGTTGTTCATCATCGAACCGCTGACGATGCTGTTCATATCGGGAGGTATGTACGGACTCATCGCCTGGTTCATATCGAAGTTAACCATAGTCGGCATGTTCATACTTCCCGGCGACATTGCTTTTATCATTCTCTTGCAGTCCAAGTCTTCTTCGGTTTTTATGCTGACTATGCTCTTTGATGATTTCCATTTAGCGGCTGCATCTATCGTTACTTCTTCAACATCTGAAGTTGACGTAGTCAATATACTCCACATGTACTGATCTACTTCTAAGCCTTCCAATGGCCCGGGTTTCCTATAATTCATTTAAGTTTAAATTTTCAGATCTTATTCATTCATTTATTTTTTTAATTATTTAAGAAAAAAAAACTTACGTGCAAACAGGGCATCTCCATGAGCCACGTTCACAATTAAGTTGTAAATATGATTCAAGATCAAAACACTGTATATGTTTGCAGTCATGCCCCCGTGCCGGTAACGTAATTCGCTTGAATGTTATCGGACATTTTAACGATACCTATAAATTTAAAATCATAACGTTAACTTATGACTTATGAACGTTTAATAAAACGGTTTATTTTTAATTCGATACTGCGGGTGAATTATATAAATAAATATAGACATACATATATATGATAAATACATACCTTAAGTGCCGTTTGTTCAACAACATCTTTCTCGGACTGCATCCCGTTATTCGACATGGTATTATTGAAGTTCCGTTTAATTTTAGCCACACAGTGATCCGCAGTCAGCAGCCGCTTGCGCAGCAAACCCTGAAGAACACTTCTTACGCTCGGTCGGTGGACTAATTGCAGTACGAACAGATGCGACTGTAATACAGACGAAAAAACTCGTTAATCTTCAAATTCAAATTCAGATTAATAAGCAGGCTGTTTTTGACATTAGTCAAATACAACAAAAAACATAGTATACAGATATAAAATACTTACACAACAACAAGCTGAGACTGTAATTTGAATGGTATTTCTGCTAGCCTGGCAGACATCTTTGAGGTAAAGAGGTTTATGGGAGCTTTTGTTTTCTCCCCTGTCGATGACCAGTGGGGTTGCGTTTACCGACACTTGCACACTTGCCGGCCAGTTGGTGTTCATCTGTCGATCCTCGTGGTGGAAACACTTCAACTGGAGTTCCAAGTCCGATCGCCACATCAGGGTCTGGTGTACCGTCGACTTCAAATGGAATACGTGGTTACTGACAGCGAGATTGTGCTGCAGACGGAAAGGCGGTAAAATAATACCATCCCTCACGGGGAATGTTAGTCTCAGTTCGTCTTCTTTCTGCTGGGGCATGACTGTAGACTTCAATTCGTTGAAGTTGGGTTTTATGTCCGCGGAATTGGGACTTATGTAGGGCGCCATGTTTGAGGCGGGGGTTAGTGGTGGGGTTGGATTGCCGGGAATGGGACTGTGCTGGTAATTCATGTTACCGGCGCCGGATGTTCTTAACGACACGTCAGGCGTGTACTGGCCGTTGGTGGGATAGCTGGAGTTACTGACGTATCCAGCGGGGTTGGGTTGCTGTTGTTGCTGCTGGTGGATAAATTGCTGTTGTTGATGTTGCTGCTGTTGTTGATGTTGCTGCTGTTGTTGCTGGTGTTGCTGATGGCTGGGCATACCATTGGGGCCCATGTTTACGACAGAGGAGCCAACAACGCCACTCGGCGTATTAGCACCGTAATACTGATTGCTCGATTGCGAGACGACCGATTGCGTATTGTAGCTGGGGGTCTGCTGTCTCATATTGGAACCACGTATCATGGAGTTGGGTGGGAATCCACCGGGATTAGGATTTCCCATACCCTGGATTGGTTGATACTGCGGATGGAAGTTTGGCGGCGGTCGGGCTGATGGGTAGTTTGTCGGAGGGTATTGATTGGGCTGGATATTGTTTGGCATTGTGTTGAAACCCTGTTGCTGTTGCTGCATCGGGTTAGAGGGGACGTTCGCGTAGCCAACTTGCTGCTGACGTTTCTGGACCATATGCATTTGGGGATTGGGGTAGGGCGCCAATCGACGTGGGTACCCCGCTTGCTGGACTTGAACCTGGGCCTGAGCCTGCTGCATGTTCATCTTGTTCATCTGCATGGCGCTGGGCATCATCGAGTTCATGCCACCCATGTTGTTGTTGACGTTCCCCATACTACTCATCGGACTCATGGGACTCATTCCGTTCATCCCATTCATGCCACTCATTGACATCGGATTCATAGCGCCGTTCATACTGTTTATAGTATTCATCGAATTCATGGAATTCATTGATTGGACAGGTACCATCGAACTCATACCATTGTAGCTGTTTATCGTGGGTCCCATTCCACCCATTGGTCCGCCACGTTGGCCGTACCCGGTATTGTACGACTGATGCGGCATTCCATGCTGGCTCTGTAGCAGACAAATAAAATGATTATCAATTACGGTTCATCCACACGACGATCTATTTAAGTCCAATAAAATTAGTACAAAACCTACTTGATTAAAATGGGAAGGGATGTCCTGGCGGTCCTGCATGGCCACCACGCAGGCAGTGGCGATGGCCGTAGCTGTGGCAGCTGCCACCATCGCCCCGGCACTAAACCCACAAACACCACCCCCCACTTAGGGGATGATTTCAGCGCGATGTTCACCTGATGATGATCGCGCTCTCCTCCTTACAGTTTATCTGCAATAACAAATCCTGGAATCAATTATTTTTACTCTTTCATTAGTAACCTAAATATATAACAAAAATAGTAAACCTATATCATTTTTCATATTGTGTACCAGTATTAGTAAATTATAGAGTAGTCAATTGTTCACTAGTTATAGATTGAATATTCTGGGAAAAACAGTTCTAAAGAATAGATTACCGATATCCGGCCATGAATGACAGGAGAAATAAAAAAGCTACCCTTCGTTCATATATATATATATATACATATACTTATATATATTTCGGGGCGGATGAAACTTTTTCCCTATCGTTTACTCGAGACTCTCTCATGAATTCATCTTTTTCTTTTCTATTTTTTTTTTTTCATCTCGTTTTAGTTTTTTTTTTTTTTCTTTTTTTAATAGTGAGCTATATAGATGTATAGACTATGGACATCATACTAAAAGTAAACGAACGAACGGACGAGTGAACGAAAGAACCCACCGTCAATTCCCAGCTGGTCGCGCGCGCGTTCTCTTCGTATACTGTAGTAATATATATATATATATGTATATATAGATATATATACATCATACTAAAGAGTGAACAGTGGAAGACTGAGTAGAGCATAACAGCAGAAAGGCCCCATTGGTTTTCTGTGGGAAATGCACGTGCTCGCTATTCACACACCGGGGTTATATACATATAATACATGCCTACCGCCCGTCGTCAGTCGCGTACAAGACGTAGTGGTATAGCCGCAGTGTGTTTGTAGTTGTGCGCAGGACAACGTTCTCCTTTTTCTCTTCCTCACCCTCTAAAGCTTCATCTCACTCTATACAACACCATACAACATAAAACCCCATACCACTGTCACACTGCGTCCTACGTAACGCGCAACCGCCTTATACACATACGCTCTTTTTTTAAACACGCTCCCCCAAAATAAAAAGAATTGAATAAAAAAAAAAATATTATATTTTTTTCTCCACAAAGAACTCACAAAATTTCTCTTTCAATATACTTACGAAATATTTTTTCATCATAAAGAATTTATACTTCAAAGCGTTTAAATTTAGGCTTTCAAAATTCCTTTTTTCAAATTTTCAAATTTTTCATGTTTGGAATTCTGTCAAAAGTATACTGTCCATATAAAAAAGTATAAGGAACAAAACTGCTTAATTTAAAAATTAATTTTATCAATAGTTTCGCCGGAAACACGAATCCGTACATTCGTACATTTATGTGTTCGAATGTACGCAGACACCATAACTCTTAAAATAATTGACCGATTGCTTTAATTTTTTTTTCATTACTTTGAGAATACATTTGACTGTAACCCCATGGAAAATCATGAATAAAATCCTCGTTGTTGCATTATAAATAGTAAAAATAACTTATGATCGATGAAATAGAGATGAATAAATATATATAATACAAAGGATTGTTAGTCATTGGACAACATGATGTCGATATCGTTTTTCGTCTAACTGTAAGGGAAATATAAATACATATATATTTATTTATATATGTGTTTAAAAGGGAGAAGTTTTTCAAGTTGACGTCATCCAGTATAGCCTCCCCTTAAATTCAATGTCTTCAGCTTGAAACTCTTCTCTTTAGTCTCAACAATATACAACTACTGTTCTTCCATCAGCAATATAATATACAACCCCTCTACAGACGTATTTTTTGTGTCGTTTGCCCCCGCACTTCTTCACCCTATTTATCGCTCCCGCCTCGTCTCGTTGTCGCCATACTCGCACTATTCTCTATACTATGTACCTACACTACACCAATACTATACTGCGAGTTTCTATTCTCGGATGTCAATATTTCGTCAACTAGACTCTCCAGACTGCGACAAAGACCCGACAGCCCGTTTAGCGTCCACGCACCCTGTAAATTATTGTCCGACACCCATAGTCTACTATTTTTACAACGAAACATTATATTTTTTAACACTCAATAAATAATATTATTCAATATATATTTATAAACCTATCGATTGACTTATGATTGTTTGAGATGATAACAAAACATACGTATATATATATATATATATATATATATATATTTTTTTTTTTGATAATAAAAATCGTTCAAGGTCTGTCCTCAATTTTTTTTTTTCCAACGTAAATTTATCTTTATGAGTCATTTTATGGATTTGTTATCAGTTTGCTTTATTTTTAAATTAATAATTAATTTTTTTTCTCATATGTATTATTCTTTAATTTTTTTTTTCATAATTTGATTGCAGAAAAAGAACAAAAAACGAATTTTTTCGCTCAAGAAATTTTTCCTTGTCTCAAAAAAATTTTAACTTGCCTCAATAAATTTTTCACATTATCAGTGGAAAACAAAAAATTTCTTGGAGCGAAAAAAATTTTTTTTTTAGATCAAGACAAATTTTTGTTGATCCAAGAAAATTTTTATTTGCCTCAAGAAATTTTTCACATTGAGTGGAAAACAAAAAATTTTTTTTAAGTGAGAATAAACTTTCTTGGATCAAGAAAAATTTTTTTGAGCCAAGAAATTTTTTTTTATAGCCCTAAGAAAACTTGACATGAATTGAAAACAAAAATTACCTTAAATCAAGAAAAATTTCTTGGCTCAAAAAATTTTTCTTGATCTAAGAAAATTTTAACTTGCCTCAAAAAATGTTTCATATTATGAGTGTAAAACAAAAAATTTCTTGAAGCAAGAAAAAATTTTCTTAGATCAAGAAATTTTTTTTTAAGCCAATAAATTTTTTATCGTCCTCAGAAAATTTTTAATTTACAATAAAAAAAAAATTTCTTGAATAAAGAAATTTTTTTTTGTGTAACAATAAATAAATTATTTTTGTTTGAAATACAATAAACTAAACTCACATCTCTTAGCATCGGTAGTGTTATAGTCGTAAAAACGGCTCGTGGCACCCGGCGTGACTTTGTATGTAACTCTAAAATTAGCGGTCGCGCGCTGGCTATCCCCTCTTAGCATCACACACAACTAAAAGTTAAAACCAACTACAACGATGTATAACGTCCTCTCAACAAGGCTCGTTAATCGAATATAAGCTTATATTAGTCGATCGACTTATCCGGTGTATCCCCACCACTTAAACTTAAATAGTGCATACGACATCACATACGAAAAATTACACACTACCCACACATGAGACATCTCTTGGTCTTTAAATATTTAAGATAATTCAATTTAGGTTTAACTTAAACGCCACCCAAAATAACGAGTAGTGACTACTGACTGGTGATGTGATGCTGAGTCTTGTTCTCTCGATCCTTCGTCTCTGTCATATCAGTAGACTTTTAAAACTCTGACGCAGCGCGCGACCAAAATACAACTTGGATTCCTGGTCACAACACGTGTTGCACACGAGGTCTATCCCTCTTTTCTATTCCCTCTATGCTACTCATACTCATACTCACACTCCATTTCATTTCATCTATACGCTATATGTTATATGCTTTATACTACACATATAAATATAAATATATATTAAACTACGTTATGTTATATACGGAACGGAAATAACATCTGCTCCAGTATACATATACACAACTGAGAATCTGGAGAGCGTGCCTTTTAACTAGTTTAACATATTTTTTCTTTATACTTAACTTCTTTTAACATTTTTTTTCCCTGTCGTTAAATTATATTTTTGGTCTACTATAAAGAAAATTTTTTTCTTAGAAATTCGTCACTAAAAATTTATTTCGACTGAAAAATTTATAAATTTATCTTTAGATCTATAATAAAATAACAAACGTTTTTTTAGAAATTTTATTGATAATTAAAAATAAAAATTTATTTTATGGATTTTCAAAAAATTTATTTATAAAATTTTATAAAAAGATACTTTATAACAAAGAGAAAATTGCATTTAACAAGACTGTTTCATTTTCAAGTCAATTTGCTTGATATTTACGTCAAAAAACGGGTTCCGTACATCCGTACACTAAACTGTTCGGATGAACGAGATCTCTATAACTTTTGAACTTATCAACCGATTGATATAATTTTTTTTTCATTAATTTAAAAAAACAATTGCCTGTAGCCTTACAAAAAATGGTAACAAAAATCCTAGGTAAATAATTGTTATTACAATAAACAATTTAAAAAAATGAATCCGCCGGATTGGTAAAGCAGAAAATGGCGGATTGATTAAAATGAATATTTTTAACGCGTTTTAATTTTAAAATCTATTATTAGATTTATTAGAATGTTAAATAAAATCGCTCTAGATTTATACGTATATATTTATATATACAAGCATCGCCACATATATTTGTCGTTTTAAAAATATAACGTAATAGGGGAACATATATGGACGTATATTATGCAATAAATCGTGTGATCATAATACAAATCGTTACGCAAGGGCTGTTTGCAGTATTTGCGATAACAATATAATACTTTAGCCTATATTGCAATCCACTTTACTCTTTACACACTCACATGTCTGTAAACTCTGTACTACACCGATAATTATGGCGCCGTAATTTTTGCATCTATGGATTTAAAAATTAAAAAAAAATAATTAATATTCAAACATTAAATTTTATTACCGCGGCCTATGATTATAATCGCGAGCTGCTGGAATATTAACGATGCAAATAATTATAATTATAATAATTATTATTATTTATAAAAATTTTTATTAGATAAATAGATATAGACTTAATGAAATTGCTATTAATATTGCCGCGGTTTTTTAAAATTTAAAACTTTAGAATAAACTTTGTAGAAATAACTTAACTATTTTTAAAATTTGCACGGGTTGCGAGTACATGATCACACAACTACATTACATACTTATAGTAGTTGGTAGTGTTGAATAAAGTTGTGTAGTATAATGTGTAAGGTGAATCGTAGAGCGATAATCGTGACCGCGTACCATTGGTTGTACTAGTGTACAATATGAAGCTCGAGGTCGTCGATTATAACGTACCGGTATTGTATACATATATCGCTGAGTTAAGCATAAGATATATATGTATATATATATAAGAAAAACCACATCAAACGCGATATGAATACTGTAGTAAACTACAACAAAACGGTACTTGTTATGCTTGGAAAGCTAAATATGCCGTAAATATTAAGACTGAATAAAAAATAATATTTGATATTTAACCATTATGTTTGTGATTTATCTGTATATATATAGAGATAAAATATATATTTTTTTTTACACTGATACAATAGTATTTAAAGGATTTTTTTCAATTTTTTATCTGCGTTTTTGTTTTTTTTTTTTTTTTAATTTCTTTGGTGGAAGAAAACGAAAAATTATTAACTGTCGGCTAATATTTTGGATTTTTTTAAAAATGAATGAAAAAAAAAAATATTTCAGAAAATTGCACTTGTGGTTTTTTTAATTTTCTAGATGTGCATATTTTTTTTTTTTCTAAATTGTAAAACAGAAAGCGAAAATTGGTAATTGTTTTCGAATTTCGGACTTGTATTTATGTGATACTGAAATCAGTGAAAGTCCAATAATTTTTGAATTTCTTTAAAAATACGAAATTTCAAAAAAAAAAAAAAAATATTTTGAAAAATTGCATATATAGTTCTTTAAATTGTCTACATGTGCATATTTTTAGTTTTTTTTTTTTTTTTTAAATTAAAGCGCAAAAAAAAAATCAAAAAGTTAATTGTTTTCTAACTTCAGAATTACAATTTACAAAATTTTTTTAAAAATTTATTTTTAACACTTTTTGTTTTGATAAATTGTTTTATTCATATGAGATTTAAATTTATTCAAGTGAAATTATGATATTTTTGTCTGATATTAAAATAATAATTGGTATTTTAATCACTTATGCTTAGATAATTTTTATTGAAATTAATTCGATTATTTACCCAAAAATTATGGAATTTTTTTTTTAAAATAAAATTTTTCATACTTTCATCTGCTACTTTATTTTTATTTTACAAAATTGACTCAGTGTTTTAATTCAATTTTATTTTTAAAAATATTTAATTTTACTCTAATTAAAAGTATTTAAAAAAAAAAAATATATATATATATATATATATATACATGTATACATATTTATAAGACTTTATTATAACTAAAGTTTTTAGTGAATTTCCAGGCGGAAATGAGCGTTGGAAAGTGTTCCCCGCTCCCTCGATATCCTTACACAACAAAAAACACACCAACATACAACATATATACATAATATATAATATACAAATGCAGGAGTTGCGGTTGGGTCAAACACTCGTTTATTTAATCGACACAACACATAACAGACTCGCCTTTTATTTGAATTTCTTTATGTCCCACCTTTCCTGTCGCTCTATTTCATTTTCTTTATCCACGATCTCATCTCACTCAATTCCCTACTCCACCCAATAACGACAAAGATCAATAGTCCTATAATAAAAACCAACTAAGTAGTAATGTAAAGTAACAAATAAATTAATAAAAAACTATAATAATAAGCACAGTAGTTCATCATAAGCACGATATTCGGGAGAAAGTTGTCGGTAAGCTGATTGGCAGATGACGAAATCGCGGAAGCATTAGAGGCCTATCGGTCGTTCTCTTAAACTTTCTCAGGAACTTAACCCCTTGACCGTTATATAAATTATTAGAATATTAAAATTAATTGTCGTTATTATCAACTAGATGATAAATCTCAAGTTTACTTTTTTTTTGCCTGAACGGAATTAAAATTTTAAAAAATCCTATAATTCGACTTCTAAGGGGTAGTTCTGGAAGTTGGGGGTTGATTTTTACTGACATACCAGCGTATATATGCACAAAAAAAGGATTTAGTGCAGAATTTTTCACTACGAAATGAAAAAAAAAATTTTCTTAAGACTAGACAAAATTTTTTGCGCCATAATAATTTTTTTTTTGTATTTTTCAGATGAATTTATTAGAAAAATTTAGAGAAAAATGATTAGTTCTATAAGGGAAGGTTTATTTAACAAGATCCAGTTGTTTTTGAATCGATTGACTTGATAGTTTCGCCGGAAAATCGATTCCGTACATCCGTACATTAATACGTTCGATTGTACGGAAATTCTATAACTCCTGAAATAATGAACTTATTGACTTGATTTTTTTTTTAATTTCTTCAGAAGACTATTCCCTATAGCCCTACAAAAAAATACTCCCTAATTATTTTAAATAATAATTTTACTGATAAATAATTTCGTGCGCAATTTCTTAAGGCAAGTAAATTTTTTTTTTTAGTGTAAAACATTTAAAAAATTAAGTCATCTAGTAGAATTTAACTTTCCCTTTTTTTTCATTGCGTGAAAAATGTTCCGATCCTCAGATAAATTTTTTTTTTTTTTTTTTTTTTTTTTTTTTTTTTTTGTAAATAGTTCAGTATAAACGTCAAAGGAGTGGCTGGAGCACGTGCTGTTTAATATAGTGTAAAATTACGTATGACAGTTGACAGACTAGATAACACATGAGTATTAAAAACAAGAAGCAAAAGTAAAGCAGAATAAGAATAAGAAAAATAAGAACAAGTTAATAAGAAGAAGCAACGTTGCCACGCGATCATGATGTTTATAAATGTGATTATATTGTCGTGTTTTATGTTAATATCGAATCGTGCGCGAGGTCAATTTTCATACGAGGAAATACTGATTATTTTTAAAAATAATGATAATGATGACAATAATAATAATTGTTTAATTATGTAATGAATAATTATGAAATTGAAAAAAAATGAGTGTCACCTTGGGCAAAGTGTAGACAAATAGTGAGAGAAATAAATGCAAGTGAAGGCTGTCCCATTCTTTACAATATAATAATGCGTAACGCTGTCCCTCGTGACACTTTGTTATATTACATTAGATGATCTTTAGCTCTAGCCATTCATATCATGTAGTGTAGTCTACACTATAAACCGTGGAACTAATCCGTGAAATTATAATTCGCGTCGACACAACCTCGTTGCTTTTAAACTCTTAATTTACTTATCGTCTTGTTTGTTTAGATTTTTTTTTAAAATATTGTTATTATTTATTTTTTAGTTTTGAAAAAAATTAGAGTTTTGTTCCATAGGGGGAGGTTTAATTAACTCTATAATTCCTGAAATAATGAACTTATTGACAAGCTTTTTTTTTTTTAATTACCTGAGAAGACTATTTCTTATGGCCCCACAAAAAAAATTACTCCCTAATTATCTAGTAATTTTACTAATTAAGGACAAGATTTTTTCCTCAATTTTGAAACGAATGATTCAAAAGTTTGATATTAAGGCGAAAATATTGATTTTATCAGAAAAATTTTTAAACAAAAGTTGTAGGAAATTTAATTTTCTAAAAAAAATCTCTCTTATAATTTTTTGATGCGACTGATATTTTCACCGTAATTCCAAAATTATGATTCATAATGATTGATTCAAATTTTTGATAGTTACCAAAATCTTTATTTTGAAATTACGGCTTTCTTATTAGTCTTATGGTAAAATTATAAGAGACATTTTTTTTATAAAATTAAATTTTGAACAACTTTTATTTGAAAAATTTTTTTACACGACCAATATTTTTGTCATAATATCAAAAAGTTGAGCCAATTAATTGTTAATTATTATTTTTAAATTGAAGAAAAAATCCTGGCCCTACTAACAAATAATTACTCATATATAAATATAAATAAAATGAGTCTATTGAACCTAAAAAAAATAAAATATAAAATTCCATCTACTTTAACTGTATTTAAATCACTCAATAAATCTGCAATTAAATAATTAATAAATAAATTTATCTGCATTTAATGTCCATTTTATGAACCATAAAAAAATCGGTGATTAAGAAAATAAAATACGAATTTTAAGAAAAATAAAATTATATGACACGTCTGTTTGATAACTTCATATTAAAATAAATGAAAAATAATATATATATAATAAATAAAGCCTTGAAAAGACAAGGTTAAATATTAAGCAGTACGTCAATGACATGAATAAATTAAATATCTTGTTTATTAATAAAAAATTACAAGTTTTAATAAGATAATGATAATAATTATTACAGATGGGAGTTTAGTTAACTTTAGTGTTAAATAGAGTTGAGTTAAGTAAAATAGAGTATTTTATGTGAGACGTCAAACATCAAACTGCACACCGACGTCGATTTATCATATCTGTTTACATAAATTATCAGGTGCTGTCAGGAAAATATCTAATGGTTAGCGATGCGTGATATTATAGCGGCTTTCGTCAACAATTCTCTTATATTCCAGGTTTACTAACGTCAAAACACACATACACACACAGAAACAACAGTTGAACTATAAAAGGACAAATCAAGGACGCGTTTTAATTCAAACGTGATGAGAAAATAAATTTCTCCCCCCTAACCGTTTTTTCCCCTTGCAAATTCTTTTTTTTTTTCGTACTCTCCCTAGTCTAGACCACCCGCTGGCTTTCATTCATTCACTAGTAAAAAAATACTCGTTTAATTTATAACGTACAAAATTTTTTTTAACTTTAAATTAATGATTTTATTAAAACTGATATACTTTTTTTTTTTTTATTTTTAAAAAAATATTTTTTGCCGCTCGATTTTTGAATTTTTTATTGGGAACAAATTAAAAATCAACCGGCGGTTTTTTATTTTAATTTAGTGATAAGAGTTATCAGCATGGAAGAATTACGCGGAAATCTTTTTACGTGGTAGAAACAATGATTATATATCGCGGGGGAGGCGTTGGGGAGGGATTGCGTTGAATTAAAGCGTGCTTTAAGTTACACACGATAACGTGACGCTTGTCCTCGTATCGATTTATGTTATCGTCGAGGACGTATAACAATATGTTTCTTTTTGCTTTTTTGTTATTTATTTTGTTCTTAAATATTTTTTATTATTTTTTATTTCCATTTTGAGTGAAAAATTTTTTTGTAAATACTTTTTTTTTTTTTTTTTTTGTATAATCAAGAATTTTTAAAATGTGCAATAAGGAAACATGATCTTTCATAAATTTTTTAAAAATTTAATTACTACTTCTAAAATTTATATTTTTTGTAATATTTTAAAATTTGAATAAATTTTAAAATATTTTAAGTCAAATTTCGAGTAAAATAAAAATTATTTAAATATTTAAATTATTAATTAGTAATTTTTTATACCGGAATTCAATTAAAACATAAAAATTTTACTTATAAATTGTATGAAAAATTTTAAAAATTGTTACATAAAATTCAAATTTGAAAAGTAAAAAAAAATTTTTTTGAATATGATTTTAAAATTTCAGTTTAGTTTGCTCATTAAACATATGAAAAAACAAGATATGGTTAAAATATATAAAATCATATATTTTTGCTACTAAGAAATATATGATATATTATAAAAAATCATATAGATATTTTGCCCGATTTAATATAAAATTATATATAGTAGTAAACATATGTAACATATATTTTTTATATTGAGCTACATATAAATCTACATTTACCTTCCAATATATATCGTAACAATATATTTTTCTTGTATTCAAAAAATATATAATTTTTATATGAAATGAAATATATGGTAATATAATTTATATTATATATGGCACCATATGTAGTTTTCATATATTCTAAAATTTATATTTAATTAGTATCATATTTTTTATATGTTATACTTCATTTTCTACAGTTTAATGCTTATATTATAATTTTCTATATAATATATTGTCGTACCTTTTATTTTATATCGACCTTCTAATTAGCAAATTTTCTGATTATTTTTCATAGATGATTCTGTGCAATTTTCAAATACTAACAGTCAGAAAAAATATCATTTTAGTAACCTTAACAAAAATACTATACTACTAGATATGAAATTGATTTTCAGATGAAAAAAATTTTTAACTTCTTTTTTTTCGCATAAATGGAGGATTTTCTGAAATGGAGGTAGACAATTTACTAATTAGAACATCGATATATAAGTATTGTTACTGTTCTAAAAAACTATAAATTTGTATGAAGGAGTCCTGTTATTAGCTTTGGCTGAGTCCTTCTTAAGGAAATAAATAAAATAAAAATAGTAAATGCACCTAAATCCAAAAATATAAAAAAAGTTTCTACTTTCAGTTAAAAAAAAAAAAATTTTCAACAATTATATATTTTAGCAAACAACAAATCAAAGATTATAAATATGATGAACGTGACTTTCTGACATATCTCTAAAGAAACAATCACTCGTTGTGAAAGCGTTGTATCCGTTTAAAATTCTTTCATTCAAATTCATTTAATTCTATTCTTCCTTTTATATCCAGTCTTTAATCCTCTCTAAAACAACTAAATCGAGACAAAAAAAAAAATAATAAACAATATATTTAGCGTTTCATCAGCGTCTGAGCCAAAGTCAAAATAAATTAAAATCAAAACCAAAATCTAGAGGTCGAACCGGTCGAGCAAAAAATCATAGATAAATCAAATCCTTAAATAAAAAAATTTTAAAAAAGTATTATAAAGATCAGTTCTAAAAATAGAGTAGTTTGTACAACAAACAACGTGTTTGTGTATAAATGCACTCTTGTGGCAAATCCGCAAAGTTTTATCGGCGCGGTAAAAACTTGTCCGCAATGTCTGAAGTTGTAAGTCTAAAGCCGGCTAGACGCTTTATATTACCTGGCTCGTTAGTCATTTAAAAACACCCCTAGTATTATCTTTACACTTATCCCTACTCACATAACAAGTACTACAACTTAAAACTCAATATTCATGAAAATATTCTTCGTCTAACCTCAATTATATAAAATAAAAATAAATTAAAAAAATTTACCTTTTGAATTTTTTGAAAAGTCCGTCAAAACGAGTACAGTTAATTATAATCCAATACTCGCACTATCACAACACATTATTTCGTTTTAAATAATAATTTAAATTATTTGACACTTAACTAGTCTTGGTCCCCCACAACACAGTTTTTTAAAAATTTAAATATTGTAGTCTTATTTTAAATAGTTAACCAACAAATCACTCCACCACGTTCACTAAAAAACAAATTATTTAGAATCCACGTCCTTTGAGTCAGTGACAGAACAAGTCCTGGATTTATTTATTTAAAATATTAAATTAATTATTTATTTAATTAGTAAATTGTCAATGATAATGAGAGTAAGTAAAATAAATGATAACTAAAATAAATCTTAAAAATGATTCTCACACGTCCGGCAAGTTGTAAAGTCGGGCAAGCACTGGTCCCTTACGACGTGCTCGGTAAACGGTCGAAAGTAATACTGTCTGGTTGTCGACTGGTGAGAGGTTAGTGAAGCGGCAGAGGCAGGAGCAGCTACGGCGGGCGGCTCTCTCTGTGCTGTGTGTGTTGCCCCCGGTGCCTAAGGCGTGTGTCTGTCCCTGTCCTACAGTCGCCATCCATTCGTCCTCATCGTTATAGTCGGGTTTTAGCCTGTGTCTGTCCAAATGCTATACTATGAGTATAGTAAGTGTTTGTGGTGGGGGAGTAACTTGCGGCGGCGGTGGTGGCGACACTGTAGTATGTCGCCGTGACGGTGCAGACTGCGAACAGTCGTAGGTACGAGGGAGTAAAAATCAGTCGGGCGAGGGGTAGGGGGAAATATTTACACCGACACACCAACACGTGGCTAAATACTTTGAGAACAAGCTTGCGTAGGGTAGAGTATGCTGGGTGTGTGGGTACAAGGAAGGGTATGAGAAACGTCTGTCGACATCAGGGTGGGGGAAATCGGCCGTGTGCTTCTGGAACCCAGGGTGGGAGTGACCGAGAGAGAGAGTCAGGGGGAATGGGAGAGCGACGAGGAGGGGCACGAGCGAGGGTCGGAGGACGTGACTGTAGATGAGGGGTTGTGTCGTATTCCGAGAGTTGAGCCGAGCAGAGTAGGGAGGGTTGACCTGAGCTAGTTCCCCTCCATTCAATTCCACACCACGGCCGTGCCACAATATATCGGTTATACCGAGCAGAGCCACTGTTGCCAGATTGTTGTCGAATGTGTGCTGCTGCTGTTGTACTCCCGCTCCTACTGCTCACTGTCTCGACAACGTCGGCGTACTCACTTCTTGTACAGTACACACTACACTGTAGTCTCTTGTCTTGTTTGCTTGTGTGTCTATGTCTCTGTCTATGTCTAGATTGTATGTTATGTTGGTACGGAGGAGCATCGGCGTGTGGGTGGAGTCCCGACGACATCCAGAGAAAGGTCTCTTCTGTGGGTATATCGTGTGTGTCCACAGAATACTACACCACCTTACCCCACACTTCACTTTTAGACCCGTATCCTCTCCCTTGCTTTCCTTCGTCCCTCGTCCTGCCATGCTCTGCTGATGCTTGCGTCTCTATATACAATACAGAAGTAAAAGACGCCTATATATGTATATATATATATATATAGATTTGAATATAAGTATACATATAATACTAGTATAGCGACGATATATATCTTGGCGTCACTGTTTAGTGTAAATGTTCTTTATATACTATACTATATTTATATTATTATTTTTACAGGCTTGTCAACTAATCGTACCCAATAACTAATTTTATTATTATTATTATTATTGTTATTAGTATTACATACTATAAATTACTAAAAAGTATTTATGTATAACGTAATATTTATTTTTTTTAGATTATACATTTAATATACTATTAAATGTTTAATGGCTCGAAAACAAATTCAAGGCGAGTTTTATCGCGGCATCTTGAGGTCTGGAAAAAATTTTTAAATTTTATTATATATATATTTTGAGTCATTTGTAACTCGAGTTATTTTTCTGAGAACTTTGTATTTTCTTTTTTTTTTTTTTTCTTTCAATGGTTCGATTGATGATTTCGTCGACGTAATTTTTTTTTGTAAATAAAAAAAGAAGAAACAAAATTATAAAGTAATAGGTATGAGTAACAGATTTTTTTTTTATTGTCTCCACTTCGAGTGGTCACTGTGAATTTTCAGTATTGAATGTAAATGTGTGGTTAGAACAAATGGTATTTATTTTTTATTGGTTATTATATTTATGAGTACAAATAGAATTTATAAAGAGAAGCGACGTAATTGTAGAATTATTAGTTAGCTCATCCGGTGAATCAGTATATTGAGAACGTTAAAAACATAAACCAAGGCTAAAATTTGTAGGTCAATACGTGGATTTAGTTTACACGGTTGTATATAACAACTGTAGCCTGGATGGTTGACGTGCACGCGCGCCACCGTGATATGGGGTCATAATTTTGTTCGTATGGCAACCTCACGGTCCTTAAAAAAATGTGTACAGTATACTGTAAAATAACCTAAGAATAAAAAGATAGAGACCAAGACCTCGAGTCGAAGGACGTTGAAAGCGTCGGGCTTTGTGACGCGTCTGGAGGCAACAGCCAGTGGAGGCGCTCGCACGGCACGTGCCATACTAATGAGATTACGCTCAGCTCCTTCCGTATGTGTTGTATCTCATACTTTGATCTTGTCATTGATCATCAGACTCCAAGGAAAGTCGTTCGAGCGTATCAGAAAGAACTTCACCAAATAGCCTTTGCTCTTCCCTAAACTACACTGTCCTCTTTTTAACACCTAAATCCGTGCCTGATTGTTATTTCTCCTCGCCCCCTCCTCCCTGTGCTGTGCCCGCGCGCGCATTTACTACATATCTCAAACGCGGGATCCGCGAGCGCACGCGCGGCCTATCTGTATACAACAACTTGCAGCTTGTCATTTATATATTTTTTAACTCTCCCCTCATAACCTAAACTATAAACTATACATTATTTACTAATGACGTACTAACTCATTAGGTTAATGATCATGTCATTTAGAGTATAAAATTTAATTACTCTTCGAAATACCTACGGAAAGATTCTTATCAGTTGTTTTACATTATTTAAGGAAGGCCACTAGTGTGAAATTTTGAAATAATAATTTTTTTTCCTTGTTTCGATAGTCGAAAGCTTCAAAAATAACATACTACAATTTCGAGTGCATATCTCGAATAATTTTTTTGAGTTACAGCCATCTGAAGAGCAGCTGCTTATTGGTTCTCGAAAATTCATTTTTCAAAATTGCTGCAGTTATAACTCGAAGACAAATCACCCATGAACCTCCAGTTTTCCGATGTAATTGTAAAAAATATAATTTTGCCAGGTCAAAAATCATCAAATTTTCGCGCGAAATTTGAAACTTTTTTTTAAAAAACTCCGCCATTTTGTTAAATTTCAATTTTATTTTTAGCCTGAGGGTCATAGTACGAAAAATATCTTCTAGTTTAGTAGACTTTTTGGTTTTTTTTTATTTCATTTACTGCAGCAGTGGGGGGACTTTTTTTTTGGAGCCTTGAGAGATTGTGAATAATTCGCTGAATTTTGAATTTTTTTGTCCAAAAATTTTATCTTGTATTCATTATATATTCACAAAGATATCCTTAAAATATTGAAACATTCCATGTAGTAGTGTTCTTTGAAAAAATTTAAAAAAATAATATTTTTTTCAGGTGGTCACACTAGTAGTCTTTCTAAAATAATATTAGATATTTTTTCGAAACAGCTGTTGGAAAATATTAGTAGATTTTGTTTCTTACTTAAGAGAGATTAAAATAATATTTATGATGGCATAAATATTTATAATTTAAAATTATGTACCGCATACTTTATTTAGATGTTGAGTGGCAATTTACAAGAATTAAGAGGTTAACAGTTTAGTAACAAACGTCACAAGGTTTGTTAATCCCCTTTTGCTTGACAATTAGTCGTGGCAAAAAGAGCCTTTTCGAGTGTCGATTCATAACGGATTACGTTGTGAGTTTTCCCAGATACAGATAAGACTAGAGTTCTTAGGCCGACTCTTATACCTGAGTCTCATTGTCTCCTCGTTTGTACCCTATACCTCCCTGGGTATTTCGGGGTCATAAATGCCATTATTTTTAACTTTAGGAATTCAAAATTTTCTTAGCAGACAACTAAATGCTGTGTTGCCAATAACAGAAATTCTTTAGCCTCAGCCTCAACTTCCTACAGTTGTATTTATTTTCAAATTAAGATGTTAATATATTTTTCCATTTTAATAATTATGTTTTATTTTATTTGTATCATTAGTAGTTATAATAATAACTACTATTATTGTTGTTATTTATTTATGATTATTATTGTTATAATGAAGTTGTGGGAGTATTGACTTCCGTTGAATTTTATAAACTTAACAGCATTCTAGTGTATAACTTATTGAGAAAGTGATGGATGTCGAATATCAGTGAGAATTGGCACTGCGCAGTTGCTGTTAGTAGTTGGTTCCACTTAATATTATATATATACAGATATGTATATATATATATAAGCTTGACTCGTGTGGCTCATGGTGATGTAAAAGTAGAGATGAATTTCACTGCGCCACGATTTCACTTTACTCAAGATATACACCGAGACACTTAAAAACTTACTCGAGAGAGAACGCCCGTTTCAATTCCCCGACATTATTATTCACAGAATAAAAAAAATATATATATATATATATTTAATTTGAAATTTTTATATTTTTTTTAGACGTAGTCCTTGACACTTATCCTAGTTTCCTCTTGCTTCATTAAACAAAATAAATAATAAAATATATCCAATAGCAATTTCGCAAAAAATTTGACGCCATTTGTCACCTGAGAACTTTGATATCTTGTAATCAGGATAATAAACATGATATAATTATAATATATTTTTTTTTTACACTCATTATAAGTGAACATAGCAAATAAATAAAAAGTTTATAAATATGATAAATATTTATGAGGTTAAATTTGAAATATAGATGGGAGTAAAATGTGAGGTTAGCTCGTCAACTTTCTCACTGCGATATTATATATAAAATATAATAATAAAATGAGCATTAGGATGATGTAAGTTTACGTAAAAGGTAAAGTTGAGGCTTAGACATGGGTATGAAGAAAAAAAAAACTAACGTAGGTGCACTAATTCCAAGGATACTGCGATAAGAGCGCACACTTGCGATTATAATAAACATTCAGTCGAGTTAATTTGCGACAAATATGTTATCGCTGTGGTTTTTTAATGCTAATAATTGAACGATGATCACGTGATGTTAATTTGTGTGAACACACACCCACACATTAAGATATTGAGTATACAATATGTATACAGAATACAATAAGAGACGTTAGAGTGCAATAGTGACGCGTCATAAAGATAAAGTTAACGATTAATAACATCGATATGTATACATATATATGACGCACCTTTTAACGAATTGAGTCAAGGTCGTGTTCTAATTAAAACAACTATTTCAATCTAGCTTCAGTAATAAAGCAAAAAAAATATAACAATAATTCAATTATTACTCCATTTTATCCGATAATAATAATAGAAAAAAAATAATAAAATTATTAAAGACTAGTAGCAATTTAATGGTATCTACATCGTATCGGGGTAATACGAATTCTCACGGTCGACAATGCCGGTTAACAGCACACATTACATGCCTCACAATACGTGCATGATGTACCCAGATAGTACATAATAATAATAATGGAGAGAAAAAAAATACGTTGTAAACTAAACGTTTAATCAAGTTATCTCTGTTTATCTTTGCCATAAATTACAGAAGCGTTTAAAAATAATTCATTTATATATTTATGTACACAGAAAAAAAGGATTTTTTTGCGCGAAAAATTTCTACTTCAAGAAATTTTTTTCATTCCACAAAAAAAATCGACTAAAGGTAAATATTCTTGATTTAAGAAATTTTTTTTTAGAACCTCAATTTTCTGAAATAAATCAGGAATCTGCACAAAAAAATATATCTTGAGTTAAGAAAATATTTTTGAAGACAAATGATTTCGGGAACCAAGCCAAGATTTTCTTGAGTCAAGAGAATTTATAATCAGAAAATATTTCAACTTTATTCAAGAAAATTGAGGTTTTTCAAAAAAAAATTTCTTGAATTAAGAATATTTACTTTCAGCTGATAACTTTTTTTTTCTGTATAACTAAGACAGATTCTTTTGACTCAAAAAAATCTTGGCTTAGTTCCTGAAAATTTTTATCTTCAAAAATATTTTTTTGAATCAAGATAAATTTTTTTTCTGTGTATAAATTTGAAAAAAAAAATTTTTCTTGAGACAATACAAAATTTCTTGCGTCGAGAAATTTTTTCTAGTCGAGAAAATTTTTTCTTCAATTCATAGTAAAAAATATTTATTGCGCCAATAAATTCTTTTTTTTGTCTGTATATATGTCGATTTAAAAAATAAATTTTAGCCGATTTTAATGTTATTTTTTTGAGTAATATTGTATAAGATAAATCGGGTTTAAGATGTATATATAAAGAAATAACGCTTTGGGCAATTGAATATATCGTAAATAGTATCCTTTTTTACGACTAATTTGCAAATCTGTTGCGTCAGTAGATACCTGGGTTCGCTACCGTCACACGGATCAAAGTTGTACTACTGCTATTGCTATTGAGAGTAACCTTCTATATATATGTATATACATATATATTATATATACTGTACAATGTAGTTATAATATCGGTTGTAAAGAGTTGTTGTATGAGTATAGTGTAGTATTAGTTGTTACCGGGCCACACGGGAAAGTGATCCACAGGACGAGGCACTTATACGGCAGGACGTTGTTCTTGACCTGCAATTTTATAATGACATATGTTATAATACTATGGGTACTAATGTTGTGTATATTTCTGATATGAGTTTCTGTACAAGACTTATAATTATTTATTTGTTTATTTTTAAATTTAATTGAAGAAACTCGTTTTTTTTCAGTATTCAAATTTCGAAACTTGAAATGTATTCTACTTTGAAATCTGGCAAAACAGAATAATTTGTAAATTTTTATTTTTATTATTTTAAAATTTTTTCGCTAAAAAGGAGGGAAAATCAAATTTTGTAGTAAACGTCACTATTTCAAATTTGAGCTTCGATTTATTTTTGAATTTATCTTCAATAAACTATCAATAATTTAATGACCCTGAAGTTTGTAAACAAATAATTTTTGGATTTTTTTTTTCAACAAATAAATTACAAAAAAAAAAAAAAGAAAAATATGCACATGTAGAAAATTAAAAAAACTACAAGTGTAATTTTTTAAATATTTTTTTTTTTGTAATTATTATTTTGAAAAAAAACCCAAAAATTAATTAGACGTTGGCTAACTTCAGTATCAATAATTAATTGTATGGTCGAAAATTTTTTTCATGCAAATATTTGAAAGTATTTTTAAGAACACATCAAAATTTTAAATTTTGAATTTGATCAATTTTTGAATACCAAAATTTAGTAATTTTTTTTTTTTTAGCCGAATTATTAATACCATTATTTTTATAAATAAATATATTTCGAGTGAAGAAAGTAAAGTTGACTGACGATAATCCTGTAGAACGAGAAACGAAACGAAACACTACTCGACAAAGATTTGTGGAAGCAAAGGGAAAACCCCGAGAGGGAAAAAAGCATCAGCGAGAGGGAATAAACGATGAAAGAAGAGTATATAGTAGAGGGTGTAGGTTTGTTGTAGGGTAGGTAGTCGAGGTAGCAGGATAGGACACAGGGAATAGGGTGTAAGTTGATGTGAGAGGGGCATATGTAGCGGGGTAAAGGATGTGACTGGCAAGAGGTCGAGCAACAGAGCAGGAATATACAGATCGGATGATGTGAATAAGGGATACGAGGAGTTTAAGTATAGTCGAGAGTCGAGAGAGATGTATATACAGTAAGTCTCTCTCCTGGGTAAAGTATATAACTGGGCTGGTATGGGGTAAGTTTACACAACTGGTGTAGTAGTGGTGGTGGTTGCGTTGGTGGTAGCAAAGAGCTGGTCCATGGATGTGGGATGAGGACTCAAGAGTATTCTACACTATACTACATAGTACACCCATACCATCATGCTACAGCACAAGGGGTTTTAGTTTGAGTTGAGCGCAACTTGTCGAGGGAGCAGGATATGAGTGAGAAAGTAAATTCAAGTTGAGCAAAGAAATGAGAGTAGAGGATGGATATAAGACTACACACACTGGGGACTAAACTGTAGATGTAGATGTACATGTGGGTGTGAGTTGGAACCTGGTATTGAGTATAGAGAGTATAGTTGAGAGGTTACCCTGAAAACTCACGGCTGGATGAATTCTTTGAGTGTTGAAGGAGTAGAGCGTGGGGTCTAGCAATCTTGTCAATAATTTCAAATACTCTTAAATGTTTTTGTTTCAGGCCTTTTAAATATTTTTCTTTTATTTATTGTGGGTTTAATGGACCGTTTTAGCTACTTTTTTGTACTGGGGCAAAATGGCCAGTGGAAATTTAATTATGAGTTAATTAAGCGATTTGCTAGGGGTAAATTTTGAAGTTTTGGGATAATGTGGGCCGGAAATTTATTTCGAGATGAATTGAAGTAGATTTTTTTTTTAATTGGAATTCGGAGAAATTTATTGGGATATTATAAAATATGATTTGGAGGTAATATGGGTCAGTTAAAAATTTGGTAACCGACCTAATGAACTTTGAAAATTGAACTTTTGTAAATTTGAACTTTGATAATTTGAACTTTAAAAATTTGAACTTATTTTTTTTCCTAAGTTTTGTAAATTTAAACTTTTGAAAATTTGTATATTTTATATTTTTTATAAAAATTTATGAATTTTAATAAATTATTTTTTAAAGACTAATTATAAAAAGAAGAGCGAAAATTGATTTTTATTTTCAGGGATAAAATAGTCCACTGGCGTATGAAAAATTTTTTTTCAGTTCAAATTAAAATGATATCTACAATAAAATCCTTGTAATTCTTCTGTAATGGTCAAAAAAAAATGATTGACTTATTTTTTTAAATAATCAATAAAAAAAAAATCTTAAGGAGGAACTTTGTTAAAAATTTTCGGCTGAACTTAAAAATTTTTTATGTAATAAACTAATAATAAAAAAATATACTAAGTATATATATTTATTAATAGTAATATAAAACATAAACTGAGGCGTTAAATAGTGGCTCCACGTCCTTGCAATTGGAATATAATATAATGTAATTCGTGAACCGGTCGTTGACGAGAATCACAAGTGACCGTGAAGTACGTACTACTATATAATACCACCACGACACTAAGAAATAAGGACGACGACAACCAGCATCTCAACCTCTACCAGCATCAGCATCAGCCTCTGTCTCAGCATCTCCACACACACACAGCTCACTTTTCAGATGGCTTTTAAAGTGTATGTATTCTCGCTTGCTAAAGCAACAGCATCCAATACAAAGACAACCAAACACTCTTACTCTGGCATCATCAGCAGAAGAATTAAAACAAGACAACCAAGTCTACAAGAGCAAGACCAAGAATAAGAAGTAGTAGGAGGAGGAATAAACGCGTTGTTGCTCCACCGACCCTTCCGTACTTACACAAACCCACGTACTTGACTCTGTTTATGCTTAAACTTTATCTTATCCACATTAAAAAATAAATAACATTTTTTTTTTTTTTTTTTATTTTAAAAAATCGTATAAATATTTTTGAATAAAAATATTAAAAAATATGTAATATAAGTTTTTAAGTATTAAAGAACGCAGACTATATTTATATTTAGCTGCGACAGAGCAAATATATATAGATATATATGAGTATATAGAAATACCCATTCTAATGATAGAGTAAATTCCTTAAAGAGAGACGACAAGTCCTTTCTTGATAAATTTTAAAACGTCAGTGAGTAAGACGCGCAATGTTATAAATAATCATGTCTAATTTTATTTGGTCTTGTTTTATAAATTAAGAGTTTAGTTTAGTGGATAAGATTTAAACATTTTCGGTGAAACTACATGGACTTGTTGTATTAGTAATGATCTGATGGCTGTTACTTGGATGTGGAGTGCTGGTACTGTTACAAGTTTACAATATAAGTATTTAAAATAGCATAGTGTAGTTAGAATAACTGAAATAGCCTATGGTATAGTTGGTAAATGTAGTTAGGGCCGATGATCCCAATACACCTACTTCCTGATCAACTTAATTCTTTTGGAAAACCTCTTGTGCTATTATAGAAACATGTATTTATATTTTGATGTAAGAAAATTAAAATTTATGCTGTCTTATAGGAAATTATACAGAAAAAAGGATTTCTTGATGCAAAAAATTTTAACTTGCCTCAAAAAAAATTTACTTGTTTCAAGAAAATTTTTCTAAATTTAAAAATAAAAATTTTCTTGGGATGAGAAGAAATTTCTTGGAGCGAAAGAAAATTTCTTGAGGGGAGGAGAAAATTTTTGCGCCAAAAAATCCTTTTTTCTGTACATATGAGACTCTACATGGAGAGAAAATTATGGTAACTGTTCCTAGTACGTTTATGAAATATCCCATACCGTTATGGTAATGATTACTTGGGATTATGGGATATAGACCCATACTTTCTGGGAAAAGTTTCCATAAGTATGGGAACAATTCCTATCATTATGGTAACAGTTCCTATATCGCATGTGAAAGAATCATGGTAATGATTACCATACTCATAGGAATAGTTCCCACAAGCAAATAGTAACCAATCCTATAACCACATTGTAATGGTTCCTAAGTGTATATGGGAATAAGCCCTATATATTATGGAAACTATTCCTATAATATTATTGTAAACATAACCATCATATTATGGTAATGGTTACCATAATATTATGGTAATCATTCCCATAATGTATGGAAATTATTACCATGATATTATGGTAACCGTTACCACAATATTATGGGAATAGTTACTATAATAGTATAGAAATGGTTACCATAATATCATGGTAATAATTCCCATAATATTTAGAAATTATAATAATTTTTTTTTTTTTTTGTAAGAAGCGTTTTTTTTGTATATTACAAAATTTTAAGTATAAAAAAAAAACGCTTATTACAAAAAAAAACAATTTATTATAATTTCTAAATATTATGGTAACAATTACCATAATATTATGGTAACCATTATCAAAGTTACATGGTAACGATTACTATAATACCATAGGAACTATTCCGATACCATATGGGAATTATACCCATAATTATAGGAATTATTACCATAATATATATGGGTGTCGTTCCTATAATCAACATTTGAAAAAAACCGATTACCATGCATTATGGGAACCATTCCCATAATATTTTGTAACTGTTACCATAATTTTCTCTCCGTGTATCCGAAAAATCCACGTGGAAATCCAGCTTAAATTTCCATGGTATTTTTTTAAGGATTTCCATATGATTTTGTTAAAAAACTCAAATTGATATTCTACCATTTTTTCAACTTTCATTATTGTAGCTGTCATGTATTTGTTTTGATTTTACCAATTAACCTTATTCTATTCCAAAATAATAGTATTTGATATTTATTAAAATTCGTTATATTTACTTTCTTTATCGAAATATATTTAATTTTATTTTCTGTGACAAAAATACAATTGCACTTTTTTATTCATATCATTACATCAATTTTTGTATTTTGATTTTATAACGAGTTTTTATTTTTTACACTGATTTTATATATCTCTTACAATTATCGAGTATGATTTTTTGTAACCGTCAGATGTCGTTTTCGTCACGCTCCCTGCCAATAGGAATCCAGCATAGATTCCCATGGGAGTTCAAACTACGCAAAAAATCCAAATAGGAACCTTTTTTAAATTCCTATGTTGATTCACACATATTGTGCCCTGTATGAAAAATTTTACATAAAAATCCCGAATCCCGTTTATGTGTGTCCTAACATGGGAATCCAGATATCGCAGTTCCTATACATATTTTTTATACAAGAATCCAAGTACCACAGTTTGTTATCAGGCTGAAAAATTTCGAACTCGGAATCGGCGGGAAGTTTTGAAACTGGCCAGCCGTTTTCCAAATTTTCCTAATAATAGATCAACAGGGCGATAGTTAAAAGTGTTTGCAAACAATTAGAAAAAAAATTAAGCTGATTGATGCCGTAGTTCACGAGATATTGAACTTCCGTACATTCGGACTTATAAATGTACGAATGTATGGATTTGAATTCCCGCCTGTTTATTGGAGTAATTTGAATTTAAAATTGCACTAGGCTTGTTAAATAGAATATTCTTTGTCGACTAGTAGCCTTTTTTTGCTATAAAATATAAACTGTCAAGAGATAATTAATTTTTAAACCAGTGCTGCCTATTCCATTGGTAAAAGCTCGTTCATTTTTAACTGATCCATTATCGCCCGTAGAAAACTGCGCTGAAAATTTAAAATATAAGTAATTGATTGGCTTTTATTTGGACATAAAAAAATTAAATAGCAATGATTGAATTCCCATGAGCGCAATTATATTAAAAAAGGAAGAACATCATTACTTGACACTTGGAGTTGGTTTTATTTTCCGACTCGAGTGATGTTAATGTGAATGTCCATCTTATATACTATCCATTACACTAAACGAACTAAATAAAACGGCTAATATAAGTAAGAAACTATAAAAGAGACTAACATATAACATAACACGTGAAAGGAAGATTTCTACTCTGACCCTCTGTCCAGTTATAATGCCACAACGGTGCTTTTTTCACGCACTTTGAGCACATCCGACAACTCCTCATCACTTTATGCCGCTCTCTTTCTTCATTTCTTTATTTTTATTTTATTTATACATACATATATACATATACATATACATATTAGACTGATTCAAAAAAATTGATTATTTTTTATTTTTCAAGGACACATTTCCAAATTTCGCAGGGTAAAAAAATGCCTGTCAAAATTAGAGCTCTTTACTTCTTCATTGCAATTTTCCATTTCCCATATAAATAACGCGGGAAATTTTTTTTGAATTTTTGAATTTTATAACTTAACGAATATTTATACCAAAAACATCAATTTATATTTTTGTAGAGAATTGAATGCTTTACAACAAAAGTCTCTTATAAATTTTTGATAAATTGGATTTTTCAAAAGTTATTATAGGTCAAAGTTGAATTTATGGAATTTTTACTGTTTTTCCGCTTTTCTGATGAAACTATCAGACTTATTACAAAATGTCACAGGACCTTTTTTGTAGACCATTTTATTTCCAACAAATTATCTTAAGTAAGTTTTTCAAAATTCTTGAATGCTCTCTAGTTATTTGCATTCAAAATCAATCAGATTCAAAAGTCGTATTATGGTGATTTTAATTCTTATGCAAATAACTAAAGAGCATTCAGGAATTTTGAAAAACTTACTTAAGATAATTTGTTGGAAATAAAATGGTCTACAAAAAAGGTCCTGTGATATTTTGTAATAAATCTGATAATTTCACCAGAAAAGTGGAAAAACAGTAAAAATTCCATAAATTCAACTTTGACCTATAATAAATTTTGAAATATCCAACTTATCAAAAATATATAAGAGACTTTTTTTGTAAAACATTCAATTCTCTACAAAAATATAAATTGATGTTTTTGGTATAAATATTCGTTAAGTTATAAAATTCAAAAATTCAAAAAAAATTTCCCGCGTTATTTAAATGGGAAATGGAAAATTGCAATGAGGAAATACTTAAAAGCTCAAATTTTGACAGGCGTTTTTTTACCCTACTGAAACTTTTGGAAATGTGTCTTTGAAAAATAAAAAATACTCGATGTTTTGGAATCAGTCTAGTATATATAATATATATATTTAATTTTTTGTTTTTGTTCGCAAAGATTAGATTATACTTATCTTCTTTACCTGAGTCTTTGTCATGGTTTTAAAATAACCGATAATATTTATTATCATTAGCTCAGCAAAGATGAAAAATAAGTTGGAGTATATAAATAAATAAAACGTAAATTGTTTATTAAAATTATTTTAACTTAAAATTTTTCGGAGGTCAATGACCTTTCACTTACATATATAAAAATATATATATATTTATATAAAGAGACCGAAAGAAGTAGGAGCAGAAGAAGAAGAAGAAGAGTATGACCGGATGATCACGATGAGCATCAACATACATCTCATATATATTTAAATATGAGCCCGAGCTTTCAAGTTATAGAGAACTAACTGGAAGATTTGTCGCGACAGTTGTGGACTCTTTAACGCTAACTTAACCTTGACATTTGTCTCTAATTCTTGACAAGGTCGTTTGCCAAAAAATAATATTAATATTTAAAACCTACCCCTATTTTTTTTTTAAATTTCTACTTATTTTTTAATTAAACAAAAGGAACAATTTTTGGTAAAAATTCGAGTTTTTTTATTGCACTTTTACCAAAAATTCAAAAATAAATATTTTGTTTATTCCTTCGCTCAAATCCAAGATGAACTTATGGTCTAAAGAACTCTTTTTGGTTTTTTGATTTCAGATGACGCAGTCCTAAGTTATTCTACTTACGGCCTAGAGTCTTTTTTTTTGAGGTGACTCGTCTCTCCCCACTACCATTCGCTTATTTTTCAATATTTTTTAATGAAAATTTCTCAGAATATTCTTGAAATTATGCTTAATCATGTCACAAATTTTGAGAATTTTAAAAAAGGATGAACTCTGAGAAAAAAAATTACAAAAATCATGCTCTAATTTTTGAATCTCAGTTCCTTTTCCCGCCTTAAATTTCGAAAATTAATTTTCTATGATGCATATTTTTAAAAATTAAAATGATGGTAATTAAGACTCGAGTATTATATATGAGAAACTTTATAAAAATTTAAATATCAAAAAGCGATTAATTAATTTTTCGTTTAATTAATAAGAGACGGAATATTAATGACTATAAAATTAGCAAACATTTTTTTATTTTTTTTTAACAAAAAAAAAAATATTTTGAAAAATTGCACTTATAGTTTATGAAATTTTCTACATGTGTATTTTTTTAGAAATATTTTTTTTTCATTATTTATGTTTAAAAAAAAATGTTTAAATTTCAAATGTCTGTTAATTTAACTATCATAGAATATTACTATAATTTTTTAAAAACATATAGTTTATAAATTCATTGAATTTATTATGTTATGGTAATTAAATAATTTTTATGAGAATGTGAGTTATAAAATAAGAAAATTTTTTTGACTACTCTGTTGTTGATGAAAGCTAGCCATTGAAACTTAAATCCACATTAGTCATCTAAAGAAGTTGAGTAAAGTTACAGTTTAAATTTTCTCTCCCACACTCGAGTTCAGATCGTATAGATTTGGAGAGAGAAAGAAAAACAAAGTAATGCATTGTGGTGATGCCCGGAATGCTTTAAAATTCTATAATAATAACAGTATTAAATTTTTTGAATAGTTTTATCTCTTGGTTTTAACAAACAAAAAAAAAAATTATATATATATATATATATATACATATATATATATATATATATATATATATATATATATATATATATATATATATATATATATATATACGTTTAGATATTTATAATGTTCCATAGGGGAGATTGGGTAAAATCGGACATTAAAATTTTTTTTTGTTTGCAGAATGATCAAAAATTTGAATTCTTGTAAATAATTTTTAAAATTACGACATTTTAATTCAAAATTTGTTTTAGAAAATTTACGAATAATTATAATTTTCTAAATAATTAAATTAGAATTTTCCAGAAAATCAAATCACAATTTTCCAAAAATTGTATTTGAATTTTAAACTAAATAATAATATTCAATTCGAACACTATCTCACATCCATAGTGTTAAAAATTATTGAAAGATTATCTATCAAATTAAAAACTAGACTCGGACATGCATACAAGGCATTACGTGTGTCTTGTAAAATATAAGGGTTGTAAGGTTAAAAAATAATGGATGTATAAAACAACCGAGATGTATTAGCATACTAAAGAGCATAAGAAAGAACAAGTTACGTAGGTACGTAAGGACAAACGTAAGTACGTATGTATGTACGGTCGATGACGTTCTTCAAGCTAAAGAAGCGGGGGCGGCGGTGGTAAAAGAGGGCGGTATTGGCGTCAGTGAGTGAGATAAATACAACACAATATATATATATATATATATATATATATATTCTGCAAAAGAACTGAAGAGATTGAGAAAATTCATAAGAGTACAGGTATCTGTGTACATATATATATATATATATATATATATATATATATGTACGAATGTATGGATAAGGAAGAGAGTAGTGTACGAGTTGTATGAAGAGCCTGTACAGAGCCAGTAAGAGAGTAAAGTCAAGTGGGGCCGCGGTGGAACGCGCGGTGGCATTGACCTCGTATAGAGGAGTAAAGTAATGCGAACATCAGTACTTATACTACAGAGTTAAGTCGAGCTATAGAGAAGAAAGAACTTAAGAAGGTATATGCTAAGGGTTCCCATCGAATGAGGATGTGGATGTGCATATCAAGGTAGCTATAGACGCGAATCCACTTCTTTCAGCCACTGTCTTTCTTATATACACATATAAATGTATATGTATATGTATATGTATATGTGTATGTATGTATGGCATTGCACGGTGCGTAAGACTAAAGCAAGAGCTTTAGTTTATACTTTGTTAGTGTTTGGATCCTTGCTTTGTGCTGTTGTTCTTGCGGGTTTTAATTTACCGGGGTCTACGCTTCGGTGCTTTCGCACGTGAGAAAGGAAGGAACCCTAATTTTCGTTATTTGCCTCCTTTGGCTTTACACACCCCTTTTTATAACTTTATGTACGTGCTATTTAACTGCTCGTTATTCAAAACAATTTTTTTGTTTTTGTATTTAAACATTTACTTACTAAATAATCCTATGCTTTTTAATTTAAATCTATAATTCTACTCAAATATTTACAGTCAAAGTTCTCAGGCCCTTTCTTAAAAAATACTATTTTATAAAAAATAAATTTATATAAATGTTAGCTCTATATATTTTTTTTTTTAATCCAAGTTTACTCGAATATCGGAACTAATAGAGTAATCCGCCAGTTTTCGATCAATATTGTCTTTATACATAAATAGTAATACGGTCGCAGAAAAAAAAAAAAAAAAATGATAAAAAATTACTGACATATGAAAATATGCCACAATAAAAAGGTACACATATATATATATATATATTTTTTTTTATAATGGATGATGCATATATTAAGTGGTACGAGTGCATAACCAGGAAGAATATCTGAAGTCTTACGAGAATACTTCATATAAGCACACACACACTCACACATTCATACATTCGTACAGTCACAAGATACTGTACACATTATCTATACATACAAATATATGAGCGTACATTAATGTGCGACCGCGTGACGCATTAATCGCGATCATGGCGACGTTAATGCCACACACTCGCATTTAAATAAAATTCTCATATATGAACAAATATATATATATATATATATATATATATATGTATATATATATATATATATATATATATATATATATATATATATATATATATATAATCAAATCAGTAAACGGAGACGCGTCGACGAGGCCGATTTGAAAGATTTCTCATTATTTGTCCTTGATAGAAACAATAATCTAAATCATGCGGCCTTCTATTGAACAATTAAAAAATATTGTTATTAAATAACCTATTGCAAATACGCAATTGTATATTAGACATACATTCACGCCATTACACACCAGGCATATATTAATGATAGTAATAATAATAATAATAATAATAATAATAATAATATACGCTGTGAAAAATTTTTGGGTTAGATGTAGTGTAAATGGTGTAAAAATTTTGGTGTAAAAATGACACCAAATATCGTGGTGTAAATTAAAAATTTTTACACCGTCAAGCGAACGTGTGTAAATGTGTAATTTCTGATAATTTACATACTCTACAAAAAATCCGGAGTGAATTTGGAGTGAATACGGATTTTATTTTAATCCGGAACTTAGAATTCTGGAGTTAAAAAAAATTACTCCGCATACAGAGTTAATAGTTTGTATTTGCAGGAGTAGTTGAATTTATTTCAATCCGTACTCTGATTCAGAATCAATACTGAAATAAACTTCTTTCAGAAGTAATTTTCACTCTAAACCAGAGTTTCAATATTAAAATACTCCTCTTTGGAGCGAATCTCACTCCGTGACGAAATAAAAAAACATTCGCTCCGCATTCACTTCGGATTTACTCCGGGTTTAATTCACAAATTTTTTACAGTGAAAATATTGAAAAGTTCAAAATACCATTTAATATCCACTTGGAGAGAATTTCTTGTTTGAAATGCTATGGTGTTATAGTAAAACTGACCCATATTGCCCACCTGACGGAAATGGAAAAAACACATGGAAAAATTACTACGACCATAGTAAAATTTCATGGTTACAGTAATTTCTGATATCATCACTTTACTACGGCCGTAATTTCCCATGTTTGTCTCAATTTCTGCAAATAACATGGTCCGGCTTTACTATGACACCATAGGATTTCAAACAATAATTTCCCCATGTAAACATGATTAAGTAGTAAAAAATTTTCAATCATCATTTGCTCATTAATCAAAATTACACAGAGTAGTACGAAATGGTGTGCAAAAATTATATCACACCATATTAAGATTACACATGTATGGGTGTAAATTTCTCCGGGGGAACACCAAAATTTTTTTACAGTACATAATGATTTTGGTTAAATATTGATGGTGTTTAAAACAAGTTAACGCGTCTATATAACCGGTTTTTTTGAATCCTCCCTCTACACGGTATCATACATGTAGACATATGTGTATACTTGGTGTGTATATCTCACGCGTCCAAAGTTGTCTCAAGATCTTGTCCGTTCACTTACTACTTTTCGAATGAGATGATGATTAACACCGTGGCGTGACGTTGATGTTAATAAAATACTCCCTAAAAATTATCTTACCAAAATAATCAACCCAGGGCCAATAGATGGAGTATCTGTAGGCCGTCGATAACCCGTAGATGACATCACATTTAAATAAATACGTCACTTGAACGAGTTGTTATTGTAATTATTATAATTATTACCATAATTATAACTATAACAAGTTATTGATTGATGCGATAGGCTTTTAACTTTTCATCGGTGCATTTATTATGTCTCGACTCATTCATCAATTGGGTAATCAATGCGTGCACATGTGTTACGTAATGTTACATATTAATTTGTCTAGGTAATTTATTTAAATACAATAATAGGTAAGCTTGTGAGTTATAGAATAAAATGGATAGTAAACGGTTAAATTTATCTGGTGTAAACTCGTTTGAGCACGCGCTCAATGATATGAGTCCTCTGTAGGTAGGCGGGTATAGGAGGAATTTAAAGATGGCTTGCAGGTTAGGTCGCGTTGCTCGGTCACCGGAGGTTGTGGATGAGCCGGCACTCATTCATAGGAATTTAACAGGTTGTCAAGCAGGTTTGCTTGGCCTTTGTCATGATGTTACATCCTGAGTTCCTCAAACTTGGCATTTTACTTGACATCCAATCCTAGTATTTTTTTTTTATTATTTCATTATAGGGGGGGGGGGGGCAGAAATTTTATAAAAAAAATTTTTTGTTAAATGTTTTTTGGAAATTCAAAAATTGCTTTTGTAAATATAATTGAGCATTATTTTGAATTTTTTTTTTTCAACTAATTATTTACAAAAAAAAAAAAAATCTAAAAATATGCACATGTAGAAAATAAAAAAAAATATAAGTGCAATTTTTGAAATACTTTTTTTTTATAATTTATCATTTTGAAAAAAATCAAAAAATTATTAGGTTGGCTAACTAGTATCATATCCTGTAATTATGTAACATGTCATTTTTCATTATGTAAATTACTGATAAAAAAATTAATTTTATATCTGGAAGTTTTTTTTTTAAACTTTTTGGGGATTGCCCATTTTGCCCGCAAAAATGATTTTTTTTTTTACGGCAACTGAAATTTTTTTGTTTACTTTGAATATCACAAAAAAAAAATTCAAGATTTTTTGGATTAATTTGAGTCTTGTTTTTGTTGGACTTAAAGTTCTGGATGATGTGTCGTATGATGAGGGAACGGTAAAATAATTTTTTAATAAATAGTACAGTAGTTAAGTTGAACTGTACATGATTGATATACAGTGAGTTTAAATTGTGTCAGTGTCCTCACAAAAGAAGTTAACGGTTGTTAAATCGTATGTCCACGTGTACAGTAGGATATATATAAATAAAAAATATAATTACATGACAAGTAAAAACTTGCGCGGATTTTTTGCTAATGAAATTTTAACTGTTGAATTTAAATTATTGACGGATCAACTATCGACTTAACCACCAAGTTATCATCTCAGTTTTTGGGAAATTTCATATACTTTTGTATGTAAATTTTTTTTCTCTACAAGTTTTGTTTGAAAATTTTTTTTGGTTTATCAAAGATTCCTCAAAATCTGGTTTAGTTTTTTCTCATCAACCCCTGGGGTGTTAGTCGGTGACATCATAGACCTTCAACCAAATTTGCACCAACTTTCGAGAATGACTCCTACTTGAGTTTCGAGCAGAGTATAAAAGACTTGATTAGTCATTTAGGATGTGTACTTTTTGTAGGATATATTGGTCACGGTGAGGTCTCACTTGGTGAAATTGCGCGAATTATTATACCCGGCGATAATAGTCGCTCTCATTTTCTCTCAACTAGTTTAATGTAGCAGTAGTTTCATTTCTGTTCGATCATGAGGCTATTTGATTGGTCCGTTGGCCTCAGGACTCTCACGATTCCTCATCATACATAAGACACCAATAATAACAATAAGAACAACAAGAACAAGAGCCACATATACCGTAAGAAAGACCGCTCCCTGGAATTATCGTTTCAACGGGTTAAAATTGAATATTTCATTTAATTGAAAATCCCAGATGCACGAACGCTTTACTTCGGTTAAACGCAAGAATGAGAATTATAATAAGACCAAGAAGAAGAACAAGGAGACAAGAAATGGCGAATAAGGCTAAGAAGTTACAAAACAAAAAAAATAAATAAAAGTATAAGAATAAGAATAAAATAAATAATAATAATAAATAAATAAAAATAAAAAACAAAGTCGAGGTGGGAAGGAGGGCCGCGTAGAATGTGCTCTGTCGACTTTGGAAAAGAAAAGAAAAGAGAAATCGAGGGCCGTGGAGATCTACTCACTCACTCACTCAGTAAGTCGCAACTTCTCAACGGACTTCTCATGCACAGCACACAGAAATACAGGAGTAGAGGTACCAGTACAGTGAGATCGACCGAGACGAATAACTTGTCGATGAGTAAGACAGAAAGAGAAGACGAATTAGAAAAGAGTAAAGAGCTGTAGAGGTGGAGTGAGCAGCAGCGGAGGATAATGGAGGTGGCGAAGGAGAGCCGCGGAGGGTAAAGAGCTAAAGAACCAAAGTAAAACAAGTAAAGTGAGCGAGTGTAACAAAGAGAGTGAGTATACATTTATATATATGTATATATATATATATATATATATATATATATATATATATATATATATATATATATATATATATATATATATATATATATATATATGTGCTTGAAAATAAAATCCCAATGACTTTCTTATTGTTTGAACGACTACGACGACGGCAGTGGCAGTGGTGGCAACGACGCCGACGGAGACGATGAGAAATAAAAAAAAAACAAGTCGTCCAGGAGGCTGAAGTGAGATTGGCCCCTCGGAGTGTCGAGTAAACGCGCAGGAGAAAAGACATAACAAAAGAAATAATAAAATAAATAACAAAAAGTATGCTAAATAAGAGAGAAATGAAAAACAAAAAGTTATGGCTGAGGGAATGGAGGAGAGCTACCAAGTCTCTTTTATAATTTGCATAGTTACCAACTTAGTGCTTGCCGCGTCAGAAGAGCGCACACTCTCGCGCCCAAAGAAGAAAAACTGGAAACCTTGCATCGATCGTTATCC
This sequence comes from Microplitis demolitor, assembly GCF_026212275.2. Taxonomy (NCBI): domain Eukaryota; kingdom Metazoa; phylum Arthropoda; class Insecta; order Hymenoptera; family Braconidae; genus Microplitis; species Microplitis demolitor. The sequence continues at coordinate 16,351,157 of NC_068553.1, forward strand.
CAGTGAGAGTCTGAGTGCAACCAACCTGGTCCCAGAGTACTCTGCACTGCTCTGCTCTCTCAACTCCTTCTTCCTTCGACTCCTCCGCCTCCTCTCACTCTTCCCTCTCCGGGTCTTCCTTTTACCGCCAACGCTGATGCACTCTTTCCTCATCCTCGCTCCTCATCCTTGCTTCACTTCTTCTTCTTGCATTCCATTCGCCAAGGAGACAATCTGCATTCGTAGGACGAGGAACCCCGAGCCACCAGCTGAGAAAGACCACCATATTTTATTAACAAGACACACAATATTATCTTTCAACTGATGCATAGCATGTGGCGCTAATGCAGTTTGAATTTCCCGCCTAAATTTGGATCATGAATTGGCTAGTTTTGATTAGAGGTTTCAATTGGAAGTAAACAAAAATACAACCGTTAGGTCCTTGGAAGTACTCGGAGGGTCGTAGGCGGCCAGAAGGACACGTAGGCAACGTTAAGAAGAAGAAGATGGAGGAAGAAATGAAGGAAGAGTAGCGGGGTCAGTGACGTTTCGTAGTGTACTTGATGCCAACAGAACAATCCGAGCGACCAAGTCGAAGCCAAGGGTGGTGGCCTCTTTATATATAAATATATATCACAGCAATCTCATTCGTGCTCGTACCGGTTGGATATTATACCGTTTTTTAGTATGTGTGTACACAAACAAAGGGCATCTTGAAGATCTCTGTTTGTATGAGAGGAAGGGGGAGGGGAAAGAGCGAAGATATATCAGGGAGTGAGACTTTAAAATGTATCGGTCTCATTTGCCGTGCACTTAACCATGTCAAGTACCTACATTAACTCTCATCTCCTCCGTGAATAAGCCACAAGCACCAACTTAAATTTATTTCATTTTTCAATATCCTTAATGGAAGCATTTTTACTTAAGTCCTTTCCTCGATACCCATCTTGCTTGCTCTTGCGATGTGAGGGGATGAAGAAACAAGAAGGAAAAGGAGAAGAGAAGAAGGAATGGGCTGATGGTTGATACGCGAACGATTTTCTGGAGCGATGAAAAAGAATGAAAGAAATATAAAAAATAATAAAAATGAATAAGAAAATAAATAAAAGACGAGTATCTCTCGGGTGCAGAATGAAGGGGCCAGCGGACCGTGAGATAGCTAAGTGAGGAATGGACGCGAGAGACTTGTGGTCGAGCACAGGAGAAGTGACTCACGAACAAACTTGGCAATGTGGGGATATAAGTATGTGCTGGTGGTATGGCGAATTTGTTGGAGTTGAAGAGAGTTTGAGACCAAGAAGTTGATCCCACAGGAGTGAGGACGATTTTAAATATGTATTTACATATGTATATATATATATAACGGAAGTTGATATCGAGTAGATCCAGCGTCCTAGGACTGTCGTCCTCTTATCGAATGTTGTCGTCGAGAGAGTACTGAGGAATGCTGTGAATTGGTTTGTTTTAGAGACTCCATGAGAGAATAAGAAGAACAAGATCGACAAGAAGAATAAGAATAAAAATAAGAGGAATACTACTAATCGCCTGGGATTCTGATCGCGGGTTTACTGGCACCTTCGATTCTTGATACTTTGATGGCGCCCTTTGACACGCATTCCTTAAGTCTTGCAACAGTCGAATTCCATAAAATATTCATAAGAAAAATGCTAAGTTTATACTCAATAAGTAGAGCCATAAGGAGGAGTAAGTGGCCGTCAGAGTGATAGTCAGATTACTATTGGTCTCGTTTTAAAAGAGTGATGGTCTTGGGTATTAACCTCTTACTCAGAAAGAGAGTAAGAGAAAGATATGTTGATTCTGTTGTTCGTTTAGTTTGAGCAGAGTCCAAGCAGAACGCCGTGATCTGCCCACGCTTGAGGGGAATAATTATACCGGTTAAGGGGCCCGGTATCTCTCTACATTAGCTGGCGAGGTCGTCTACGGAATACAGCGACTGGATATATATTTTCGATGCTCTCAAAAGCCAAGGAGCGTAAAAACAAACGTGTGATGCGTGAGAAAAATATGGAGGTGGTTAAAGAGAAGGTAGTGGAGGAGACTGGCGCTGGTGATGGTGCTGGCAGTCAGAAGAAGAAGGAGACAGTGGACCATTAGGCGACCAAGAGTCGGTGAGGACTTAAAACTGTCGCGAGCAAACCAATCTCCATGGAGAATTTTAGCACGGCAAATTCGCGAGAGTCAACTGAATATGGAGGAGGCCAACGCACCCTGATGGCGAACGAGGAGGATAAGAAAGACGCCGTCAGTGGCGCCATCAACGAATCACCAGAGAACGAACAAATGCTTGGGTTGTATTGTGCCAAGTGGAGGTCGAATCACGGGCACGCGTCTTGGTGTTTCCGTGACGGACTCTTAGCTATGCAGTTATTTGTGTCTCTCTCTTCATTCCCTGCTGCTTCCTCTCGCGCTCTCACTCTAGATCTAATCGTATTGGTTGTTTGGTTTTTTTTCTTTCAATTTTTATCTTTGTCTTCGCTTCGTCTTTGTCTCTCAAATATCAACTACGTGTTAGGCAAACTGGTATTAAGGCACTGTACACTGTTGTTGTTGGTTGTTCTCATCGCCATCGTTGTCAGGCACCTTTTGTGACCGTTAACACGTGTGTCTGTATATGAACGAGGCTGAGTAAGAAAGAGAGGGAAGGAGAGAAAGAAAAATGAAAGACAATATAAAAGAAGACTGAGCCGCAGGTAGAAAGATATGCCGAGCAATTGAGGCGGTCGAACTTGTTCTCGGTGTGTGGCGTGAGAGTTCGATATATGTATGAAGAAGAAGAAGAAAGAGAGCAATGTGAGAGGATGATATTTTTGTGTGACAGAGAAATGAGAGGATATATGAGACAGAAACATGGCTTATGAATAAGGACAGGGAGATGAGCTGTAGACAAGACAAGACAGTAAGGAGGAGAAGAAGAAGATGAAGAAAATGAAAATCGCTTAGGTAGACAGAACACACACGCACACACACACACACACACACACACACACACACACACACACACACACACATGCTGGCGTGTGAAGCATGACAGTGTTTTAAAAACTCGGTTTCAGAGGACGCGGCTTAAAAGGTGAGGACGTGGGTTATGGGAACCTTAAAGAATTTATTCAGATCTTTCCGTTAAAAATTATTGTCTTGTACATTTATGGACCTTGGGTGGGTGGTTAGCAGGAAAAGAAAAGATAAAAGATAAAGGAAAGTTTGATTATTAATTCAGAATACCTTATTTTTAATCTATTAGATTAAATTGATCTATAAATTTAAATATACGTCTGAAGAATTTCATTGTGATTTGAGGTTAGAAAGTATTGAGCACTTGCAATTTTTAATTACTTCTCACAAGTGAGTTAACTACTAGAATACTTTTATAAGAATAATATTTCTCGTCGTAAGAGTGAATTTAGAAAATTTATTTGTTCTATATTGCGTTTAATCAAGTTATCGATATAAAAAACCGTAATAATATGTTAGAGTTTTGCGAGGTTAGAAATTTCATGAAATATTAAGGGATACTCCGGAGCATAAAGGAAAGTTTAGTTCAAGGATCCAAGTGGGTTCCTCAAGATCTATTTACGAAAATAAAAGTTGTGTCCCTTAGAGACCAAACTCCCTCTTAAGGTTTGCTTTCGATTTAGTGATTTGGGGGATGAGCGGACCAACAAGTAAGCGATAAGTCTAAGGTCAAAATAAAATGAAGACTGACATTCGATGTAATAAATAGCAACCTTACATCCGTACGTGGGCGAATTATAAACGTACAAATAAATTTATAAATATATACATGTGTGTGTTGTTAAGGAGGATAAAAGAGAGAAAACAAGGATAATAAATAAGAAAAGGCAGCACAAGTTAGCCTATCATCATTGTTGGATATGTCTTAGGGGGCAACAACCTGATTTTCCTACGCCACCGTGACAGTCGCGGCGTCGACGACGACCGTGGGAGAGAAAAAGCCCATGGCGGAATGGGTTATATACTCACAACTCACCAGTACTCTTAACAGCAGGAGTAAGGGGCATAGTAATGTAACCATAACCATGCATTTAAACGTGTAATGTTTTGAGCTGGCTGGTTAGTATAGACTCCATTCCAACTGTTAGCTCCTGGCTGGTGTTGCTACTTTGCCGTTGGATAGTTACACAAAGGGGAATTAATCTTATAGACGAGTTCGTTCGGGCGAGAAGAAATGCGGAAAGAAAAGAAACCCGGGCGATACCATGTTGATAGCTATACACTCTGGTTAGAACAAGATAGAATACAAATACATAAGCGGGATGGAGTTTTAGTCGGAGTTGGTTGCCGGATAGAAGCTTGTATTTATATATATATATATTTATATATGTATAGGCTTCTTCTCCAGCACATTGAGAAGTATATATTAAGCATGAGTGTGTAGCAGCGGGTGGGAGTTTAGTACCACCATGACGCTCGGGAGTGTGTAAAAGTTTACGGAGATTGTATCTGGGCAGAGAAGGACCTGCGCTGTGCTGCAGTGCTCAACGTCCGAGGACAAGGACACAATGTTTGTGTAAGCAAGACGGAATATTTTATATACTTATATGTATATACAAATAAAATAAAAAGGAAAAAACAAACCAGAGAGTTAAGATAGAGAAAGGAATGCATTTGGATCTCAAACTCGGCGCGTCCTGATCCTGCGTCCTCTGTTGTAGTGGGAGCAAGTTCACCATCACATAATTTGCGGTGGAATTAAACTCAATACTGAAGAAATTCAAACGTTTATGCTTATCTTGGTACTTTTACAAGGTAATCCGCTAAGCATTGCGGCCAATGAAAGTTTTTTGGCTTGTCATCAAACAATATTTTGGTTCCGTAGTTTGACGTTTTTTTCTCTGATAAATATTGTAAGTCATCGTATCGGTGGTTGATTAATCTGGGGAAAGACTATAGTTTACGGTAGGCAATGGTTTAGATGCATGAGAATGAGTGTCTGTACGTGCGGATGTGTGTAGGGGTTTAAACTCGTTGGTTGGTAAGCGAGCGCACGTGCTATGCAAATAAATACGCTGAAGAAGTGGTAGAACCAGTGGGGGAGGGAGGGGGAGGAGGATAACGTCGTAGCCGTCGTGACCATCCAAGTCAAGTGCACAACGTTTCCCACGGACTATTTAAAATTCCTTAGCTAGCTTCGCGGGGCTATAGACACTCAAAGGTGAACCGATACAATCATCATTCCTAGTTTAAATAATATTTAATATTATATTTATATGTGACTACTTTATTCTTTACATCAATCCCTATAATGTAGAAGACATGGAAATATTCTAAGCCAAACTATTTGTAATGTGATTGATGAAGAGCTCAAAATAGCATACAAATATACACAATTGCCACAGCAATATTTATTAAATTAAACATATTTAATTACCCTGGTGGATCCTAGTGACGGTAAATCATTGTAATTACCGTAATTTACGGTATTCGAAACAGTAACGACAAATTACGGTATTTTACGGTAAAGTGAAGTATTTCGCTGTATCACGGTAACATAGCCTCAAATTGCGGTAAATTACTGCAATTGGACATAAATTACCGGATTCTACCATAAATTTGCGTTATTCTACCGTAGGCTGCCGCAAATCACCGTAATATTCGGTAAACTTGTAGTAAGTTACCGCATTTTGCAGTAAAAATGTAGAAATTTAAATGCTAGAATATCAAAGAAAGATTCAGTAGACGATAACGTTTATATGATTAAGGTTAGATGTGATCATATTTTATTGGTTATTTTGTACCACGTGATTGTAATTTTAAGTAATCACGTGATTGTAATAAATATATGAAAAAAAACACGCGCGCCTGCGCGCAAAACATGTAAACTAGTTTTTTAAAATAAATTGTTTTACATAAGATAACATTGAGTTTATTATTCGAGGTTAAGTCTTTGTCTTCACCTGCAATTTTTAGCAGGTTCTTACGTCCAAAAAATTTTATTCACATCTTTTATTTAAACTGTAATCGACTTAGTCGAATTGAATTAAGATAAAAGTATGCACTGATTTAAAATTTATGTACGCAATAAAAAGTAATAAAGCATTAATTATATTGAGGTTGTAAAATTTTATTACTTGTAGCTTCTATACACAAGCAGTTGATGATATACACTTATTGAAATAAATTACGGACATTGTAACTAGCTCGGGAAATTAAAAAATAACTTGAATTTACTTAGTCGAAAAAAAAAAACAAATACGAATCTCGTATATCATATTGACAATAATAACAGGTTATTGCCATAAAATGATGAATTTCCTATCGATAATTTATCTCTTTTTTTTTTCTTTTATTAAAAAGAACAAAATAATGATTAAATGATCATCTGATGTAAAATATTAAGACGGTCGTTTAGTAAACGAGAATTAGTACATGAGTACATAGTTGAGTTTAGTGTAGTGTATTAGATTTAGAATGAGAGATGGAGGCAAGCAGAGACACTCGAATACTCGAGAACTCAATAATAAAAGATAAAAAAACACATATCCTGCGGGTGGCGACGTGTAGTGCCTCGTGCCACGAGCCAGGGCGTCACGGACGAAACCGGAAGTGGCCCGTCGTTCAACGGGAGTCACCATGGCAACCGCGATCGGCTTAACCGCTTCTCTCTCTCTCTTTCTCTCACTCACTCACTTCAACATCGGTCTCTTCCGCGTCATTCGAAAGCGGCCTATTATATTCGGGGTCGCTGGATCGCGACTAAAAAACAACAACAAATCCACATCACAAGTGAACCAGATTTAATATAATGCATAAATCACATTTTTTATTATTTTAAGCTCATGTGATAAATCATATGACGTTATAGATTTTTAAATTCAGTTATTATCTGCTTAATCATAATATTAGGATACAGGTTATGGTCAATTAAATAATCTATAGAGAAATCATAGATTAGAGGCTCTACAGGCGATGAAAGGATGTTAATCAGAGCAGATACTTAGAGACTTTCGATACATATTTATTCATATATACATACATATATATATACAGTAGTGACACGAAGTAGCATACATATGTGTTGTGTTGAAACGTGACGACGCGCAGAGAGCCGAGATTGCTCGAGATTTGCCGAGAATAGTCGATCGAAACCCAGCAATGTTACGATCGCATTGCGCCCATACTCTCCCCCTCTACGCTCTTCCTTACCAACAAATACACATACATATATCATGCATACAGAAGTATTCTCTCTTCGTCGGTCTTGTTTGTTAGCAGCAACATCAGCAACATAAGTGTATATAAAAGACTCGTCTAAAGCACATTGGTGCGTTGTTGTAGGAATGCCGTCAGCAGCAAACTCGCCCACCGCACAACACCACACTGTTACCTTACCACTCGATTTAGCTAGTCCTTTGGCCGTCTCTTTCTTACACAACTTGCCGAAGCTAAGGTATTATAGTATAATGTAAGTATAGAGAAAGAAAGAAAACTAATGTGATGTTGTTGGACTTCTCAAAGACCTCCTTCTTTCTTTCGATTGCTTGTCCTTAGCCCCCTCTTTCTGGATTATATGTACTTGTGTTATATCCACTCTACTGAGTGTGATCTTCGGGTGTTTGAGGTTATGACCACTGATACTTGCTCACACATCCTTCAGGTTCAATGGCTCGCGATGTCCTTTAGTACATATTATAAGTAATTTAATTAACATTTTTCGTCGGACTATAATTTAGAGTCTTCTTAAAGTAATGATAGACAATCCGACTAATCGGTTTAGTAATTTGGGAGTTATAGAGTTCCTTAGGAGACCTGAACTATGGTAAATTACGATAATGTACTACATTTTACCACAATTTACCGTAAGACACGGTATTTTGACGGAAAGTCAGCTGCAAGTTGCGGTGATTTACAGTACTATGCGGTAATTTACGGTAAAAATAGGTTATTTTCGGCATTTTCACCGTGAACACTGTGTGTTTCTTTATTTCAACAGTGAAATAATTCACTTTATGGTAAATTACCGCTCTCTTACTGCACATTTACGGTAAAAATACCACGTTTTTGCCGTAAGTTTACCGTAGACCACTGTATGTTACCATAAATTACGATATTTCAGTCTTTACGGCATATTACAGGCTCACTACAATTTTAGGGTAGATTGCCATATTTTACCGTAAATTACGGTAATTTACTGTACTTCGGATCCACCAGGGATTTCCCCGCTTATAAGCAAAGAATGTGCAAATTTATGGAATCGATTTTTTTGCAAAACTACCCAGTAAATTTTTATGAAAACGCACTATTCTTGCTAAATATACTGTTTTCTATAAACTGTAAATATAATGGAGTGAAGATTTTTATTTTCTACAGATTCCGGAAGCTGAAAAATATTTTAAAAAAGATAGTAGAATATTTAGTTAGACAGAATCCCAAGAAATGTTTTAGCAGTAAACCAGTCAAAAAGTCCAGGCTATTCCTTTATATTATGAAGAGTAGCATCTCCTTTTCTCTTCCCCAGCAGTTGGACGTTGGTTTGAGGATTAAGGTATACAAGTGCATCAGAGGATCTTTTTCCACGAAACTCATTGGGCTTTATCCTTGTTTGCCTTTTCTCTCGAGCGTAGCCATAAGGCATATACTAAATAAAATGAAATAAAATGAAATGGAATGGAATGGAAGCTTCCACTTCCCCTGGACCCTGCACCCTCCTTGAGGTTGTTGTTATATATACTATGCACAAGAGCAAGATCTCAGGAGCGCGGGCCCAATCTCTGACTCTACCACCTGCTGTCCGCCTGCCTCCCAGTTCTTTCTCTCTTACACCTTTCACTCTGCTCTCTTACTTTCCTGCTCGCTTTTTTTTATGCACTCTTATAAACGAAAATCTCTTTCTCCCCTTCTCTTCCTGTCCTCTCGCACGCCGTAGTTGTACTAATCTTGCTCCCTCGTTTTCGAACACGAGTCGCTTGTTCACCGACAATTTTTACTACATGATCTTGCTTTTAAGTGTAATAGTCTTTAACATCTTAATTTCACTCCTAATCAAACAGAATTAAAACTTTTTTTTTCACTAGATAAATTTACTATTGCACACCTCAAGCATGACGCCCTGCCCCTTACGATCGGCTTAATTTTTTCGACTGATTCACTCTCGTTAAATCATCTCTAATTTTTTTTATTACAGTAATATGGGTTAGGTTGTGTACTAGTCCAAAGATAATTTATTAAAGCATAATTTCGACCCGGTATTAAGTCGATTCATTATTCCATTGATTCAAATTTAATTATTTTACTAAAAAAACCAGCGTTGTCAGTTGTTACCTATACATTTTTGGAATCACGATAACTTTAGAAAAATATAATAAAATAGCTTAATTTTTTTTCACAGCTTTGTACCCTTTGTCACAAGAACCCTATCAAAAATCACCATTTAAATCCTTTTTGTTTAATTGTAATTAATAAAAAACACGAAAACCGGTGATTCATAAAACATTCAACTCCCATTTTCTATTATTTTTTTTCCTGCGCCAACTACAAGTTGCAGCTCTAGTGTGACAATAGAAATAAATAAAAAGCGACATCTAAAAAAAAGGCGGGATATTTAAAAAATTTAAAATACTAAAAATTGAACTAAAAAAAAAAAAAAACTAAAAATAAAAATATTAATAAATATTATGAGCGAAGGTTCGACTTTTGAATTTTCAAACATTTTAATTTTGCTATAAATTGTAGTTAATAATAAATAAATTTACAAATAACGCAATGGGGAATAAGTATATATAAAAACAAAGCACAACTCTAATCCCAGGGGTATCAATTTTCGTTTGATTACACCCCCAGGAAAATCACCAAAATACATTCCAGCATTTTATGGGCATAAGAGCCTGTAAATAGTAAGCAAAGTATGCAATATCTATTTAAAGTAACGGCTGTAATAATTTCACCATTGATTTTTATCAAACTTTCGTCACAACTCAAGAATAGATATGTTTATATCAGATACATGTTAAAAGCGGTTGGTTGAATGGCTTATACGCGTGCGCTAAAAAAAAGATTGACAGGTGACTGGAAAAGAAACAGTGCTATCACTTTCTATATTACTATCTGCTGCTGCGTACGGTATTCAATCTGTTGGCAACTCATACCTACCAATGCCGACTGTTTTTTTTAGAGTGTGTTGAGTGCGTACGCGCTTTCTCACACACACATATGTTTATATAAATACCCATATGTATAATACGCCAATGGAAACGTTCATATAGTCGATGGAATTTAACAACTTGCGAGCTAAAGATCGTTGCCCGTAATATTGCTTACATATTTATCATATGTACAGACGGGTCATGGACTAATTTGGACGCGCCTTGGGTAAATAAAATAACTTGGTTTTGGCGTAATTTTAAAAATTGAAATTACAGAAAGACATGTTTAAGTTATTTTTCAAATAAATGAAAAATATATTTTAAGATGAGCACTTTTAGTTTTTACACGATTTTGAATAAGTTGTCTTATTTAGTGCCGATTTACAAAAATCAAGTCACGTTTTGGATTTGACTTACCTATGTAAAAAAAAAATTCGTTCCAAAGCTTTCAAGTTGGACATATATAACTTTTAAACTTGAGATAGATTAGAACTTTTACTGGAACTTTTGTGGTTTTGATAGTAAACAAAAGTTTATCTAGGGCTTTATACAAGCGAATTTAGGGTCAAAAATGAACGTTATTGAAACATATTTTTACTACATTATACCCTCGTTCTGATAAAGTTCCCATTAGAAACCAATATCCCATAAGAACCAAAAAACTTTCATAAAAAGTTCCGAATTTGAGGTTTTTGAACTTTATTGGAACAAGGCTTTAAATGTCGAATTTTTTTTGAAATTTTTTGACATGGGTAGTTAAAGCCATCTAAGTCAAATCCAAGTCAACGTGACTTTAAGCTGACTTAAATTTTTATATTGAAAAAAAGCAATGCAGAAACAGTTACTGATATAATATGAAATAGATGAGATGTAATTATTATACTCTAAAAAGTAGAACTCAGTTTTGATTTACTTTTGGCGCGCTTTTTTAAATCAAAAATGAATCAAATACTTAGGTGATTTTCTCCTGCTTAGAAAGTCAAAATAACATCGATTTGAAGAGTTAAAAAGTATAACCATGATTCGATGAGTTAACAAGTCAAGTCAATTGAGTCAAAATCGAGTCAACTCGATGATTTAACAAGTGTAGACAAAACCAAGTCAATCAAGTCAATTTAATGAGTTTATAAGCATAGCCAAAAATGAGTCAAATAAGTCAAAAACGTCAAAATCAAATTATAATTGACTCGGGGTGCAATATTAATATACTTCTAGATAAAATTTAAATAAAAAATTATATAAATATTCTTGTACAGTAATTGTAAATAAAATAAAAAAGCAGCTTAATGCCTGCGGTTAAAATTTCATTTTAAAGTGTGAAAGGATATTCGCGCATCTATATATATATATATATATATATATATGTATGTATAATTCAATTGCATTTGTATAATTTGAATGGTTCATTTATGACACGTGATTGATTATCGTTTGCGAAACTATGCAATTACATTAAATGCGAAGGTGGTCCTTTCATTTCTCGATCCACTTTTCTATTTATGGTTAAAACAACCTACAGTGAAATCGTACAAATCTGTTTTAATATAATAAAAATAACTAAATAAAAAAAAAAATTTTTTTTCCTCTGCCGTGTAGGTATTTAATTAAATAAATAAATATGTTATTAGTTAATAAATTTTATTAGATAAATATATATTTCATAAATGTTTGAGTTGTAATTAATAATAAATTAATTTTTATAAATAATTATATATTTGTTTAGTAGAGACGAAAATTCAAACGATCGAATCCTCGTGTGTACGATGCGCTGGAGGCTTGCGAGTGGATCAATACATTACATTGCACAAGTAATTTCATTGTCCAATCATAGGCTCACGTGTCGTATATGCGTATATAACGTGGGGAAAATATATTGAGAGATGCCCTCGTCACCCTAATGATAACTTTCGAATTATTGCATCTGTTAATTTAGCTGTAATTTTAAACTCTACACTCTAGAAGAAAGTGGTATTTTAGGCATTTATTACTTTTTCGTCACTTTATCTTTATAATTTTTTTTCACAAAGACAATTTTAGGGGTGAACAAGGGCAAAACAGGCGTACATCTCTATTACTTACAAGCCCTTATTCTTAAGAGGCCCATTTTTCCCCACTTTCTTCTACAACTGTTTATATTCATCAAAACCGAACAAATGCATCTTCATATTCACAATACGAAATTGCGCTCAGTAACCTTGAGGTCAATGGTTCAAATCCTGAGCCAGTAATTTTTTTTTTCCACTTTTTTTTTTTCTATGAAATTTTCATCAAGATTTTTTTTGAAAATTCTAATGAAGATTTTTTTTGTAAAAGTCAATTTATAAACCCTAGAAAAAAAAAACTAGGTTAAGCTAGATGCCCTCGTTACCCTAATGACAATTTTCGAATTATGGTATCTAATAATTCTGCTGTAATTTTTAATTATATACTTTAGAAAAAAGTGGTATTTTAGGCTTTCATGTCATTTTATCTTTATAACTTCTTTTTACAGACAATTTTTTTAGTTTTTGAGGGGGGAGGGGGTTACTTTGCACTTGTAGCTTTTTTTTAAGAGGCCCATTTTGCCACACTCTTCCCTGCAACAATTTTCATATTCATCAAAATCAAATAAATGCATCCCTGAATTTGTAGTATGGAATTTCGCTCAGTAACCTTGAGGTCGATGGTTCGAATCCCGAGCACAGTAATTTTTTTTATTTTTAGTTTTTTTTAAATGAAGTCATTATTGTCAAGACTTTTCATTGGAAATCTAACGAATATTTTTTTATTTATTTATTTTTTTTTTTTTTTGTAGGAGTGAATTTAAAAAGTCTAGGGGAAAAAAAAACAATAAAGTCATCTAAGCTAGACGTTAAAAAAGAAAAATAAATCGATCAGTCGCCTCGATCGTACATAATAAATAATTTACAGCATTAGCGGCAAACAACAGTGCGTGACCTTCCTATCGACTTTGTCTTGGTCTCAGTATATATAATAATAATACTCCAGAGAGTAGTATAGAGAGAGTTGAGAGTTGAGGGCATGAGCGGGGTTGGGTGAGGACACGACCATCACCCGTCTTTATTTTATTTTAGTTTATTTTCACCCCGTCGTTCTTTTCCCCTTAAAACGTCTCCAGTCTCTCCCCCGTGTCTCGCTCTTATACTCACCAGTCGCCAGTTATTCTCTTCCACAACTAAACACTATACATACTACCGCATCAACTTATTCTTTTTTCTCAACCAACCCCCACTTTAACCTCCCAAAACTTGTGTGGCGCGCGCGCTTTACACTACTGCCCCCACCAGAAGACATCTCCCCCCATATTATCTCCCCTGAAACCCCTCTCGCGCCTCAGCATCCCTTCGCCACTTCTCCAGCACTCGACCTCTGTTCCGATGCTCTCTTCGACTCTATATACATACGTATAATGCGCATTGAGCTCCTGCTTATACAGGGTGCCAGTCTACACCTCACATGATATTTTAGACTTAAAAAACCCCATTTAAATTATCAATTCCGCATTTAGCTCTTCAATTTATTAATTCAACCCCAATCAGGCATACGAGAAAAAAATTAAAAAATCCGACTGCTGGTGGGTAGAAAATATTAAGAAAGGACTCGAGGACAGAGCACCCGTTAGAAATGCATTTGAAACCCGTTTGCGTCCCTACTCTGAAGAATCTCATCTCACTTTTTTTACATCTCTTTTCTACATCATTCCCCTGACATTCAACAACCCCTGCCATGACTCCTATATCACCTCCAAGACTCTAACAAACCCTCGGCACTATTCTATTCCATTCCTCTTATTGTCGTTGTCTTTATCGCACTCGTGTCTTATTCTTCTTTTCAAGCAAGAACAACTCAAGACTAGTGTAGTAAAGACTATGCGAGTCAGCTTCTTTTTCTTTATTATTATTTTTTATTTTTATTTCTTTTACTTTTACTCTTCTTATACTACTATTTATATATACGTTTTACTCCTTTTTCTATTCCCTTTAGCGTAACGCTACCCACCAGAATTATTCCGTATAAATGTTAATTTTTCGTTATATTTCTCATACGCAGTTTCAAATTTTTGTATTTCTGTTAGAAAACTATTTGGTTTCATTTTTTGTTTAGGTTTTCTACACAGAAGTAATACATAAATTCATCTTGAATTTAATCAAAAAAATAAGCATAATATTCATTTTTTAATTTTTGGTAAAGGTGCAGTAAGCTCTGATTTTTTTCAAAAATTTTTCCTTTTGTTTCATTCAAAAATAAGCAGTAATTAAAAAAAAAAAAAAATCCTTGGTTCAAACTTGAGATAAACTTATGCACTAAAGAAATCTTTTTGGTTTTTTGATTTCAGATGACGCAGTCACGAGTTATCCTGACTACCGCATGAAGACTTTTTTTGAGATTATTCGTCTCTCCCCACTACCACTGGCTTATTTTTCAATATTTTTTTATGAAAATTTCACAGAATATTCTTGAAATGATGATTAATCATGTCACAAATTTTGAGAATTTTAAAAAAGGAGGAACTCTGAAAAAAAAAATCACAAAAATATGCTCTTTTTTTTGTATCTCAGACCCTTTGCCCCCTTAATTCAATACATTGCCTTGTGTTGACCTTTAACACAAAGTTTCTGTTGAATAATTGAACATGTTAAACGCATTTTTTAGAAAAATAACCGAAAATCGGAATAATTTGCTAAATTGTCATAATTCTACGGTAAATTTGCCGCAATTTACGGTTATGTACATCATATTACAGTGAATTGCGATATTAATACGGAAATTTACCATAATTTATGGAATTTTTACCCTAAGCACCGTAAATTTTTTTTATTTTCAGTTTTCGCAATGCAATACTTTATCTACGGTAAAGTATCGCAGGCTTGTCACAATTTTAGAATAAATTACCGTTCTCATACTGCAAATTTCGGTAATAATACCGTGCGTTTGCTGTAAACTACCGCAGAATACCGTAATTCCTTCGAATACAGTTAATTACGGTAATTTACCGAAATTAGGATCCGCCACACGGAGAGAAATGTCAAGTAAATATGCTTATGCAGCATAGTTAAAGGTTAGATTACTCTATAGTTTGTCACACCACTCTTATGTGACTGCTTATTACAAACTATAGTTTTTATACAGCTTTTACTACGCTGCATAGACATATTTACTTGAAATTTCTCTCCGTGTAGGATGTAAGGTTAGGTTAGATTAGTATATAGTCTGCAAAAGAATGGAATGTTCTTCCACTAAGCTATGATGAAGTCCATGACTTTGCACTACTGCGCATGCGCAGTAATGACTTAACTATAGAAAAATGGTGGGAGAGAAGCACTCTTTTGCGGACTTAACTATACTTGAGTACATTAGGTTATGTGCTCATATTTATTAGGAAATTTTACCACGAAACGTCTGTTAAATTTACCCAAATTTTGTGTAAAAACAGATTGTATGTTTAAGTATAAAATTTGACATAAAATTTGTGTTAAAGGTCAACACAAACGCAATATGTTGAATTTAACACAAAATTACTAACTGAGTATTACTATAATTATTACTGTTTATTTTTTTTTTATATTCATTTCTTAATCTTTTTAGATGTTGTAATATTTAGTTGAGTAAGAGATGAGTTTGTACGTCATCAAAAAGGATTAAACATTACGAATTAGCTTTTGTGAGTTAAAAAGAGACGGATGGTTTATATTTATGTTGACTGACGCGCCGACATTTTTGACAGCCGTGTCTTTCAAACCAACACATTACCCAATTGATTTTTTTTTATTTTTGTTATAACAATAATAATTACTATTATTATTATACTTATAAAGAAACTGATAGCTGGATGTTTAGATGTTGGTAAGTAAAGATTTAATTTTTTCTTTGGGCTTAAAAAATATTTAACCCGAGGCAGGGTTTAAATAATGTTGTATAAAAGTATATATAATATGAGTGTGTGTGTGTTTGTGTGTAGATGTGTAGTGTGCGGTAGATACAGAGTATAGACGGGGCTAGAAGAGTCGGCAGTGATTTATGCCTCTCCCTCGGGCTCGATGACGCTTTGTGTGCGAAGTGCTATTGATTTTCAAGCGTGCACGAGGGGTTACCGATGTATAGATAGAAAACGATTGCTCTATGAACAAGTAAATATGCCCACAAATCTATATGAAAATATTTTTTATATTATAACACACTTGGTAGGTTTTAATTTTTATAAATACATTTATTCTGCGCTTTAATGCTTTGTTGAGCTTTTCGATACATAAATGTATATACATATATAAACCATATGACAAACTGTTTTAAAACTTTTTTTGTACTGAACGGTGATGAACTTTCCCAATTTTTCTGAGTCTGTAGTTGTCTCTGAGTCCTAAGTTGTCTCATTTACCCGAAAAAAAAGTTTTGTGAGAATAGGCGACAGTCGACGCTTCGTGCTCGGAGTGCGCAATAATTTGAATATCGTATTTTTATTCGTAACTACGAAAATTTTAGTCGATTAAGGTCCAAAAAAGGGAAATTATAAAATATTTAAAATTTGAAGTCAATGATCTAATCCAGTCTGAGATCTACAAAAAATTACTTCTAGATTCATAAAATTAGATATTATGATATAGCATTCTCTCGTTTTCTCAGACTGTAAATAAATATTTTTGAGTAGTAAAAGAATATTTTTCTCTTCAAAATGGTGTCCAGTTTACCCTCAGTTGCCTTAGTCACCCGGAGAAAAAATTTTGTCGGAATAGGCGACAGTCAACGCTTCGCGCTCGAAGTGCGCAATAATTTGAATCACGTATTTTTGTTCATAACTACAAAAATTTTAGTCGATTAAGGCCCAAAAGAGGGAAATTATGAAATATTTGAAATTTGAAGTCAATGATCTAGTCCAGTTCGAGATAGAAAAAATTACGCTAATATAATATTAAAATTCTAGATAAAATTAGATCTGTTAAGGTTATAAATTATTTTTTTTGCTATGTTATATATATTTTAAGGTAAGTGAATTTTTTAAATTCAATATTAAGTAAATAATTTTAACACTAGAACAGTGTAGTCTTACACCATTTTTTTCACAGCCTAATTTTATCGAATTTTCATGCAGTCTTTGATTAAAAAATAGAAACCATAATTTCTAATCCATTCTCATGAAATTTAAAAAAATTAACAATAAGAAAAAAAATGAGATTATGAGTCATAGCAGCATGAATTGGATTGTGATATACAACATACGGCGATAGATGACCAGATGTCCATTTATGTAGGACGCATGTAAGCGTAGAGGTATAAAATAATGTAAGCTCAAAGCGTGAGCAGGAACGAGTCAACATTTACAGTGTACTGCCGGCCAATATTATTTAGTATGTGAGCATGTATGTATTTGTAGTTTTGGCGGTGTGGGTTGTGCTACCGAAAAGGTGGTAGTGTACAATGTAGACAATATAATGGCAAAGCTCAGTACAGGGGGCAGGATATACGGTATGAAATGGCCAGTAGTCTGCGGGGTTCTATTATGCTCTCGCTACCGCGTTCTTCTGACAGTCGACTGGTGCAGAATCCTTGAGTAGAGTTGAGGTTCCATCCTGGTTCTTTAGTTAGGTTCTATTTCCTTTTATCCCACTACAAGTTTAGTTCATAACTTGCCGCGCAACGCCCCAGCTGTCGCTGTATGTCGATGCCGATGTCTATGCGCCATCAAGTCGATGGCTCTTTCTCCTTCATTTTAACTTTAGACTACACTATACTCGATTCGTTGCATGGATAAATTATGGCTGTGATGTTATGTACGTACATTTAACTGGTCACTAACACGCCGCAATTCGCTGTCCAGGTATTGCAGGGCAACGTAGGGTAGCTCGAGATCGGTATGTAGCCAAAGGAATGCTGGGAGCTAGTTGCGCTCTCACTAACAAAGATGCAATCGGCTGACGTTCTTAGAGACTCCCTGCTAGTCAAGGACACCAACAGGACAATGCACTTCCGTGTTTAAATATTTTAAGGATTAGTTTGCACCTAGACACCTGTCCAAGATGTTTTGATTTAGTGACTTTTTAGCTGAGCTATTTTTATTTGCAACAACACTAAATTTAGTGGAAAAAAAAATTTTTATTTTTTGGACGGTATAGATTTTTGAAAATTTTTTTTTGAAAATCACTAAAGTTGTAAAGCGAAATTACTGTAATTTTTATGATGTCAATTCACAAGAAATTTACTGGATGTCAATTGACATAAAAAACGGCCCAGACAAATTTTCGGTTAATTTTTTTATAAAATAATTTTTTATCACTTGTATTTTGAGTAAACGGCAAGTCATCACTTGAGGTGACGAACTATTATTTTATTTAAAGAAATTTATGAGAAATTTCTGTTCACTTCTATTTTGATGCGAAATGACGGTAAAAAATTTTTGGATTTATTTTAGATAAAATAATTTTGATCATAAGAGGTTTAAATAAGAAATTGAAAAGATTAAAATAATTGTAGAGTTGAATAACAAAAAAATCAACTAAATGAATAGTTATCGTTATCTAATGTCTAGGCGTCGTTACCTTGGGTTCTTACCCGGTAGTTAATAGTTTAAAGTTTGTCAATATTATTCCCAGTGTGGAAAACTATGGACAGGCATGCTGGCAGGGTGTCGTAGTCTAGTGTCATGGTGTCACAGTGTGCTTATATTTTATAGTTGTAGCAAACTATCTGGCTGGAAAGAGAGCCTGCTAATTTGGGCTGACGGTGTTAGTGTTGTGGGGAGACACCGGGAATAATTTATGGTCTGTCCTCAAGCCCAAACGAAAAATAATGTTATATTACTTTCGACCAAAATACTTGACTACTACTTATATACCATCTTCTTATAGCTTACGCCATTACTATACACATTTATGTCCTCAGTTTAGGATTAGTTTGAGTTACTGGCATGTTGTCGTCATCAGGCGTTTACTGGGAAAAAAAAAAAAAAAAAGGAAAAGAGAAAGAGAAAAGGGAGAGAAGAAAAAAGGACACGTTCACACATTTTAGGTCTTTGGGTTTAAAAATTTAAGTTCAATGTGTTTAAGCTGATTGACCGTCTTAACACTGCTTAAAACTAGACAAAATACTGCCACTTTTAAATTTATGATCGTTTTACATACTTTCTTGCTGGAAAAATTTTTTTCTTTACGAGGTTTTTTTTCTTTCAATGTAAATAGAGAAGTTATTAAAATTCAACCTTGGAATTATTTTTTGAAAGTTATGGAAATTCATTGCAATTTTTACTGCTGGGAAAATTATTTTTCAAATTTTTTTTTATTTTGATTTTTAAGGAAATTATTTTTTTTTTGGTTTTATAGAAGAAGGGGGGAAGGGGCAAAATGGGCTCCCTAAATTTTGAGTGCCTTGAATAATTAGGGGGTGAAATGGGTCTCCAAAACTTTAGAAGCCCATGTTGCCCCCCTTCCCCTATATTTTTTTTTTTATTTAAAAAAAATGAGAATTAAAAATTTTTGGATTTTTTTTTTTAAATGATAAATTATGAAAAAAAAATATTTTGAAAAATTGCACTTATAGTTCTTTAAGTTTTCTATAAGTGCATATTTTTAGATTTTTTTTATTGTAATTAATTAATTAAAAAAAAAAATTAAAAAATTGTATATTGTCTGCTATCTTTATCATAAGTTAGCCATCGTCTAATAGACTTTAGATTTTTTTTAAACGATAAATTATTCAAAAAAAAAAAATATTTAAAAAAAATGCACTTATAGATTTTTTAATTTTCTACATGTGCATTTTTTAGTTTTTCTTTTTTTTTAATTGATTTGTTGAAAAAAAAAAAAAATCCGAAAATTTTATATTGTGTGCTATCTTTATCATAAGCTAGCCATCGTCTAATAGACTTTGGATTTTTTTTTAACGATAAATTATTCAAAAAAAAAAATATTTAAAAAAAATGCACTTATAGATTTTTTAATTTTCTACATGTGCATTTTTTAGTTTTTCTTTTTTTTTAATTGATTTGTTGAAAAAAAAAAAAAAATCCGAAAATTTTATATTGTGTGCTATCTTTATCATAAGTTAGCCATCGTCTAATAGACTTTGGATTTTTTTTTAACGATAAATTATTCAAAAAAAAAAAAATATTTAAAAAAAATGCACTTATAGATTTTTTAATTTTCTACATGTGCATTTTTTAGTTTTTCTTTTTTTTTAATTGATTTGTTGAAAAAAAAAAAAAATCCGAAAATTTTATATTGTCTGCTATCTTTATCATAAGTTAGCCATCGTCTAATAGACTTTGGATTTTTTTTTAACGATAAATTATTCAAAAAAAAAAATATTTAAAAAAAATGCACTTATAGATTTTTTAATTTTCTACATGTGCATTTTTTAGTTTTTCTTTTTTTTTAATTGATTTGTTGAAAAAAAAAAAAAAATCCGAAAATTTTATATTGTGTGCTATCTTTATCATAAGTTAGCCATCGTCTAATAGACTTTGGATTTTTTTTTAACGATAAATTATTCAAAAAAAAAAAAATATTTAAAAAAAATGCACTTATAGATTTTTTAATTTTCTACATGTGCATTTTTTAGTTTTTCTTTTTTTTTAATTGATTTGTTGAAAAAAAAAAAAAAATCCGAAAATTTTATATTGTGTGCTATCTTTATCATAAGTTAGCCATCGTCTAATAGACTTTGGATTTTTTTTTAACGATAAATTATTCAAAAAAAAAAAATATTTAAAAAAAATGCACTTATAGATTTTTTAATTTTCTACATATGCATTTTTTAGTTTTTCTTTTTTTTTAATTGATTTGTTGAAAAAAAAAAAAAAATCCGAAAATTTTATATTGTGTGCTATCTTTATCATAAGTTAGCCATCGTCTAATAGACTTTGGATTTTTTTTTAACGATAAATTATTCAAAAAAAAAAAAATATTTAAAAAAAATGCACTTATAGATTTTTTAATTTTCTACATGTGCATTTTTTAGTTTTTCTTTTTTTTTAATTGATTTGTTGAAAAAAAAAAAAAAATCCGAGAATTTTATATTGTGTGCTATCTTTATCATAAGTTAGCCATCGTCTAATAGACTTTGGATTTTTTTTTAACGATAAATTATTCAAAAAAAAAAAATATTTAAAAAAAATGCACTTATAGATTTTTTAATTTTCTACATGTGCATTTTTTAGTTTTTCTTTTTTTTTAATTGATTTGTTGAAAAAAAAAAAAAATCCGAAAATTTTATATTGTCTGCTATCTTTATCATAAGCTAGCCATCGTCTAATAGACTTTGGATTTTTTTTTAACGATAAATTATTCAAAAAAAAAAAAATATTTAAAAAAAATGCACTTATAGATTTTTTAATTTTCTACATGTGCATTTTTTAGTTTTTCTTTTTTTTTAATTGATTTGTTGAAAAAAAAAAAAAAATCCGAGAATTTTATATTGTGTGCTATCTTTATCATAAGTTAGCCATCGTCTAATAGACTTTGGATTTTTTTTTAACGATAAATTATTCAAAAAAAAAAAATATTTAAAAAAAATGCACTTATAGATTTTTTAATTTTCTACATGTGCATTTTTTAGTTTTTCTTTTTTTTTAATTGATTTGTTGAAAAAAAAAAAAAATCCGAAAATTTTATATTGTCTGCTATCTTTATCATAAGCTAGCCATCGTCTAATAGACTTTGGATTTTTTTTTAACGATAAATTATTCAAAAAAAAAAAAATATTTAAAAAAAATGCACTTATAGATTTTTTAATTTTCTACATGTGCATTTTTTAGTTTTTCTTTTTTTTTAATTGATTTGTTGAAAAAAAAAAAAAAATCCGAAAATTTTATATTGTGTGCTATCTTTATCATAAGTTAGCCATCGTCTAATGGACTTTGGATTTTTTTTTAACGATAAATTATTCAAAAAAAAAAATATTTAAAAAAAATGCACTTATAGATTTTTTAATTTTCTACATGTGCATTTTTTAGTTTTTTTTTTTTTTTTAATTGATTTGTTGAAAAAAAAAAAAAAAATCCGAAAATTTTATATTGTGTGCTATCTTTATCATAAGTTAGCCATCGTCTAATAGACTTTGGATTTTTTTTTAACGATAAATTATTCAAAAAAAAAAAATATTTAAAGAAAATGCACTTATAGTTTTTTTAATTTTCTACATGTGCATTATTTAGTTTTTCTTTTTTTTTAATTGATTTGTTGAAAAAAAAAAAAAAATCCGAAAATTTTATATTGTCTGCTATCTTTATTATAAGTTAGCCATCGTCTAATAGACTTTGGATTTTTTTTTAAACGATAAATTATTCAAAAAAAAAAAAATATTTAAAAAAAATGCACTTGTAGATTTTTTAATTTTCTACATGTGCATTTTTTAGTTTTTCTTTTTTTTTAATTGATTTGTTGAAAAAAAAAAAAAAATCCGAAAATTTTATATTGTGTGCTATCTTTATCATATGTTAGCCATCGTCTAATAGACTTTGGATTTTTTTTTAACGATAAATTATTCAAAAAAAAAAAATATTTAAAGAAAATGCACTTATAGTTTTTTTAATTTTCTACATGTGCATTTTTTAGTTTTTCTTTTTTTTTAATTGATTTGTTGAAAAAAAAAAAAAAATCCGAAAATTTTATATTGTGTGCTATCTTTATCATAAGTTAGCCATCGTCTAATAGACTTTGGATTTTTTTTTAACGATAAATTATTCAAAAAAAAAAAATATTTAAAAAAAATGCACTTATAGATTTTTTAATTTTCTACATGTGCATTTTTTAGTTTTTCTTTTTTTTTAATTGATTTGTTGAAAAAAAAAAAAAATCCGAAAATTTTATATTGTCTGCTATCTTTATCATAAGCTAGCCATCGTCTAATAGACTTTGGATTTTTTTTTAACGATAAATTATTCAAAAAAAAAAAAATATTTAAAAAAAATGCACTTATAGATTTTTTAATTTTCTACATGTGCATTTTTTAGTTTTTCTTTTTTTTTAATTGATTTGTTGAAAAAAAAAAAAAAATCCGAAAATTTTATATTGTGTGCTATCTTTATCATAAGTTAGCCATCGTCTAATGGACTTTGGATTTTTTTTTAACGATAAATTATTCAAAAAAAAAAATATTTAAAAAAAATGCACTTATAGATTTTTTAATTTTCTACATGTGCATTTTTTAGTTTTTTTTTTTTTTTTAATTGATTTGTTGAAAAAAAAAAAAAAAATCCGAAAATTTTATATTGTGTGCTATCTTTATCATAAGTTAGCCATCGTCTAATAGACTTTGGATTTTTTTTTAACGATAAATTATTCAAAAAAAAAAAATATTTAAAGAAAATGCACTTATAGTTTTTTTAATTTTCTACATGTGCATTATTTAGTTTTTCTTTTTTTTTAATTGATTTGTTGAAAAAAAAAAAAAAATCCGAAAATTTTATATTGTCTGCTATCTTTATTATAAGTTAGCCATCGTCTAATAGACTTTGGATTTTTTTTTAAACGATAAATTATTCAAAAAAAAAAAAATATTTAAAAAAAATGCACTTGTAGATTTTTTAATTTTCTACATGTGCATTTTTTAGTTTTTCTTTTTTTTTAATTGATTTGTTGAAAAAAAAAAAAAAATCCGAAAATTTTATATTGTGTGCTATCTTTATCATATGTTAGCCATCGTCTAATAGACTTTGGATTTTTTTTTAACGATAAATTATTCAAAAAAAAAAAATATTTAAAGAAAATGCACTTATAGTTTTTTTAATTTTCTACATGTGCATTTTTTAGTTTTTCTTTTTTTTTAATTGATTTGTTGAAAAAAAAAAAAAAATCCGAAAATTTTATATTGTGTGCTATCTTTATCATAAGTTAGCCATCGTCTAATAGACTTTGGATTTTTTTTTAACGATAAATTATTCAAAAAAAAAAAATATTTAAAAAAAATGCACTTATAGATTTTTTAATTTTCTACATGTGCATTTTTTAGTTTTTCTTTTTTTTTAATTGATTTGTTGAAAAAAAAAAAAAAATCCGAAAATTTTATATTGTGTGCTATCTTTATCATATGTTAGCCATCGTCTAATAGACTTTGGATTTTTTTTAAACGATAAATTATTCAAAAAAAAAAAAATATTTAAAAAAAATGCACTTATAGATTTTTTAATTTTCTACATGTGCATTTTTTAGTTTTTTTTTTTTTTAATTGATTTGTTGAAAAAAAAAAATCCGAAAATTTTATATTGTCAACTAACCATCATTAAAAAAAAGCGTAAGTTGGACTCCATCTTCGGCTCATAGTTTGAAAATAGAACATAACTCTAATTATAAATATTTTCCGTTTTAAATGCTCAAGATAAAAATCTTGAGCATTTAAAACGATTTAGTTAATTATTTCGTTAATTAAAAAACAAATTATAATTATCGAATTTTTTCAAAGAATCCCATAAGCAGAGCTAATAGAGATTTAAAAAGTTTAAGAGAAAATTAGACATTTATTTGACGAGTTTACGAAATGTAATTAGTCACGCTGCGGCAACCGTATAATATACATTGTTATTTTTCTCACAAGCGCTTAGATCAGTAGATAGTGATTTTTAAATTTTTCAGCCTCGAGTAAACACTGCAAACTAAACTATAAAAAGAGAGAAAGAGAGAGAGGAGTTACGGTCACACAGGAAAGTACAAGAAGTAAAACAATCTAGCCAAGGAGGTGGGGGTGGAGGTGGAAAAAGGAGTTAAATATACAAGTGAAGAGTGAAGCACGAGGTAGACCATGACTTTTCGTAGGTAATGTTGCTGACACAGATATTAAATCCGGGTGTGTAACCACAGTTGCTGTTTTATACTATTTTAAATAATACTCCTGTCTCTCAGAGCCAGCAACACTATACTGTAAATGTCTCAACAAAACGGATTTTAATTCAAAATATCATATCTAACATCGTATTAACCTATAGTATGTTAGTGTAGACTGTTATGTTTTACTAAATTCATATATGTATTGGGTCTGGCTGGCGCCCATTCGCCGACTAGACGTCGATCGATCGCTAGTAATCGCGGAAGGTGCATAATGAGCCCAAGAATGCACGCAATACTGTGCAATACGTCCTCATATACCTGACTACATATATATATATATACATAAATACATGGATACATATGTATTATGTATATATATATATATATATAGATATTGCACTCAATCCCTCATTGCAATTCAATCGTATCGAGTGTTTCAACCCTACGGCTATTATAACATTTAATACCAAACCTAGTCATATATATATATTTATTAATAATATAATAGTAATATGTGTACTGTAGTTATTATTTTTTTAACATTAAATAATATTTTAATCTTAAATACTTGTTTTGTTGATTGATTTATTAATTTAATTATTTAAGTTTAAAATCGATAAGTTTTATATAATTTGTTATTTATTACGCATGATTATATGTTTGTTTTTACTTATATTTATATTAATATCTTGAGAGATTTCAAATTTGATTTATATTTGAGAATTTTATTTTCGCACCTCAATTGCGAAACATTGAGATGTGGTCTAACGCTCACTCGCTACTAACTGATTCGTTTATATAGAAGAATCCTATGGAGTATTACAATCTGAATTCTTTTAATTTATTCGCAAATAGTAAATGAAAAAGAAATTCAATGAAAACTGATGACATTGTTTTTCGTGCAACAAGCGCCATCTACTTATCATTTTTTTTATGCACCTATTGCATTATTTATTTTATCAATTTTTTTACGATTATATGGATGTTTTTTCTTTGTATTATACTTATATTACTTTATTATTATAATAACAATAATAATAACAGCAACAATAAGAACTAGGACAACAACAAGAACAATAACAATGACAGCAACAATAAAAACAACAAAAACAAGAACAAGGACAAGAACACGAACAACAACAAGAACAGCTACAGCAACAACAAAAACAACAACAAGGACAACAACGAGAACAACTACAGCAGCAGCAACAACAACAGCAAGAACAACAATAAGAACAAGAACATCAACAAGAACAAGAACAACAACAAGAACAGCTACAGCAGCAACAAAAACAACAACAATAAGGACAACAACGAGAACAACTACAGCAGCAGCAACAACAACAGCAAGAACAACAATAAGAACAAGAACATCAACAAGAACAACTACAGCAATAACAATAAGAACAAGGACAACAATAAGAACAAGGATAACAACAAGAACATCAACAAGAACAACTACAGCAGCAACAACAATAACAAGAACAACAATGAGAACAAGGACAACAACAAGAACAACTACAGTAACAACAAAAGCAATAACAAGAACACGAACAACAACAAGAACAACTACAGCAACAACAATAACAAGAACAACTATAGCAACAATAAGAACAACAACTGCAGCAACGACAAAAACAACAACAATAATTATTATTGTTTTATTTTTTTCATTATATATAGTTTGTTCTAAGCAATATTGCGAGTACCGTCAAATCCTGTATGTTTTTTTTTCAATGATCAAATGAACTACGCGTTCCTGGATTCCCAACTTTTTTAAAATTTACACTCAGATAATTTTTGACCATCAATCTCAAAAAAAAAAAAAAACCTACTTCCTTATTCTATCTCGAGTTTTCCTCAATTAATGTCAAACTCATAAAAAACAAAATATTGTTATGAACCAGGCTAGCAATAGTTGTAGTAAACCCGATGGAGAAAATAAAAAAGTAAAAATAATTAATAAGATCTGAATGTTATTGAGGTCGATGTGAAGTTAAAATATTACCTCAGACAGCTCTCTCAACTCCTCTCCACAATATACCTAGTAGTCTCGGCAGCGGCAGCACCAGAAGATCAATAGGAATCTTACGCCCGGTACGAGATCTCCCCCCTCGTTCTCCTCTTCGTCTTGGTCTCGGTCTTGGTCCTCTTGCTCCTAACCGTTGTGTTCCGTACAGTGTACGTGTAATGTGCTATGTGCTATGTGCTATGCCAGAGGACAAAGGTGCTCGCCCTGATATTTCTTGGTTCCCTTACAGCACGTAACTCCATACATCCATACATCCGTCCATACATACACTAACGAAACTGAAGGATACTTAAAGTCCCTGCGGCGCACAACAACAAAAAAACCAATGGAATTTTATCCTAAAAGCTTCCTGTATCTTTTTTCCTTTTTCGTCTCTGTCTCCATCTTTGCATCCATCTTCGTTGCCCTTACCGTCTCCATCTATTTAATAAAAATCAATCCTCAATATAATTATTCCCATAAAATGAGTACTTCCATACGTGTACTTAACAATGTTATTATTATTGTTTTTTTTTTTTTTTTTTTTTTTTTTATTTTTTTTTTTTATGTTAAGTATGAAAATAAAACGTACGTACGGTAAAAGCTTAGTGTCGACTATGTACTTATTTTTAAAAATGAATTTTGAATATATCGCGCATGCTTGTTAAGTATGCGCACAAACCGTCAATTCACATCCTCATTGATTTCACGGATTGGCTGCGAGTTGGTTAAATTCCCTAATAAAATTCATCTTAAATTTTAATAATAATTTATTTATATGGGTATTAAACACAAGCATTGGAAAATAATTTATTTAAATTACAACTTTTCATATGAATTAAGAGTCAAATTATTGGTGTAAGATGCGTTTTTGCTCTTAAAAACCCGATCTTACGGCTCTAATGTCTTTAAGTTTTAAGTAATAGGTGTGAGTACAAGTGTGTGTGTGCATGTGTGTGTGAGCCGAAAATGAGCCCGCGGCACGCACCGTGACGCGTGGACATGGGGCAAATGCGCCCGCGCCGATTTTCGTCGCCACCTGTTCGGCATCCGAAATAGTGGATTGAAAAAGGAAAAATAATATGGATAAGAAATTTAAAATAAAGGAAAGACTTTAGAGCATGCCGGTGGCTAGAGATCCCTCGACACCTGTCTCGCTTCATCTCTTGGACATTTTTTTGGGCATGTGTTTGTGTAGAGAAAAAGTATCGGAGAAAGCGCACGTGCCATAATCCAACACCTGTCATTTACCAACTGTCATCTCATGGTTTTTACTTTTATTTATATTTATGTTTATAGTCAGACCTTCTGTCTTTGTAAAGTCGAAAAACAATAAATTTAAAAAAAAAGTAATTAAATTTTTCTAAAATATGTTCTGAAAGTTTGAATCCACTATTGAAATTTTTGTATATAAATTGGAATTTAATAGAAAATAATACGAAATTTTACCTCTTTTTAGGGTTATAGGGTCTAAAGTATAGAAAATTTCTACTTTATCGACTGTCAGTTCATAGATGACTCAGATTTTAGTAGGATTAAGTCAACTAGCCAATTAAATGGGAGGTTAGATTTTCCGAACATGCGAACATAAAAGTGTGCGAATGTACGTACTCAATTTTCGGCGCGATTTTTGAATTAATCGATGAAAAAACGATCGAATTTTTATAATATAATGCACACCTTCGGATCCGGGGTGTGCATTAAAAAACCTCTAAATTCTATGACTAATAGGTTATAAATAAAAATAGCAGACTTGATAACGAGTTAATATTAAAAGCAATGAATAAAATAGGATGTAATTTGTCGTTAATTTCTCAGCTCCAGCCTCTCGGCTTTTCCTTTCAGGAATGTGCAACTACTGCAAAGTCAGATGAACTTTACGGCCGTGACGTAAATTGCGTGGGGGTCAACGGGAGAGCAGATGAGGTGATTGGGGGCGTTGAGGGGTTAGGTCGAGTGGTGGACGGGATGATGTGCTACAGTATAGAGGGCCGAGTTAGGAGGGTGTCGAGGGATGCCCACCACCCCTTAGTTATTGATCAGTGCACGACAAGACGCCTTACTATTACAGGATACCAATGTAGACTACTCCTGTCTCTCTTTAACTCCTTTTTATTCACTTTGTAACTCCTTTAGTGCCCTCTGGCTGTAGGAGTTTACATCTACAAACTTCTAAGACCTACACAAAAGAGTTAAACTTAGTATAAGTGTATAGTTGTATTCCAGGGCCGCCATCGGCGCGACATAGTGCCCCCGATTGCGATATATTCACCTCTGACGATATATATATATTCACCACCCACCCACTGGAAAGGCCACCCGACATCGACCACCCATCAACCCCCACCTTTCTGGGAATCCTCTCCTCTCTGGGAATCCTCCCCTCTTTGGGAATTCCAAAGAGTCCTTTTGCGATTGCGTCCATCGCCCCTACTGGTCCTCTCCGATCCATATTGCCCCACCATTGAAGATCCATTTACCCCTCGGCCCCGACGAACCTCTGGACCTATCTCTCTGCCTCGACGAACAATCTGCGCTAGGGAATCCGCCGAGAGGATGCGGAATAGATGAATGGGTTGGTCGGGGTAGTAGGAGCTGCTTGTAGAATTGGAGGTTATGGTGAAGTATACGAGCGAGATGAGAAGGGCTAGCAGGGGAAGGAAGCAAGAGAGGATGAGGATCTGCTAGTGGAGGTAAAGCAGAGGATACCAGTAGCAAAACTCGTTGAAATAGGAGGGCTGAAATGCCGGTTCCCGCGGGGGTGACTGTGGGATTCTGATGCTCGTTTATTTTGTAGGGTGAAGCTTGATATGAGCAGGGTCAAACAAGTCTGAAAGAGTATAAAGAATATATATATATATATATATATATATATATATATATATACATATATATATATATAGCTATATATATGTTCTATATATGTATTGTAGTTTTTTTTATCCATTTTCAGAGCTGAAAGAAGTTGAAATTTAATAATAGATATGGCTTTTCCCGTTTTTTATTATACTTATTTATTTATTTATTTTTTTTTTTTTGAAAAATTGCTATTTTTGGGGTAATAATTCTTATTGGCTGGATTTCCATTTTCTAATTCTGTAAAGAAGATTGTAAAATTATTTTGTTGTAAGTAATTTTGAATAGAATGTGACGCGACGAATTTGAAATTTTCTAACCTCATAAAATTTTGAAATTGAGTTCCTAAAATTTCAAATTAGACGATAAAATTCAATAGCCTAAAAAAATTTTAAATTCAGTTGGGTGTTTTTTTATAAGAATAATAGGATAATTATTAAATGATTAGTTTAGAAAAAAGAAGTGATCAAAAACTTTAGATGAACAGAATTTCGAACCTCGATTACATATGTCGTTTTAAAAAAGTATCTAAAATAAATAAACAGATGTTTCGAGTCGGCGATAAGACAAAAGATGATCCTCGCTCGAACACACATGTGTACATTTTGTATATTATTTTTATATTAATAAAACCCCAAACGGTTTACGCGTAGCAATTGGGCACACATCGACGTATTGCCACCTGTCGGCGACGCGTACGCGTTTTAGGCTTGTAGTCTTGCCGAGTGCCGTCTGCTGCCAGCACCTGTATGTCTCAATACCCTCACGCGCATGTCCCAATTTCTTTTCTCTCTTCTCTTTTCTTTCTTCTCAACTCCACTTAAACTCATCCTATCATAACAGTATACACACAATTATATCACCCATAAATAAATCTCATCGATAAATCTTCGATAATAACTATTTCACAAAATTACAAAGAACATATTTCTTTGTATATTTGTCTTCGAGTTATCTAAAATAACAGAAGAATTATTTTCATGGCAAGAGATTAAATCGTTATGGGTCCATTAGAAGAAGAATTAAATAAAAGCTATGATAGTCGGATTTTTTTGAAAATTAGAAAAAGCCTCAATTTTTAGGTTTATAGGAATGTACAAAGAATTGGTAGTTAGAAAATGGAGGGACAGGAGTTAGGAGTTAGAACTCATATATTTCGCCATCCATCTTACGGCTTCAAGAAAATTAATATTTTCAGACTAGAATAAAATCTGAAACGAAATCACCTTTATATCAGGTTTCAAAATGGATTTTAATCGAAACCTGACCTTGTTGGATCATGTACTTCGCCATCCATCTTACGGCTTTAATAAAATTAAGAATTTTACAGATTAGAATAAGTTCTGAAATGGAATCTCTTGTATATCGGGTTCTAAAATGGATTTTACTCAAAACCTGACCTTAGAGGACCATATACTCTGTCATCCATCTTACGGCTTGAACTAAATGAAGAATTCTACAGACTACAATAAGTTCTGCAATAAAATCATCTGTATATCGGGTTTTAAAATGGATTTCACTCAAAATTTGACCTTAGCGGACCATATACTCCGCTATCCATCTTACGGCTGTAGAAAAATGAATATTTTCAAACTAGAATAAATTCTGAAACGAAATCACCTTTAGATCAGGATTCAAAATGGATTGTACTCAAAATCTGAGCTTAGAGGACCGTATACTCTGTCATCCATCTTACGGCTTGAACCAAATGAAGAATTTTACAGACTAGAATAAGTTCTGCAATGAAATCACCTGTATATCGGGTTTTAAAATGGATTTCACTCAAAATTTGACCTTAGTGGACCATATACTCCGCTATCCATCTTACGGCTGTAGAAAAATGAATACTTTCAAACTAGAATAAATTCTGAAACGAAATCACCTTTAGATCAGGATTCAAAATCGATTGTACTCAAAATCTGAGCTTAGAGGACCGTATACTCTGTCATCCATCTTACGGCTTGAACCAAATGAAGAATTTTACAGACTAGAATAAGTTCTGCAATGAAATCACCTGTATATCGGGTTTTAAAATGGATTTCACTCAAAATTTGACCTTAGCGGACCATATACTCCGCTATCCATCTTACGGCTGTAGAAAAATGAATACTTTTAAACTAGAATAAATTCTGAAACGAAATCACCTTTAGATCAGGATTTAAAATGGATTATGCTCAAAATCTGAGCTTGGTGGTCCATATAATCCACCATCCATCTTACGGCTTCAAAGAAATTAATATTTTTACAACAAAAAGTTACTAATAAAGTAGCCAGGAGTTCCTCAAAGAAGAGTCTTTAAAATAAGTATCATACGAAATAAATAAAAACATATATTATAATATTCCAAAATTTACATACATGTAACAAAGTATAAGATCAGAGTATATCTACATATTTAAAATAAAGTAAGGTTAGGTTGGCTGTTGGTAGTCACAAGTCGCAAGGTCCGCCGCAAAATATACAAGTTGGTAGGATATCGACCAGCCGGAAGTCTGAGTAGTTGTGTGTTGCCATGGTGACATGGCTCGAGTCAATTTGGCTTGGGCCAACAGTCACTCGCATACCAATGCATTCCTCCATATTATTCATATATTTTTTATCCCCTCTACTCTTCCCGTCCCTAAGGAACGGTCATCCTAACCTTACTAAAAGCTACCTTTTCATAAATATATATATATTAATACACCGTAATAATGTATGGTATAAATATTATTAAATAAAATATCAGTAAACAAGATTGTGCAAGTACTAATAATATCTCACAAACTGGAACTAAAATAATCCTTGATTTAGATTATTATTTAAAAACTACGTCGTCAAATAACCGCTCAACACAGAATAAGACATAGGCGGAAGTACTTATTGGCCTCCAACAGCAACAGCCAGCCTCAATTTTCCCCTCGCTGCCGGTATTTATAGTTTGTTTACTGCGCACAAGCTTTTATTTGCTCTATTATATATATACATATATATATTTATGATTTTCTTGTAACTATAAGTGTATTAATAACTTAAAAATTTATCGAGTTTACGGTTTATAAATGTTGTAATGAAGAAATTATATTAAAGTTGTTATTATTGTTTTCGGAATTAAATTGCGTTGAATAATGGCCGAGGGTGGGAGTAGATGAAACGGAAATTTCACACCAGATCGTTCCCATAGACTAGAACGGGATGTATTGTAGGGTTGTGTATACTACAGGGTGTGTATTATTCAACCAAAGGGACTTGTCCCCCTGATCAAACGAATAATTACATCACCAATACGTATACGGATGCATCCCCTAATCCTCATCTGAGTGCCCTAACAATCTGTATCTATATGTATATTATTTTGTGTGTAGGTGTGCATCTGTGTGCGTGCGTGTACAATGTAGATATAGAGATACATTAAACTGTGAATCAGAAGCCTCGTCATCGACATATCAGCTCGACCTAAATCCATACAATCTATACGATCAATCATCAATAAACAACTCACTTGTAACTGTTTATGTATTGAGTGAGAGAGATAGTTGAAGAATTTTTCACTGAATTAATTATATGAATTTATATGCAGAAAAAAAGGATTTCTTGGTGTAAGACATATTTTGCATTATATATATATAAACAAATTTTTCTGAGGACTAGAAAAAATTTTTTGAGTCAAGAAAATTTTTTTTGCTTCAAGAAAATTTTTATTTTTAATTATTGGTGTAAAAATTTTTTAGAATAAGTAAGAATGTTCCTGTCTTAAGAAAACGATTTTTTGACTCAAGAAAATTTTCCGACTTGAGAAAATTTTTTCTCGCCACAAGAAAATTTCTGTTTTCAATTCATGGTGCAAAAAAATTTTGCATGAATAAAAAATTTCTTGTAATCAGTAAAAATTTTCTTGAGGCAAGTAAAATTTTTTTTATCAATAAATCCTATTTTTTTTGTGTAAATATTAGCCTTAAAAAAATTTTATTTTTAATTATGTACAAGAGGGTTAATTTTATTAGGGAATTAATGAGAAATTAATGACATAATTGAAATTTGCGGTAGATTATTTAAAATAATATGAAATTTTTCTTGACTGATATTAATATATGATAACTATTATGTATCTTTTATTCATATGAGTAGAATATTTTTGAAGATGGTGGTTAAGGTGTTCCGAAATAACTTAGAATAATAAATATTGATTTGGATAAGTATATATAGCTGTTAGAAATAGGTTAGAATTGAGATATAATATTAATTTTTTATTGTTTTAATAATTTATTATTATAAGTTATGAATTTTATGAATATTTGAGACTTAAAATGTCGTACTAAATTGAGAGATAGATATTTTTGATGAGACATTATCAAAAATTCAAATCAACTTCAATCTCTTCCGCTCAAATAAGAGCTGTGTTTTAATTTTTAAAAGAACCGCTAAAATTTAAATTCCTCCTAAAATACTGCACTTACGTAAAAAGTTGCCATGATCATTTTTATTGGAAATTTTACTTCCTACAAAATCATTTATCTACATTTTGAACCTATCTATAATAGTTTAGTCACAAATTGAATTTGAAGTTTGGAAAATTTTCAGAAAGCCTGGATTCTCTCAGTTTACGTATTGCCTATCTAAAATTCGATTTCTGGCTTAATAATAAGAAATAAAGTAATAATGCAAAGGAGCAAACTTGTGTAGGGTGAAACTTCCTACAAAATTTATTTGAAAAATTTTTTCATAAAGTCGATAGTTAATGGGTTATGTAACTTTAATCTCAACTGAAAATGAAAAGAAAATAAGTTTTAATGAAAATCAGAAATAAAAAGTATTAAAAGACTAAATCTTGGAGAATACTCTACCCGAAAATCTATTTGGTAGTAGAATAATTCATAGCGTATTTCAAGCACCCCATCCACGTAAACCCGTAGAAAGCATTTCTATTCCTTTTACTAGCTTCTATCATTCTGTCTTACTCATAGACAACACAGACAACAAAGTCCTTGACGTTGCCAAAAAAGGTTTTGAGTAAGACTGGGAAATCCTAAAAACAAGCGAGAAAACAGACATCCAACTTGGAAGTGTATCCAAAGAGAAAGAGACCAGGAAAAGTGAGCAAGAATAAAAAATTCAGAGTTGCCAATCCGAGCATTCCCTCCCAACCCTGGTCTCCAGTTATATAGTATCATCATCCCCTCAAACTAAAAACCTCAATCTCTCGCTTACTCACCAGCGAATACAAAACCATCATCGTATTCTCTCATTCCCTCCTCACCTAGCACATCAGTTTCTCCTGGTTGTCACCCCTTTTGAATAAACCAGCCTCCCACTCAGTTCCCAATTTCCCCTACACTCGGATCCCTCAATTCCCACTACACCCCTTTGATGCTACCATCCCACAACCCACTACCCACTCAACCCGCTTACTGCTCACTGCTCACTGTGGGGATAATGCTATATACAGTAACACCCGAACCGACAGATCAATACCTAACCAACTACCAAGCTGCTCCCAGATTATCTTTCTATCCGTCCAGTTTGAGCTACTGTACAAACTCAACACACACATAACCTGTAACTGAGTACACTAGCGCCAAATAGTGTAGCGTGTAGCACGTCACTGTTACACATCCTGCGTCCTATAAGAGCGTTTATTGTCCGTGTTATATTGCGACAGTGGATGACTGGCTCAATAGATGACTCGAGGATATGCCAGGGGTTAACTAAGGGTAACTACTCCAAGGGTTTAAGGCTACAAGGGGTAAGGCTACACGGCAAAGGGTCCAGGGAAGTAAAAGAGCAAGAAGCTAACCTATGGGATATTTTGATTTGAGAGCACTGTGACCAAATTCCGTAGATTTTCCTCAGGGAACTCTGGGTATGAGGTTATTTTGATAGCATTGATAGCTTTAGAGGTCGCTTCGGTTTGCATAAGCCTTTGATTTGAACAGAGGGCTGCTAATCATGTTTGTAGGTCAATCAGGGGTTAGCTAATTAATTTACTCGATGTTAGATTATTAAATTTTTCGATGGAAATCGTTGGGGGACGGAGCGATTGTTTTAAGGTAAAGGTAAAGGCATAGGTGAGTTATAAGTTAAATTAACGAGCAACAGGTGTCCTCGGCCTATCACTCAGCATATTTGATTTTGGAACCCAACATCACGGTATGACATCCCTTGCGACGCTATTGCCCTCATTAGTTTTTTTGGCCTCGACCTACTAGGGTAGACTTCAGTTGACACGTGGGAAAGTTCATTTTAGGTTATTGGTTAATATTAGGGATAATTTATATTTAGAGAAATTATTTATTCCTTATAATAGCTCATTATTTTAGGAATTAAGTTATTTTATTAGATAAGTTATTTTTATCAGGGATGCATTGACGTCAAAACAAAATAATAATAGTACACCCCCGCGATGAAAACGCCAGAGGCATCACCGTAAATGTCACAATAACATCTTTCTCAACCCCTGTGCCACCCACGGCATCCCCGGTACGCATGCCCCAGTATAAGGAACGAGAGAAGACACGCAAACAAAAAACAAATAATGTTAAATAAAATGGATGAAATCCAATGATCTGTTATTATAGTGACAGAGTCTCCCACGGCGTCATGTGCGCGTCAGCTATTCTACGGTATAAGGACCAAGGACGACACAAATAGACCCGTCTACTGCGCAAATATTATCCATTAGTTGCCCACATAGTCTTTTATCGACATATCTAATCGATATTATCATTGTGTTCTCGACACCTAACCTTATTACGCTCGATAATTAACTGAAGCTTCGAAAAAAAAATATTTGTTCAATAACCAAAACATACTCTAATAATACTCTTTTTTACAATAAAACATCAAAATTAATTTATAAAATCCCAAGTAATTAATTTTAGTTAGCAAATGTAATTAATCAGAAAATTCGGGAGGAAATTTCTACTTTACCGACCGCTGATTTAGGAAACCAGAGAAGAAATTATGATTATTTTTGTGGACTAGTCCATAAGCTTGAGGATTCGTAACATATTTTTTTGTAGAATTCCTCTAATTACAAACTATCTGTTTTACCGGCTGACTAATTACCGACCCTGATAGCCAATTTGACAGCAGGCTGGCAACAACTTTCTGCAAAAGTTCATCGCCAAGTTGACCGCAAAAATTAGCCTTCAGTTGACTTCAATTTTCTCAGAAAATTGGGACAGGTTACGGCGGTAGATTGTCATTAATTTTCTAGGAAAGTTGGTAACAACTTGCAGTCAATAGTTACAAAAGCTGAAAGTGGTCGACGACTTGTTGTCAAGTTGGTCGCAACTAATTCAAGAGCTTTCTTAAAGTAAAATAAAAACGATCCATTTTCTATTTTTGCTACAAGCATTTCATGTCTCATCTTAACCCTATCTAATTACCTAAATCCTCTCTTTTAATACTATCTGCCATCCATCCCAAATTTCAGAACGATTTCCATAAATTTTTAAAAATTCTGTTTTACCGGCCGCCGATAAAAACGTATCGAAAATTCCAATTATTGTGAACTGGGTCACACGAGACTGTTTTTCAGTCTACAGACGAAAAATCAAGAAATTTTACTTCGTACTTCAGCTGTAATATCCAAACATGCAGACAAACAATGCGATCAAAGTTACAATCAAAATGGCCTCTTTAGTCGTAAATGTGAAAAGCAATTGACCTAAAACTCCTTTAAATTTATCAAATAGTATATTTCACATTCAATAAATAATATAATAGTAGTCTATAAAGGCGATGCGGTAGTGTCGATGGAAACAGCTAAATAGGACAGACGAGGTCGGATAACTTGTAATTAATAAATAATTTAGGACAATATATTGTATTGAGATACAAGTACTTTACACGGTGTGTATGTATGTATGTGGTTTTATCTCACAGTACTCGGGGATGTTGTGGGTTGATTTATCGTCAAGTGTTACCATGGCAACAACGGCGTGACCGGCTTGCGCGACACCCTCATATCCGACGTATACAGTAGTAAACTCTCTCCAGCTTACTCTCAACTCAACTCAACTCTGGTTTGCAATATCATCAGTACCTTCTTCGTTCATCCCTTTCCTTCACGTTCCTATCCTCTGAATTTACCCGTCCTTTCGGTAAAACCCCAGCTCCTTACCCCCACTGTGACCTCATGAACCCTCGGGTGGATCTCAGCACAGGAAGTACTTGCTCCTCTACCTTCACTCACTCTTTCGGCTCCTTACCTCCTTGCCTCACCCTCTATCATTCCTCTTCCATTTTATTTCATTCCTCAGCCTTAGCTGCCGTCCATTTCGGTCCGATCCCCGTAGCTCCCTCTAGTGTCTCATCTCCCAAGACTACGCTCTTCTCAACTCAATTCCGTTTCTTCGATATTCACCCCACGCTAATATCACACCCAACATTCAACTCCCACACGTGATAGGATGACTAAGAAAAGTCTCACGAAACCCCCAAATGCTTTTTTTCTCTTCTTCGCTTCTTCTTTAACCTCATTCAACTTTTTTACTTTTATTTCTTTAATCTTTTCTACCAAAATAATTTATTTTTTCCACTTCTTCGGCCTTTTTTTTATTTTTTACAAAAAATATAATAATTTAAGTGGTGATTAAATTGAGTGGTTTTTTTTGTTCATCGACTGCTAGGCATGGATAAAATGAAAGTATAGTGAAATATTTTTGGCATTGCTGATTGTATTGATCCGAGGGTTTACGGGTTATATCTAGTGGGAGAACTGCGATTGATGACTATGTACTAATGCTATATATACATAGACATATACATATGTACTGACGAAATTATACAGTGAATTAATTTTTTATTGTCCTCATAACAAATCAATCGCATGTCGTCTAGTTGTATATTTATTTATAATTCGAAAATGATTTTTAATAAGACTTAAATTACTTCTTATAACTTTGAATTAATGTCTATTTGTGGGAAAAAAATATTTAAAAAATTTTACCGCCTTTTTTTAACACTTTAATTTGAAAACTTTTAGTTTACTTTTTTTATTGCGGCGTTTTATCCAAACTTTGTAAATATTTTAGTTATCGCACTTATTTATATTACTTTTAAAATTTTTTAATTAAAACCGGATATTTTTTTATTTATAATTAAATTTTAATTAATGTCAATAATTAATAAACTTTTAGATTTTAGACAATGAGAATTTTGATTCTTTTTAAGTTATAATTTTTTTGATATTTTTGAATTCTGCGCGCCATCGACAGAAAAAAAATTATCTTGGGTCAAGAAAATTTTTTGGGAAAAAATTTTTTGGAACCACGTCAAGATTTTCTTGAGCAAAAAAAATTTGTCTTGAGTCAAGAAAATTTTTCTTGGACAGAAAAGATTTGTAATTTATCCGAGAAAATTGAAGTTTTCAAGAAAAATTTCTTGAATCAAGAAAATTTAATGTCGGTCGAGAATGTTTTCGTTGTCTGTGTATAGTTCGTAAATATGAAGAAATATTTCTTGTATATATGAAAAATTATTTTAGTTTGGAATTTTTGACTATCAGCAAAGTAATGCCCGACTACGTCGGCCACCTAACGGAAATTTTAGTAAACTTGTGTTCAAAAATTACGGCCATAGTATAATTAAAAATAATGAGGTCACAAATAACTGTAATAATTTCGATAGAAGTTTTACTATGGTCGCAGTCATTTACAAAATGGCGGCATTACTATAACACCTTGAAATTTCGAAAAAATAATTTATCACGCATTTACATACAAACATACATACATACATACAATCGGACATCATCATGAGTTTAGTCAGAATAGCTTCCTAGAACCTCAAAACGTCGACATCTGTTAGAATTCCAATATTCGAAAATCCGGGTGAAAACAATAACTTCAGAAATTTTTGAAACCATCGATTTCCTTAGCGAAAGGTTAAAATAGGTTAAAGTTGTGACAGGTTATCTCCAACAGGAGCAAAGATACGGGTTACTCTCAACAATAAGCCATATAAGGTGTCATTCTCATTTATCTTAATTCATCCTGATCAATCCTAATATGGGTCTCAACTCAAAAAATAAATTATTCCCGGGACTTTTTATGGCTGTTCCTACTCGAGAACATCATAATGAACAAAAAACGTTAATGTTATGATGGGTAATTCCTAACAGGAGCAAAGATACAGGCTACTCTTCATAAATAATCATCTTCACCCATGTTCACCAACGCTCATATGGATCACAATTAAAAAAATAAATTTTTCCCGGGACTTTTTATGGCTGTTCCTACTCGAGGACATCATAATGAACAAAAAACGTTTATGTTATGATGGGTAATTCCTAACAGGAGCAAAGATACAGGCTACTCTTCATAAAGAATCATGTCCACCCATCTTCACCAACGCTCATATGGATCACAATTAAAAAAATAAATTTTTCCCGGGACTTTTTATGGCTGTTCCTACTCGAAGACATCATAATGAACAAAAAACGTTTATGTTATGATGGGTAATTCCTAACAGGAGCAAAGATACAGGCTACTCTTCATAAAGAATCATGTCCACCCATGTT
The DNA here is from genome assembly GCF_026212275.2 of Microplitis demolitor. NCBI lineage: Eukaryota > Metazoa > Arthropoda > Insecta > Hymenoptera > Braconidae > Microplitis > Microplitis demolitor. The sequence continues at coordinate 16,391,378 of NC_068553.1, forward strand.
CACCAACGCTCATAATGGTCTCATCTCAAAAAATCGGTCTGTCAGTTGACTCTACGGACCAGCTTTAAAACTTCACGCTGTTCCTGAGCTCCTTGAACTCGAAATCATCGTTGAGAATACATTTTCGATCTTCCGAGCTCGAAAATACTTTCGTATTCCTTTGTTTTCGAAAAATAAAGTTTTTTAATCGAATTGATCGATTGAGACGGTTGAGGTGGCAATCGACGCGTTTTATTGTGTTCTAGAGCTGATTAAATATCAAAATTGATTTATTTCAACGTTTTTGAGGAATTTCAAGAAAACTGAAGAAAATTCTATTTTTTAATTTTTTCGTTAACGGTTTTTTTTGAACGAATGAACCGATTTCGATGGTTGTGGTGGTATTCGACGCGGCTTACAAAGTTTTTGAGCTGATTAGAATTTTGAATCGATCCATCGAGTGAATTAAAAGTTATTCAAAAAAGACTTTTTTGAATAATTTTTATTGACGAAATATCTCTGAACGTACCCTATTGATTGAGCTCAAATCGTCAGTGTTTCAAATATTTAATAAGCCGCGTCGAATGACACTCCAACGATTAAAATCGGTTGAAAACAATAACTTTCCGAAATTTTTGAAAATCATCGATTTTCTTAGCGGGAAGTTAAAAAAATTCCAAGTAATAAATAATAAAAATCTTTTTTAATCAAAGCGGAAGTCAGAAAGTTTAAACCAATTTCTGTCTCCTATCAATCAAAGCTTCAAAGATCAAAATTAAAAATTGTTTTGTAAAATATTATATTTTTATTTTTTAAATAAAAATAAAAATTTTTATTCTGTTTATTAATTATAAGTTATTATTGTAAACTTTTGTTTTAAAAATTCAAAATCTTATAAGCTCAAATTTTAAATTTGAAATTCAGTCTCAATCACCTTAAAAATTTTGAATAAAAAAAAACGAAGTGACAATTTTTTAAATCTCTTTCAAATTTTTTTTTGAAAATCAAAAATTTATGAACTCAAATTTGAAATCTCAATATTCGTAAAAATAAAAAAAAAATAAAAGTTATAAATGATAATAATTTTTTTAAATTCAAGCGGGAGTTTTTTAAAAATTCAAACCAATTTTTGTTCCCCGCCAATGAATATTAAAAAAATGGAAGCTGAAATTTCCCTCTATCAAGTCTATGACTACAAAATTAAATTCTTTTGATTTAATTACAACTTATTTCTGCATAAAAAATTTTTTCGAAAAAGCAAAATTTCATTAACTCTAATTTAAAATTTGAAATTTAAAATCTCGTTTTCCGTAAAAATTAAAATAAAAAAAATTGAAGTATTAAATAATAAAAATTTCTTCTAAAATTTTTTTTTGAAAATCAAAATTCTAGGAGCTCAACTTTAAAATCTCAATCAAAGCGGAAGTCATTCCAAAATTCAAATTAATTTCAACACCACTAAAAAAAAATCAAAACTAAAACTTTTCTTCTATCGTTCATACTTAGAAAATTTTTCCAGCTTAATTACACTTACACTAATAAAAAAATATACTATCATATTTAAAACTTATATATAAAAATAAAAATTTTTATTCTATAGATTTAGTTACAAGTTATCGTATAAAAATTTTAAATTTATAATTAAAATTTTTTGTTAATAAATTCAAAAAATAAAAAAAGAAACTCAATTCTATAAAACTCTCAATAAGTCAATAAATTATTCAAAAATGTTTTTATTATCTTTTCTTTGATTTATGTACAAGCTTCCCCATTAACAATCAAATGTAAATCAAGAAACATAAGTATTATAAATTCAAAGTTAAGTTTTAGAAAGAAAAATATATTTAATATATTTATTTAATTAATTAAATAATAGTAAAAAAAAAAAGAAAGAAAAAAGATAAATGAAACTTATAATAACTAACTAACGAACGAATAAAATGACAAGATAAATAATATAAAAGTCTTAATTAACATTCATAGGATAAGTTGTTAAATCTAACGTTAGTACTTTGCTCTCCAGACAGCTCCCGACTTCCGGACAAATTCCAATAAGCGCGTCAGCATGACAGTAAAATTCTTCCTTCAAAGAAATAACGATCGTCTGCAGCGAGCTGGTCTTGTCTCTGATGTAGCTCGCGACCTTTCCAATGTTCGTGTTGTCCAGGGCTGCGTCGATCTCATCGAGGACAAAAAACGGCGCAGGCTGGAAGCTGTGGATCGCAAAGAGCAGCGCCAAGGCGGCGACGGTCTTTTCACCTCCCGAGAGATTCGACATCGGCTGGAACCTCTTCCCCGGAGCGACACAGTTGTAATTGATGCCGTCCAGATAAGGTTCCTCGGGATTTTCCGGGCTAAGAAACGCCTGAGCTGACTGATTTTTCGCAAGACTCTTGTAGATGGGATCAATCTCATTGGCTACGTGCTCGAAGCAGGCCATGAATTTGTCATGTCGTTCTTTTTTAACTTTTTCAAAAAGCGTCTTGGCTTTCTTAGCTTTTTTACGCGACTGCTCAAACTCTTCATTAGTCTCCTGGAGTTTTTCCTTCGCCAGATACAGCTTCTGTATGGCTTTCATATTGGGTGCCTGGATCCTCTGGATGTTATTCTGCAGATCATTGATCCCCTTGTTGAGTTTGTCGGTAGTTTTCTTAATCTCGTCTTCCTCGACGTCTTTCAAATTGTCCGGCAGCATGGAATAGTCTATTGTTATTCTGCTTTCGCGCTCGTACTGCTGTTGGGTACTGAGGGTTTCATTGTTGGTGTCATTGTTCGCGTCGCCAGCGATGTCTTCCATGTTCCCATGGATCATAGGTACCGCGATGTCCTCGAGTTTGCAGTGCATCAAAATCGCATGTCTCTCAGCTTTGCGCTGCTCGATTTTATTCTCGATATTATTGAGCTGCTTCTGTATTGCCTGGATGTCTTTGGCGATGGAACCAACATCCCGACGGCACTTGCCGATCTCTTCCTCCTTGGTATCGACTTCTAATTTTTTAGTATTGCGTAGAGACTTTAGTTTCTCCATCTGAGCCTCGTCATTCTCGATCTCCGCTTTCTGGTTGGCCTCAGTCTGCCTCGCGGACTCCAACTTGTCCTCGGCATCCTGAACCGCGCGCTCCCATCTCAAGACATTGCTCTCGGTGTCTCTCTGCTTCTCAAAGTCCAGCTGGTTTTGTATACGATTGCACTGATTGTCAAACTCCATTCGCTTCTTGGCCCGTTCCTGCTGCGATCTCAGCTCGCGTTCCTCGTACTGACGAATATTTGACACGCCGATTTGCTCACAGAAGCTCGCAAATACATCATCCTCGACGTTATTCATTTTCTCTTTAATATTCTGAATCTCTTGGTCCCTTTCAGCCATTGTCTTCTCAATGGCCGCGATCGTCGGCTCAAACTGGTCCAGTTCCGCCTGGAGACTCTTCAGCTCATTTTCTAAATCCGCTATCTGCTTTTTGGTAGCAACCAAATCGCTCTTGTTGTACTTCAGCCTCGTCTCCAGTCCCCGGATCTGCGACTCGATCGTATTGAGCTCCGACTCCTTGCGCGACTTTTTCAAACACTCGCGCAGTTCCTCCGTCAGTTTTTCTTTCTGGGCTTTAAGCTGCGACATCTGTTTTTCGTCCCAACGTTTAGCTTTTTTCGCCAAATCCAAACTACCCCCGGAAATGATCCCCGCTTTCTGATAGAAAGTTCCATCCAAGGCGACGCAGTCGTAGCGGGTTTTTTTGTCCAGCTCATAGGCGACTTTGTTGGCATCCTCGGGAGTTTCGCAGACCAGAGCATTGTTCGTAGCAAACAAAACCGCCCTGTCAATATCCTTAGGCGAGAAATGCAAAACGTCATACAGCAATTTTACATTTTTCGGCTCCTTGATGTTCCTCAGACGTTCCTTCAACGGCTTGGCCTGGATGTAATCCAAAGGTAAAAAAGTCTCCGGTTCCAGATACTGTTCCTTCAAATACTGGATGCACTGTCGCGCTGTTTTCTCCGTGTCAACGACGATAGCTTCCATATACTTACCCAGTACTTTAGTAACAGCAACGTTGTACCTTTTGTGAATCGGCTCGCACATATTATACATTCTGTCATAAACCCCCGGGAACAATCTCTTAAAATTTTCCACGATCTCCGTCTTCTTCTTGGTCCTCGCGACCTCATGTTTGTCGACCTTAGCATCGCCAAGCTGCTCGGAAATATTTTCCAGCTCACGCTGAAGCCGCTGTATCGTGTCCTTAGAGGAGCCGACGTCGTTCTGCAAATCAGCGCGCAGCTTTTTCTGTTCCTCTAGCGCAGCTTCCGAGGTCTTGATATGTTCCTCGAGTTTTTCCACACGTTTCAGTGCTTCGTCTCTCATATGACCTTTCTGCTTGAGCTTGTTTTCAATTTCCGTGCGCTTGCGGCTCTCGTTGTCCAGGCGATCTTGGTCGGACTTTTGCTCCCGGTTTATGGAGTCCAGCATCTGGAGGTACCGCGCCGACTGCTTGCCGGCTTCTTCTTTCAGCCGATTGTACTCGCTGACTTGTTCGTCTTCTAGCTGGACATCGCGGCCCTGCTGCTGGGACTGACCAGCGATGGAGGCTTCGTAGGCGGCCTTGGCCTCTTCTACTTTTCTCAGCTCTTCCTGCAGCTCCGCGATGTCCTTCTTGTGCGCTTCGTCAGCGGCACGCGCCTGCTGAAGGGATTTGTGAGCAGACTCAACCTTTTTCTGCATATGCGCTACGCGTTCTTTGGCCTTAATAAATGTGGGACGTTTTTTGGTGATCTCTACTTCAACTTCCCTGATATCCTGTTCTACTTTAGCTAATTCTCTAGTCAATTTACCTAAATCCTTCTTTCGCTCCTTTAAAACTTCCTCGGCTTTCTCCTTCTTCTTCTCAACTTTTTCCAAGTCATGCTGACGCTTCTTCTGACTGTTCTCCAGATCCTCAATGTCCTTTTCATTGTGATAGAGTCGGAACAGTTGCAACTCTATCTGTTTCTCAACGTACTCTTCTTTGAGACGTTGATATTTTTCGGCTTCCTCTTTTTCTAGTTTAGCTTCTTTACGTTCTGCTGCTATTCCCTTTTTCTTTTGGTAAGAAAATTGTGTCTCTTCTTCGGCGCGCAACATTTCTGTACGCAAACGCTCGTATTCAGCTTTCAAGGCACCGGAGTTACTGATTTCCTCAAAGAGCGCCGTTCTTTCTTTTGGATTCTTCATCGCTATTGACTCGACGGCTCCTTGGAATACCAGGAAATTTTTAGCTTTTACATTTATTCCTAGATGTTCTAATTCTGTTAGATAGACTTGACTCGTCACCACCTAAAATATTTATTTAATTGCTCTTATTATCAATTTTACAGTTTTTTAAAATTTAATACAATAAAATTATTCGACAAACCCCAAAAAAATTCACTTCAAAGCTTTAAATTTTTTATTTTAATTATTGTGATACTGAATAATTTTTAGATTTTTTAAAAAATAAATTTAAAACAAAAATATTTTTAAAAATTGCACTTATAGTTTTTTCCATTCTCTAGATGTGCATATTTTTAGTTTCTTTTTTTTTTTTTTGTAATTCATCGGTTTAAAAAAATCTCAAAATTTTTCATTACCTCTTTACTTTTGAATATTTAATTTCAGACCGAAAAATTTAAAATTATAAATAAAGAATAAATAATTCAAAAAAAAAAAAAATATTTACAAAAAATGCACTTATTAATTTCAAAATTTTTTAAATGCCCATTTTTTTCAAAATTCATTTCGTTAATTATTTACTCTATTTATCAATAATTTAAAATTTGTCTGCTACATTCACACATAAAATTTTTTAAAAATTCAATTTCACTAAAAATTACTCATGTTAATTTTTTTAAGCATCTCGAGCTTAAAAATAAAAATTTTAATTTTTAAAATCAACTTTTTTTTTAATTTTTTAAAAATTTCTTCAACATTCCGATGATTGGAAGAGAGTGAAAGTAAAAATTAAAGCTTCTCAATAAAAATTTCCGGATCTTAATCCAATAATTTTAAGGATTGAATTACATAATAATTGACAAGTGTCCTGATGCTTAAGGACCAGGTCCAACTTACAGATCCATTGATACGATGCTCTGATGACGAGCCCTGGACAGAACGCATGAAAGATTTTTCATTGCCGTCTTCCAGCTCAAATACGGCAGTAACTGACGCACTACGTGACACTGGTTTACCTATCGATGCTCCATGGATAAGTTCGCTGAATCTTTTAACACGTAAACTGCTTGTCTTTTCGCCCATAACAAAACTTATAGCATCCATGAAATTTGATTTACCTGATAATTCATTTAAATTCATTATAAGTTTATTCAACCAAGTTTGAGTTTTAAATAAAATTTTAGTTTATAGCAGGTACATAATTGCCAGTAAAATTGGTGGGAAAAATAATAAATTGACGCCAAACATAACCAACCTGATCCATTGGGTCCGACGACGGCGGTAAATGACTTAAGTGGCCCGATCACCAGCTTACCCTTGTAGGATTTGAAATTTTCTACCTCAATATGCTTTAAAAAAGCCGGCATATTGAGGCTGTTTTTATTTATTTATCCACTTTATTATTTATTTTTATTTATTTAATCACTGATGGAAAAAAATTGGCGCCACAATTCCACTTCACTCATTGCTGTTACAGTTTATGGAAGCCATCTGTAATTTATTTAGTTTTTTTTTGTTTGTCTACGTGCGGTAGGGGTTTTATTTAACGGGAATTTTTATTTTTTTGTTGCCGTCACTGCGCTTGTTTTGTGTTTAAGTGACAGATGGCAGCACTGGTTCCTCTTGTGATGTTTTTAACAAAACGTACTCACACTTATTAAGTAATTAATTGTTTAAATAACAATTAAAATTGGGAATTTATAAGAAAATTTGAAAATTTTTAGTAATTTTCCGATTGTTGATTACGATTTTAAAAAATAATTCGCGGGAATTTTTAAAATTTTTGTGAAACTGAAGTTGACGAAGTCTAATAATTTTTCGATTTTTTTTTTGGATGATAAATTTTGAAAAAAAAAAATATTTTGAAAAATTGCAGCTGTAGCTTTTTTAATTTTCTACATCAGCATATTTTTAGTTTTTTTTTTTTTTTTTAATTAAATGTAAGTTAACGTAATTTAAAATAAAATGGTGGCGGAATATGATAAAAAAAAATTTTTTATATTTAAAAAAAAAACACTTGAGTGTTTGAACAAACCTTGGTGGAGAAATAATGTGCAGAAGGGTGTCCTAATACACCTGGAGATTTGATTTAAATTGCTCCAAGTGTATTGCAGCTAAAAAACGTCACTTGACTGCTATTTCCCACCAGACGATGCCAGATGATTTTGATCAGGAACTTGGAAGACATCAGCATCAACCATCAACAACACTTTACACTAGTACCGAACACTCAACACTCAACTACACCACAGACACTTTGCACAATTAAAATTAACAAAAGATAAATTTCACAATCACTACACAATTTTACACGACTTAACTGCGATACTGCGTTTTAATTCAAACGTAAAGAAGGATCTGGACTACTACTGCCGTTGTTGATGATACTGACTGCCGCTATCGAACCGTCAGTTGATACTAAGCAATCTATCTTGCCATTCATCGACAGCCCTCACTTTAGCAAACATTTAAACGTCGAATACAGTGACGCGCAGTAGCGCCATCTTGGCGCGAAATTTCAAAATTGAAATTTAATAATTTCATTAAAATTTATATGTATCAATAATTATATTGATTCAACTAAAAAATATACTCGAAAATTTTTATTTTTATCACGAATTTGTTAATTATTCTCATTACTTACGCGCTAAATTTAAATAATTGAAAAATAAATTATTAGAAGTTGGAGAAAATTAAAAATTGTACAAAATAAAATGGCGGCGGAATATAATAGAAAAATATTTGAAAATTAAAAAAAAAACACTTGAGTGTTTGAACAAACCTTGGTGGAGAAATAATGCGCAGAAGGGTGTCCTAATACACTTGGAGATTTGAATTAAATTGCTCCAAGTGTATTGCAGCTAAAAAACGTCACTTGACTGCTATTTCCCACCAGACGATGCCAGATGATTTTGATCAGGATCTTGGAAGACATCAGCATCAACCATCAGCAACACTGCACTAGCACTGAACACTCAACACTCAACTACACCACAGACACTTTGCACAATTAAAATTTAACAAACACTGCACATTTTAATTAAACAATTACTATTAGCAATAAATATTATGGACAATTCCGTGAATTAACTACAATACTGTGTTTCAATTTTAACGTACTAAAGAAAGATCTCGACTACTGCTGCCATTGTCTATGATACTGACTGTTGCTATTGGACCGCTAGTTGGTACGAAGCAATCGACTTTGCAACTCATCCCCCCACCTCCACTTTAGCAAATATTTGAACGTTGAATTCAGTGACGCGCAGTAGCGCCATCTTGGCGCGAAATTTCAAAAATGAAATTTAATAACTTTATTAAAATTCATTTGTGTCAATAATTATATTAATTTGACTAAAAAGTATACTCGAAATTTTTTATTTCCGTTAATAATTTATAAATTATTTTTATTACTTGCGCGGTAAATTTAAATATTTGAAAAATAAATTACAACCAATGCGATAAAAATTAAATTAAAAATTAAAAATTAAGAAATATTTAAAAAATTAAAAAAAAAAAAATTCGGAATGCACTTTTAATAAATTTCTAATTTTTTTTTAAATAATTAATTATTTAAATAACAATTAATATTTTTCAAATTATAAATTTATCCAGGAATTAAAAAAATTGTAATTAATATAATGAACTCTTATTATTTTTTAATAATTATCAAACAATTAATTAATAAAAATATAATTACTTTTAAAAAATTATTTTCACGGGAATTTCAAAATATAACAAAAGTGTTTCGTTATTTAAAAAAAAGTACAAATAAAATTAAAAATTCAACCATTAAATAATTGCAAAACATTACTTTCGATATATCGATCGTAAAAATATCGATTTATCATGCAAAATAAATTCACAAGATGGCGGCAATATCAGCAGGATTAAAATGCGCGCCGGGAAATGCGCACAAGTTTCGGCGTCAAGTTGAGTGAACTAAGCAGGCAAGGATCGTGAGGAAAGTGTTAAATACTAGTGCTCCCGCCGATTTTTGTGCACCAACAATCCTTCTAATACGTGAGTTCACATTTTAATTAAAATCTACATTAAAAAACATTAATTACAACCCTAAAAATATTAAAATATTTCCATAAAAATATACGTAAATATAAAAACGTTTGATGGCGTTGTTTCTGGTCCTCGTCCGCTTGGACGCCGGCCGGCTCCTGCCGAAATTGCACGTGCATTTATTTTACAAAATAATAATTTAACAAATCCACTGATCTAATGCTCTAATTAATTAATTATAATTACAAAATATAATTAACAAATTTTAAAAAATAAACCGCAAAATACAAAAAAAAAATTTTATTGCGACTGACACTTGGCCGCATTTTAAATTAAAATTTAAATAAAGGGAAAGCCATTGAATTTATAAATGATTTTTTTTTATTTTTAATCTACTGAATATTTATTAATTTTATTTGTCATGCGGCGCGTTAATTAATAAATATTTAAATGCTGTCTTTTTTTAATATCAATGGAATTTTGTAGGTGAGGTAGAGGTAATTTGCTTTAGTTGATCGTCATACTGATATATTTGCGAATGCATATATCTATATATATATATATATATATATATATATGTATGTATATATTTATTATATATTTATAAATATGGCCCGGGAATAGTGTAGCTGGATTTGGTGGATGAACAAAACCCTCCGCCTCCGGGGCTGCTTCTTATGCACGACCAGTACAGGAGTACGTTGTGCAGTTGCTCGAGCTCGATTATAATCGATTCTGCGCACGAACATTTAAGTTCCGGTTTCTATTCGTAACGATAAAAAAATACCATCCAACATCCTTTTTACTATATGTCATTGTCATTTGTATTTATATTTATAAATCATTATTTATATCGATAATTTAAATTAGTCCGCAAGTAAGTCATTTATTTACTATATATAGAAAATCTATTGAGATATATATATATTTTATGAGGACTCGTTAGAAAGGTAATTTAATTGCCTACAATTTTTTACTCATACTTTTTTTTCTAAGGCTCATAGTTTTGGTTCGGTCGTTTGAAGTAGAAATTTTAAAATTTGTTTATGGAGTTTTTTGAATTTTTTAGGGTCAATTAGAGATATCGATTACTTGTCAGTGAAAAGCTTGATAATTATTCAAGTAGACTTTATGTTAATTGTCGAGGAAATTTAATTTCCTATAAAAAAGTTTGATTAAAAGACCGATAGTTTAAAAAATTTTTAATTTATGCCGCTAACTTTTAAAATAATGGTTTTAATTAAATTTTCATAAGGACTAAAGTTGTAGAGTATTAAATTTCCGATAATTTTGGTCTCTTTGAATTTTTTATTTAAACCAATAGTTTAAAAGATACAGCGATTTTAAGTTTGAAATTTTTGAAAATGTTTGACAAATCAAAATTTTAATTTTTTAATCAGAGTAAAATTTTTAAATTAAATTTTTTTAAAAATAATTATCCACAAAAATAATTTCTCAGTACAAAAAATTTTAACTCCAAGAAATTTTTTATGAAAAAAATTCTTGTCCAGAGAAAATTTGTCTTGAATTAAAAATACAAAATATTTCTCGTCAAAAAATTATCAATAATCAAAAATGAAATTTATTTATTGATTTTGATAACTCACAAAAATGAATCATATTTTCTTGAAATTATTTATCACGAATTCGAATATATTTAAAACAAATCAATTTTCTTCATGATTACTCATTCAATTTTTTTTTATTTATTCTTTATCTTAATATTTTTTTCTTCGACATATGAGTCACCAGCAAGAGTAATAATTTTAATTGTTATGACAAGTAATAAAAAAAATAATTATTGCTTTATTTTATTTTAAAGTGAATAATTTAAAAATAGTTATTAAAATAAAATGATAACAAATATTTTAAAATAGTACCCTTGGCCTCGAAATCAAACGATAGTGCGTACTACGGTATTATATATAGAATATAATAGTATAGAGTATATTATAGTTTTAGTTATAGTTGTAGTTGTAGATATAGTGAGTGAGCAAATGGCATTCCCGTTGTCCGAGGGTTTTATTAAAAATAAAAATAAAAATGAAATAATAAAACAGCATCAGGTCGCATCTCTTCTCTCCTCTTCTCTTATCCAGTACCACCAGAGGTTCTCATGCCGTCTTGGTGTTGATTGTTGGAGACTTGATGGCCCGTGTAATTACTCGGATCCAATGAAGCCTACACTATTCCCCAATCCCCAGTATGTACAACAGACAACAGTCAACAGTATAGTAAACTATTGGGTCTGGGTGCGTGAGAACCGCCAATTTAACGCGAGAACTGGTTCTTTAGAGATATTGCGGGCAACACTCGTATTTTTTTATTTTACTACGGTTTAAATTTTTTTTTTTTTTCGTAAGTATACGCGATATAGTCGATCCAAATTAACGAGTGGACATTCTCACGTTTAAATATATATCTATATGTATTTATATATATGTATGTTGTTTTGGGTTTCGATGTATCATTTGTCATACTCAAATAACTTTCGAATTTTTGTTGTACGGTCATTAATATATATAAGATTCAGAATCCAGGTATCTTGTAATAATTTTTCATTTTTTTTTTTTTTTTATTTATTTGATTCAATAAATTTTTGATTGAGGTCTTTGGCAACCGTTAAGTTTTGTTTATTTTTACTAATTTAATAAGTTTCTTGTCACATAATTTTGAGTGATCTAGTCTAGGAAAAAAAAACGATATTTTTTTTTTTAGTGTCCGGAATAGAACACTTATAAGATCGCTATTTATATCATTTTTTATAATGAAATTTTTGCAGTGGATTTTCTACATAAAAATTTTTATAGAAACTTTTTTTTTTTACTTGGAGTTTTTTTAAAAAAATTCTAGTGTCCGTAATAGAACACATGTAAAATTGCGATTTATCTCGTTTTTTATAAGAAAATTTTCTTAGTAAAGTTTCTACATTATGAGTTTTTATGGGAAACTTTTTTTTCTTACTTTCCTTGGGTTTTTTTTTTAATTTTGTTTTTTAGTGACCATAATAGAACACTTATAACATCATTATTAATTCAATTTTTTTAAACAAAATTTTCTACTTTATGAGAAATTTCTTTTTTCCATGGGGTTTAAAAAAAAAAAAAAATTTGTTAATGTCCGTAATAGAACACTTATAAGATCACTATTTATCTAATTTTTTAAAACAAAGTCTTAGTAAATTTTCTATATTAAGATTTATATGGGAAATTTAAAAATTTTTTTTCTTTTTAATTATTTTGGGGGTTTTTTAAATTTCTTGTTTTTTTGGTGTCCGTAATAGAACTCTTATAAGACCGCTATCTAATTTTGTACGACAAAATTTTCTTAGTAAATCTTTTATATCATAATTCTTATGGGAAAATTTTTTTTCTGAAGAAAATTACATGTTAGATAAAAAATGATTCTTATAATAATTTTTCTAATGCGTTTTTAATTATTTAAAATATTTCCCGCCCTTATTTTTTGACCCGAAGACTCACCAACCCATAAAAAAATAAAAAATCCGTGTGAATGTAGCAGACAGACAAATTTAAAATTATTAATAAATTGACTAGATAATAAAAAAAAAATTTTTTTTGAAAAATGCACATTTAAATAATTTAAAAATTAGTAAGTGCATTTTTTCGAAATATTTCTTCTTTAATTATTTACTCTATTTATTTATAATTTTAAATTTGTCTGCTACTTTTACCCTCATTAAAAATGACATTTCATTCTCTATTTAAAAAAAAAAAAAAAAACAAATTACTTATTTAAATTTTCATTCAAAAATTCTCCAAAAAAATGACATTACCCCAAAAAAAGTTTCACTGAAAATACTCCAAAAAAAAATGAACAATTTCCTCCAAATAAATTAATTACTACACTTATAAACTTGAATGTCCATAAGTTCGTAATCGCAGTAATTTTTTATATTAAGTATCAAGATATCGATATATATTTTTTATCAGTTCAAGCATAAAAGTAAACAACCGAGTTTTAATCACTAAAACTACAATTATTTTTGTAATACATTTTATATTTTTATGAAAAGGTTGATGACATTTGAAAAAAAAAAAAGATTATCGAAATCGTGAGGGACCACTCGAGCTTGGCTTTATCCTTTTATTTAAAAATGAAAAAAATATAGAGGGTCTACTAACTACTATATATAGTAAAACTCTTGTAGTATTGAAGTAGCAAGAAGTTAAACGTGGCTACAGCCCACGGGCTGCTCCAACGCATGGATGAATTGCATGGGGGTTATGGGGCCACTGAAAACCTTTCCACTGGCAGCTGTTCACTATTCTGTGCCCTACTATATATGTATATATTTCCTTTACTCACTTCTATATATATATATATATATATATATATATATATATATATATATATATATATTTTTTTTTTTTTTTTCTTTGCATTATTCTCCCCCGCATTCCGCGTATTCTCTTGCAAAAGGGGATGAACGTTTACCATACGCTTGTCCGCTGTTACATAATTTTTTTTTTTTTTTATATTTTGTCGTATTTTTACTTTAATTAATTTCTGATTAGATTAATGAGCAATTAATTAGCGAACAAAGCAGAGGCAAAGAGTTTAAAGTGTATGTAGATGCAGTATAGTAACACTCTAGAGAATCGAGGATAGAGTTTGCGCGCGAGCGTGGATGCCACGATCTCTTGTATACATCGAGGGTAGAATAAGTGACTAATTAATCGTGGTTAATTGCGGTAATTACCGTGAGTAATATTATCAAGGTGTTTGTCTTTGTCTATAAAATCATTTTTTAATTTTAAAAATTTAATTATTAAATTTGTAGACTATTAAAAGTTTTGGATTTTTTTTTTATCTAATTGGTTGCAGAAAAAAAAAAAATAAAAATATGCACTTGTAGAAAATTTAAAAAACTATAGGTGCAATTTTTTAAAATATTTTATTTTTTGATAATTTATCTTAAAAAAAAAAATCAAAAAATTATTAGACGTCAGCTAACTTCCGTATCGTAAAATATCTTTTTTTTAATGATATTTTTTTTATGAAATCAATTGCGAAAAAAAATAAACTAAAAATATGCACATGTAGAAAATTAAAAAATCTATAAGTGCAATTTTTTGAAATAATTTTTTTTTTATAATTTATCATTTGAAAAAAAAAACTAAAAAATTATTAGACGTTGGCTAACCAGTATCACAAAATATTTTAATAAAAATAAAAATTTCACCTCAATTATAATTATTTATAATTTCTTACTAATAGAAATACTATTTCTTACTTAAATAAATAAATATCCGACTTAAGCTTCAGCATAATCTAAACTGACTGCAGTCACAATGCTCATAAATAAAACTACCCTTTAAACTCAACGCAAACCAAAAACCCCAACATTCACCTCAGCTTACAAATAAATATTTATATAACACCGCGACTATTATTTATCCTTATCTACATCACTGTCGCCTATTATAATAAAAACATTTTATCTACTTGAAAAAATAAAAAAAAGACATTATGCATAGCATTTAAATAACAATTTACTATTAACAATAATTTATTTCCTCCATCAAAGTCTTTTTAGTTTAATAAAATAAACTACTGAGTTAAAATTATCTATACAATGCACAATAATATGGAGTCATTTTATTTGTATTTGAACCTTTTAACTCGATCAACTGTTACATCAAGTTTAATAAAGTAATAAATACATATATGTATATATTATTAGAAGAATTTATAAGGACATAAATATGATGATGATGATGATCTTAAACCTTAGGATTTAATGTCGTCTAACAAACATTAAAGAGTCAAGACGTTTTATCAATTCTCTCGTGTCTTTTCATACTCCCTTTTAACCGTTATACATATATATAGATAAATATGTCTGTATCGTATGATTCTCAAAATAGTTTTCGCAACGCCCTCGTACACACTCTACTCTACTCCAGTTGGTTATTTTTTCTGTTTTACTTGCGTATGTCCTCGTTGAAACGCTAGAGGTTAAGGTCGAGGCATTTTGGGATATCTCTTTTTAAATATTTATTTTTCTAAAAAAAAAAAAAAAAATAATATGTATGTGTAGTACAAATATAAATATTGTTATATTTATTTTTGAGATTTTAAATTTTTTGATAAAGTTTTTGGTGAAATTTTAAAATACAAATTTCACAAAATTTTTTTTAGTTTTCGAAAAATATTTTATATGTAGTAGACTATCCATCATAAGCCTCTTACCCTTAATCGGCAGGTACTGAGTCCAAACAGCACTACTTAACCACTTTTTTGAGTTTCGTAGCAGACATTCCGTTATAAGCCTCTGTTAAAATTACATAAATTATAAACTAACAATAGCAACAAAATATATAAATTAATTATGAAAATTTACTATCGATCTTTCGCGGATAATAATTTTATAAATATTAAGTTAAATATTATTTATTGGTGATAATTGTAATGATTAATTACAATTAAAGCTTCTGTTACAATTTAAAAGTTTTATTGAGCATTATGTTGATCAATAACAATTATTATTATTATTACTTTCATTAATACCCTTGTCATTATTATTTTTTACATTACAATTATTATTTGTGTAAAAAGATAAGTATTTATTTTAGCGCCATAAGCACTAGAAAAATCGGGACACTGGCGCATGTGACAAAACGTAAATTTGACGTTTAAAATTATATAAAATAATCACAGGCTTATAACGAGTAGTCGAGAACAAAACTAAACGCACGGGAAGACTGAAATTTCAAAAAAAAATTACCCTGTACACCAGGCTTATGACGAGTCGAATGTATGTTACAGGAAAATAAAATTTAATTTATTATAACTTTAGTTTGACTGAAAAATCTAAAATTCATTTTAAAAAATTTTGCCGCTTAAATTTTTAAATTTAATTTTCAGACTTTAACGTCAGCTGAATTATTGAATTTACGAATTTTTCATGGTAACAAAAATTGTAGAAAATTGAATTACCTTTACAATGACTATATTTATTTATCTGCAGTTTCTAAAATATTGCCACTGATAAAAAGTGACCATAAAAATTTCAATTAATTATAAACTATAATTATAATCATTAATATCTTAGTAAATATTGAAGATAAATAGCTTTCATTAGTCATTTCAAAGAAAATTTAATTTCCTACAACGTCTATTAAAAAATCCCATATAATCAGGCCTTCAAGTTTCAAAAATTCAAAGAAAAATACATTTTTTTTTCTATAATTTTCCAACTCCATCTCTCTTATAAATAATCAATTCTAAATTTTTTCTTAATCAACCCAAGTTAATAAATACTTGAACACTCTTTTCGATGACGACTTAGCACACTATAATCATCTAATCATCCAACTCAAACTATGTCTAAACACAACCAATCAATAATAGTTTTTTCAAACTCCCATTAATTAAATAAATTAAAAAAAAAAAAAAAAAAAATAAACTAACTGCTCAATTGTCCTACAAATAAGTATATATAAAAACTTAAAAATGTAGACCTAGATAGATCTACGGATCGAATAGGATGAAGGCGTCTCGCGAAAACGGTCACAAACCGGTTGTTATAAATCTGTCTACTCATACATCTATTCATATACACATACATATATACATACATACATATATACATACATACATACATACATATATATATATATATATATATATATATATATATATATATATATATATATATATATATACATAGAGCTAATCATGAAAGTTACGAACACAGCCAATGAACAACTTCGACATCAACAATCTAGCTTATTGTACATAACATAATCTTAAACCGTCTACCTGCGCACTCAATCCTAAATCAAACATTACACTAGTCCCTACTCACTAGTTACTATTTACTAGTCATTCTGCTATTATGTGACTTGTAACAACTTACTATCCTTTACCTTCGAAAAAAAATTTTTTTTTCTTTTCATTTGAAATTGTTCAAGAATTTTTGAAATTCGATTTTTCATTTGAATAAATTTCAAATTTTTTTTTTAACCAAAATTACAATCAATTTCCAAGTTTTTGAAATTTTCTACATGTGCATATTTTTATTTTATTTTTTTTTTTTTTTAATTTATTTGAAAAAAAAAAAAATCCAAAAATTCAAAATTGTCTGCCAACTTAAAAACCATATTTTCTTTAAGAAAAAAAAATGATATATTTCCAGGTCATTTTTTTTTTTCTCAAGTAAAAGGTTATCAGTCAGATAGTAAAAATTACTCATAGCACAGCAAAAGAAATATTTTTTAACAAAAGAAAATTTTATTGATTCAAGGATTTTCTTTATCAATAATCAATACTTTATTATATTAGTAATTTTTAATGAGAATATTAATTATTCATTTTTTTTTTTTTTTTTTTTTTATTCTGGGTCAGAATAATTTTCTTGATTAAGGGAGAGATTATTTATATTTTTTAGTTATCTTGAGAGAAGAATATGAAAAGTATGTTATTGTAATTTAGAAATGATAAATTTTCATTAAAGATAAAATATATATATATTTATTTATTTATTTATGTACGTAGTTGTGTCGTAAATTCCCTCATCTCGGGTAATGTAAGTAAAGTAAGCGAGTTGCGGGAAAAGAGAATGTTGGATATCTAGGGAGTATTGCACTCTCGCGAGTTGAAGAGTATGACTCATGCTTTTAAGACTCGAGACTTGAGAGAGTGTAGAGTATTAAGAGAGACAAGATAGTAGGTACTCATAATCTTACTGATAATATTTTTTTTTTATTTATGTTTTTTATCTGTTAGATTTAGATGCGATAATTGCAGCTTGGCTGAAAAAAAAAAAAATTATTTTGTAGTTTGTTATTTATTTTAAAATATTGAGAGCAATTTTTATTAGATTGTTAATAATGAGAATAATAATTAATGAAGAAAAGATAATATAAGTATCGGAATGAGTCAAGAGGTCAAGCGCAGTGTCTGCAAAAATAATTGATTACTTTTTATCTCCCTGAAGAAATCACTAGAAAATATTGGACAGTTATTTATTTTTTTATTATTATTATTTTTATGAGAAATTTCTTTGTTCAAATTTTATTGTCTTGAAATAATTGAAGTCAAGGAAATTTTTATAAAAGATATTTTTTAATAGATTGAGAATTTGTAAATAATATTTTGATTTTTTTATCAGAATTTTTCTTTCGAATTGAAAATATTTAGATAAAAAATTTTTTAATTTTTAATACAGAATTTAAAAAAAGAAAAACTGCAAATTTTTATTTTTAATTTAAAAAATACACTAAAAATTTTTATGGGGAATTTAATTTCTTTATAAGAATTTTTTTTTTGTTTTGAAAATATTTATGGACTTGGAAAAATTTCAGATTGAAAAATTTTTAAATATTTTTTTACTGGTCTAAAAAAGTTTTTCGTACTCGAGGAATTTTCAAATTTTTAATTTTCTGTTCAATTTTTTTTTTTAATTTAAAAAAAACACTAGAAATTTTTATGGAGAATTTGATTTTTCATAAGAATTTTTTTTTGTATTGAAAATATTTATGGACTTGGAAAAATTTCAGATTGAAAAATTTATCGTTATTTTTTTTATTTGACTAGAAAATTTTTTCGTACCCGTGAAATTTTTGAATTCTTAATAAATCGAATTAAAAAAAAAAAACTAGAAAAAAATACACTAGAAATTTTTATGAGGGCTTTGATTTTTTTCATATAAATTTTATGTATTTGAAAAATTGACAGATTTGCAAAATTTTTAATAAAACAAAAATTTTTTGTAGAAATCATGCTTCGAGTGAAATTTTTTTTCAATACACAAGTATTTAAAAAATTCTTGAAATAGAACACGAAATATTATTGATATAATAAATAATAAAATATTTGTGTCGATTAATCGTATTGCAAAATCGGACTAGTCTCGTAAGGGAACAGGAAGTATTGAATTAACGTTTTATCTCGCGATAAGTGGTCTTCTCTTTGGTTACTGTCGTTTGTAACTATTCAAGAGTGCCGTCCAGTCCTCTTTGCTCCTCCTCGTTAACATTACATACTATTATATATTGCATTGAGTTAAAAGTTTACTATACATATGTAATGTTACAACCAATGTAACAGTGAGAAGATAAAATGACACACCAGTGTCACTCGAAAGTTATTTTAACTCGATTAAAAAATTGTTTTACGCTCAAAGCCCCGTCACTTTTTACTCTTGTGGGGTAGCCTTTGTAGTTTTCAGTTTTAGTATCGTTTTATTATTTTTTATCCTCTATATTCACAGTAGTTCTAGTGTTATATTGGCTTTATAACATCACCGTTCTATAGTCACCACCATATCGTCCGGAAATAAGATCTGGAAGCCCCGAAACTCCGGATCTTTCGACTAAAACCTGACCGCGATGCCAATCAGATATTTGGCTTCAACTTCTTTTATTCAACCTCCTATATATTCTCTGTATTGAATTTTTATTGATAACAATAAACAAAAATTTCATTTTTTTATTTTTTTAAAATTTCATATTTTGATATCTCGATACATATCGCAGATATCTATATGTTATATATGGTCATTGGAAAGGAAATTTGATTTCCTACAACTTTAGTCCTCATAAAAAATATCGTAGGACTAAAAGTTTAAAAGATATAGCCGTTTTAAGCTCAGACAAAGAATGCTATTTAGTAAAAATAATGAAGTTATTTAAATGGCGGTAACTTTTGAAAAATTAATTTTACGGGATTTTTTAATCAGACAAAAGTTGTAGGAAATTAAATTTCCTTTTCAATAACCATACATGACGTCTATTTATCTCCGATAGTTTGTGAGATATCATCAATCAAAGCGGGTGATTAATTTTCGCTTGACTCGCAAAGTCCAGGGTTCGATTCCTCGCCTCTGTAATTTTTTTAATTTCATAAAAAAAATTTTTTTTTTATAATAGACATGACATTATCAGATGAACTAAAGCTTAAATTGTTGAAATATAAAGTCGTAAATAATTTTAACGACCCATTAAAAGCTAAAATATCGAACAAAACTCGTTAGCTATTAAAAATTATTAATTAATAAATAAATTTAAATATCCGATCTCATTAATCGGATTTTTAATAACTTATTTTCATAATAAATATGTATATTTAAATCTTTGGCTAACGTCCTTGGTATGACGACTGCGCAAGTGCATTTAAACACTCTTACAAACTAATTTCATCTCTCTCATCTTTTATACGCGTATGTACTAAAGTTTATTGGCCGGCCTTGAATGTGCAAACCAGATGCGTCGGTCAAGAGTATAATACTCAACATAAAACCGCGGTTTTACCCCCTCCCCCTTCTTCTTACCTCTTACCCCCCAGTTCCCTTTCCTAAGTCCATCTTCCCCATACTTTACTCTAGTCCAACAAGTTTTATCCACAAAATCACACAATCTTTAACACTCGCCAATAAATTCAAACATTTAAATAAAAAAATTTTTTTTTTTGATGTTAAATTTAAAATTTGTCAAAAATAACTCGTAAATTTTTTTCAAATTTTGAATTTTATGAATGTGTGTTAAAAATAATTATTACGTTTTTTTTTTTTTTTTTTAAATTGAGGTAATGAAGGTAATGGGAAAATCATAAATATGAATAAGTAAATATATATATCGATCATGTGCTAAAAATGAGTAGAGTAGAGTAGAGTAGAGTAGACATTGTGGCAGCAGAATTGTAATTTCTGAGTACACGTGTGGAGGGTAAAAGTTTACGTGGAAAACTCTGAACAGTCTAGTCGAGCTCTTGATGTTCACCCTATTCGCGTATGTATTTTTATAGGTGGATGTATGTTGGGTGTGTATGGGTGGATAGATGAAGCTATAGCTAGAGAGTGAGTAGTTTGTGGGGGAGGAAGGGTAAGAGACAGAGGAGAAGGGGAAGGGAGAGATCGAAGGACGAGGTACGCGTGCTAGAGGGGCTGCACCCGCTCAGAATATCGCGGGGGCTGACTAGTCGTCATGCCTATCCCCATGAATCATCGTTTGCAATCAATACACGTCGCCCCAATGACGCCACTCTTCTATATTTGTAAAAACATTTTTTTCTTTGATTTGTTGGAAAATATATTTTCGGATCTCACTTTTTTTTCAAATAATTTTATTATTTTTGGAGTAGATGATTTCAAATTAAAATTTCTATTAAACTATCACATTTACGAATAAAGTCAACAAATACTTTTTTGTAGAGAATTAAATTTTCTACAAAATCATTTTAGTACATTTTTATGATATTTTTGATACCAACCCCAGAATTTCAATTTTTAAAAAATATATAAAATTTGTTACTGACCAAATTGATACACCGCGTACTTAAAATTAAAATAACTGGCCAGCAATCAATTTTACGTAAAAAATATCTCAGTACTTTTTTGTCAAGCATAAAATTTCCTAAAGAAATGTCTCAGTACATTTAAGCCGTATCTTGAATATTTTAGCCGCAAATTGAATAAAATAAAAAGAATCAAATTTTCTGAAATTAATTTTCGCGCGTTTTTTTTTTTAAATTAAATTTTTTGATTGTAAGATATGAATAAAGTTTTTAAATGAGTACAGAAAAAAGTATATTTTTCAACGCATTAATTATTGAATGAATATTTACATGAACTATTATTAGATTCTACTATTATTGAATAATAATAGATAGTTAGTTAACGAGTGAGTTTATTTATACGATAAAATAAAACTCCGTTATACAAAGTAACGCTAGAAATACATACTAGAGCAGACAGTTGTGCAAGTAAAGTAATACAAAGTGCGGCTGTACCGTATAAATACATACTAAGCATATATAAATGTATAAACATATATATATATATATATATGTATGTACTCATGTGTGTCATACAGTTGGCAGTTGAGTAAAAGTACACAGTGACATTGACTGTAACGAGTCACCGCTATACCAATAAACTCATCAGTACTTTACTATATAATTTACACATTTGATTAATGAATGAAAAATTAAATCACCGTCTTAATCATCAAATTACTCAATTTCATTTAATTATGATTTTAAACTTATTTAACTTCCCGCCATAAAAATTTGAAATTTAAAAGAAACGAGACATGATTGGTCTCGGTGAGATTTTCGAAAAACGAATTTCTAACAGACCTTGACGTTTTGAGATCCTAGGAAAATGTTCTGACTGATTTCAAGATGATTTCCAAATTTATGTATATATATGAATATCATAACTTTTAAACGGGTAAAGCGATTTACGTTTTTGAGATGGCGTTTAAAGAGGCTCATTAATACCAATGTTTTGATAAAAATTGACTATTATCGGTACAGTAAATTCGAAGATATTTCAAAAATTCAAATTTTTTCAAAAATGTTTTTTGTGGATAATTTGTAGCAGACTTAATGGATTGATTCCAAAATCTATCCAGCTTTAAAACTTTGTAAGCCGCGTCGAATGACACCTCAACCATCAAAATCGGTTCATTTGGTCAAGAGAAATCGTTGTTGTAAGAATTTCAAAAAAGTGTTTTATTTAGGAAATTTCAAATTTTTGAGCTAATTGATGAAATTTTTTTTTTTGGACGTCAGTGGTTAAAAAACTGCGTCGAATGTCATCCTGAATGCCAAAATCGGTTGATTATTTTCAGATATTGTTGATGTAAAATGAAAAAAATGATTTACGTCATTATTTTTTATTTGTTTTTGTTTATTGTTTGAATTTTCAAAATGGAAGGTGCGACATTACTATTTTCGAGTTTGAAAAACTCAAAAATGTATAAACAATAGTATTTTCGAAGAGCTAAAAAATGGCGGGAATTTTTGAAACTGGAGCATTTTCAAATTTTTTTTTTTATTCGTACTAAATTTATATCAAGTCATGTTACGCATAAAATGTATGATGAATAACAATCAATTATGGGTATTTAAATATATAGTCTATATATATGTATGTATATATTATTGTTTTTAATGTTTGGGAATTTATTTTTGGGCACCAGCCGCCCACAGTTCCGACGGATGTCCGGGGGTCTTCTTTTATTATTCGGAAGTCGATGTTTAGTTCGTATTAAAATATCAGCCCACCAGGTCTTCAATTTTATTCTATATACATATTAAATGATGTGAAAAAGATTTAAATAAAAAAAATATGACATTTTATTCATCACTGAATTCTATTTAAATTAAATTCAATTCCAGTTCATCTTCTTATTTAAATAACTCATAAACTACTGAGTTTATGTAAAAAATGATAAGAAATGATTTTGTAGATAATTTTATTCTCTACAAAAAAGTATTGATTACTTTTTTACGTTTACTCAATAGTTTATTCAGAATATCAAATTGAAGTATTTCGTAAAAAAAAAGTCTCAAAAATTAAAATTTCCGAATCTTTGGAATTAAATTGCGGGTCAAGTATCAGAGATACAGTAAAAATGTACTGAGATATTTTTGTAGGTAATTAAATTATCTAAAAAAAAGGTCTGATTGACTTTTAATCTAAGGTGAACAGTTTGTCTGCAATTTGAAATTGAATAAAAATTTGAGTTTGAAATTTCAGTACACGGTTAAAAAATTATTTATAAATTAAAAAAAAAATATATATATATATGTATATATATATATATATATATATATATATATATATATTTATAAGATATCACTATCGTGTTTACGCGAGCCATTCATTCCATAATACGAGCAAGTATCATAAACGAAGCATCGTATTGAGTATTTCTCGCACCGGAGACTCTTGGCACACTATTATATATCACATACATATATATTAATAATAATAACCATCCATACATATATATAAAAGCATTGTATTGAGTTACTCATGGCAGTGCACTTGGTATCATACATATGCACACTACCAAGAGTCTTATTTCACAACAATCTTCCCCTTGCCCTCAAAGTGGGTGGTGATCGTGAAAGTCACATTCCTACTCAACTTTTAATTCTTATTATTTTTTTTTTATTTTCATCATTACTTATTCGTATCATGACTTCCTCACTTCATTACTCTATATTTATGTACGTCATGCCCAATTTTTTTTTCTCCAATTAATAAAAATTTTTTACAATTAAAATTTTAATTTTATCACGCGACAGAAAATTCTCACGCTTTATTGACAACTTGTTTTTTTTTTCTTATTTATTTATTTATAAAAAAAAATTTTAAGAGTACAAAGTAAAAGCAGTATTAAATTCTTTGTGCGCGACCACGCGGCCGCGCAGTTACTGACTAGGGTGGAGCTTCCGTTTCCGGTAATGAACGTGCTACGTACTCGGTATTACTCGACAGACTTGAGATTGAACTTGTCTCTATTACAAGTCTCTTGTCCCGCATTTTTTAAATTTTATAAATTATTTGATTCAATTTATTGAAAAAAAAAAAAAAAAATAAAAAATAAAAAAAATAAAAAAAAAAAAAATAAATTTATTAAATCCGTTCGGACAAAAGCAATAAATTAAAAAAAAAAAAAAAAGAAAATTAAATTGTACAAAAGAACTGTGGGAGTACAGAATTCTTTTTATCCCTAGTTGACGATCACTTTATTAATTTACGAGGGATAATAGCTTAAGACATTCAAAAGGTTAACGCGCCATTTTTTTCATTCAAATTTATTTTTATTTTTTTCTTTTAATTAATTATTATTAAAACTGTATTAAGTCACAAGTAATTTTTTCAACACTAATTACTAATTTATTACTTAAGGGAGAGCACTAGTATGATCGTCTGAAATAAAAATGATTTTGGGGAATTTTTTTAAAGAAAACTAGTGCATGGAATGTTTCAATGTTTTAAGGATATATTTGTGGATATATAATGAATACAAGATAAAATTTTCGAACAAAAAAATTCAAAATTCAGTACCATGACCCTCGGGCGAAGAAAAAATTTGAAATTTAACAAAAAGGCGGGATTTTTAAAAAAAGTTTCAAATTTCGCGCGAAAATTTGAAAATTTTTTACCTGCCAATATTACATTTTTGATTCGAATGGAAAACTGGAGATTCGTGGTACGTAGAAACATATAAAAAAGCTTCAATTTGAATCGTTTTCGAGAACCGAGCGGCTGCTTTTTACATGGCTGTAACTCAAAAAAACTATTCGAGATATGCACTGGAAATTTTACTGTTATTTTTGAAGATGTAGTCTATCGACATATGCAAAAAAATGATTTTTTTGAAATTTGACACTAGATGAAGTTGAAACTAGCGGCCGTAATAAGTAGCGGTCACGCAAAAAATTGCTGGCCGCTACTCATTACGGCCGCTAGCTTCAGCTTCTTTCACACTAGTAGTCTCCCTTAAGTTGTCAATCTTGTGACATTTAGCCATGAATAATTTATTTAAAAAACACCCAATACTACTCGCAGGACTCAAATGAATAATTTAAAAAAATTTCCAAGTCAATTCGCCTGTAAGTTTCCCCAAAAAATCGATTCCGTACATTCGTACAGTTTTTAGTCCGAATGTACGGAAACGCGATATCTTGCTAAATATTTGAGGAATCGATTTCATTTTTTTTTCATTTGCTTTAGAGAACTTATTTGTATGACCCCAGAAAAAAAAAATATAAAAATATTTGATATTTAATTAAAAAACAAGGGTAAGTTGGGGTATAATTTTTTGAGAGGATAAAAAATTGAAAATAAGTTTGAATTTTTAAAAGTGTTTGAATTGACGTAATAAAATACTTGTAGCAGTCACGGTTTTATTAGCGAGCGTATAAGAGCTGAGTAAAGAGAGTTTAAGAGTGAAGTAAAGAAATATTTATCAGTAGAATTAACCGAGCGTGACTCTCATTTTGTTGATCAATTCACGATTCAACAATTCTGCTCTTAATTTATTTAGTTTAGAGTCTATTACTTTAAATTATTTTACTTTTTTTTAGATTATATGGTAGGAAATTTATGGCTGAATTGAGTAAAAGAAATCTCGTAGCATTTTTTTTTTTTTTTGTTTAGAAAAAGATAAAAAAATTAATCGCGAGCAAACTACTGAAGTCATACGATAAATATCGTGTTACTTGGAATGTGAGCGACAGTAGTTCATCTGACAAGGAAAAAAAAATCTTTTTTTTTTTTTTTTTTTTTTTTATAAATTTATTTATTATTTTTGCGTATGAATAAAAAACATGATAACATATGAATGTGTATTATTCTTCCCCTGTTGTCAATTATCATTATTATTGACGTAATTGTTTCGGGGAAATATATAGCATGATAAAAAGTACATGAGTCATAAATATTTAATATAAACTTTTTTTTTTTTTTGCAAACTTTAAAAAGAAATCATTAAATTTTTCATTTATAACTTTTATTCCGGCGAAACTATTAGAGATACGATAAAAATTTATGAGGACACTTTTTTAGGAAATTAAATTTTCTAAAAAAAAGATCTCATACATTTTTTTATTAAGTTTAATAGTTTACACAGAATTTTAAATCAAAGTCTTCTGTACCAAATTTTCTCGTTTAGATTTTTTATTTTCCCACGCTTCGAATTCGAATTACAACTAAACTATTGAGTTTAGGTAAAAAGTCAATCAGACCTTTTTTGTAGAGAATTTAATTTTCTAAAAAAATGTATCAGTGCATATTTTCATTTAAATCAATAGTTTTAATACAATCTTAATTCAAAGTCTTGTGTACCAAATTTTCCCGTTTAGATTTAAAATTTTCCCACGCTTCGAATTTAAATTACAGCTTAACTATCACAGATACGATAAAAATGTACTGATACATTTTTGTAGGAAATTAAATTCTTTACAAAAAAGGTATGATAGACTTTTTACCCAAACTCAATAGTTTAGCTCCAATTTCTATTCTAAGTACAAAAACCGTAACAAATATTTGAATTTTCCAAAAAAACAGTTTCCAAATATCAATTAGGAGTAATAGTAATTATTATTATTATGAAATCAAACAGGTCAGCAAAACAAAGTTGTCATCAATGTAATGAAAAAGCCATTTAAAGTTCCAATAGCCTTGTAACCCCAAACAAAAAACTCAATAAATCACTCTCGAAATTATCCGTACACGAGTGTTATATAGAGTGTGGAAAAGCCCTTGATGCAAGGCCACGCGTGTTCGATCTGCCCGGGGAACAAATGTAACAGCTAAACCAGCATCCCATCGAGTAGAGTACAGTAGAGAACTCAGATCTGCTCTCAACTCTGGTCTCTGGTCTCTAGATTTATGTGTTAGCTTCCGTTAAAGAACGTGCTCGTAAATGTCCATATGACCCACAGTAAGTCCCAATGCCCTTATGCCATTCACTCAACACATTTTAAACCCCAGACAATAATAATAACAACAACAATAAATTACCACATTTACACTCTATTTTTGTTAAACCGTAACATAAATAAAGACATTTTGTTATTATTATTATTACTATTGCATATAGGTAGGACTTACAGTAACTTACAGACAAATACAGCTTAAGTATTTACGTAAATATTTAAAACATAAGGCGCTGGAACAACAAGAGCCCCGCCCTTTCACTCTATCTCCCACTAGTTTAACTGGCTCTTACTTACGGGGTTGCTATGCACTTATTTGTTCTTAAAAAACTCGTGTACTTTAATCATTAACTTATTTTGTAATTATTGTCATTAAGAAGTTTTAAATTATCCCCCAAATTTACTTTTACCTTAAAAATTAATATTTGAATTTTTGCCGCGAAAATTTGAATTTTAAAAAATTACAATTTAAAAATTACCGCCAAAGTCTTATATATTTAAATTAAAATCAATAATTTCTTGGCAATTACAACCATGAATAATATATATATGTAACAAAATTTTTTCCACTAGTTTATCCCTCTCTTATTCACGGGGTTGCTATGTACATATTTGAACTTTAAAAACCTCAGTGCACTTGAATTATTACTTTATTTTATAATTATTGTCATTAAGAAATTTTAAACACTTCTCCAAATTTACTTTTCGCTTAAAAAATTAATATTTAAATTTTTGCCGCGAAAATTTAAATTTCAAAAAATTACAATTTAAAAATTACCGCCAAAGTTTTATATACTTAAATTAAAATCAATAATTTCTTTGTAATTAAAACCATAAATAATATATATAAATTTTTCCCGCGAAAATTTGAATTTCAAAAAATTAATTTTAAAATTACCGCCAAAGTTTTGCACATTTAAATCACATCAATAATTTTTTAACAATAAAAATCATACATATATCTAATATATATATATTATATATATATATATAAACTAAATAAAATATATGACAGGGTGTATATTTTTTTTTTTATAGTAAAGTTGAGGGCGACCTAACGTATAAAGAGAATTTACGATGTGTTGTGATTATTATAATTATTATTATTATTATCATATGTACAGACGACAGTCACCAACCGGTAAATGCAAGTAAAGTACAATTAAATGTAAACGTATATAATAGATATAGAATATATAGAGAATGGAGACAGTATTGAAAACGGGCGAACCAAAACGACGCCACCATACACACAAACATATATATAAATATATATATATACATATATATATATATATATATATATGTCACATACTATACTAGCTAAGCGTAGCCATACTCCCCATCCCCATACAATAAAGTTTATCCCTTTTGCCGCAAAAGCGCGCCACTGTCGCGCCTTCCTCCCCCTCCAGCAAAAAATTACAAGCTCGTGTCTCCCGAGTCAGTCGGCTGCGCGTTGCCAAGCCTATTACATGAAATTGTCAATGCTGCCCTTTTGTATCTCGTGTTTAAATATTTAAATTTCTAATACTAATAAAATATTTAAAAAAAAAAAAAAATATATATATATATATAAAAGTTTTTTGTTTAAATTTTATACGCGAGTGTTTTGTATACATAAAATATAAATAAGTAAAATATTGTTAATATAAATTTAAATTTAAAATTGTTGACTGGCTGTGGTTATAAGTGAATATAAAAGTGAACGTGGGCTTTTTAAAAATATATATTGTGAGTAATGTATTTATTTAAATGTTTAATTGTTTTGATTTTAAGTGTAGATTTAAATGGAGATTAAATTTGAATTTGAGTTCGAGATTGAGATGATGGGATGAAAGTTAACGGTACAGCGTTAACTCTTTAGAGAAAGAATGAGGATTCGTGGAAGGACGAGCGTGCGCGTGCGACTTCCTGGATGCTAAAGACTTTGATGGACAGTTTTAAATATCCCTCTTTAGCCTTTTGACTTCTTAGAAAATCAATGTTAATTCATTTATGTTTTATGGTTTTGTTACTTTATATATATCTTCTGTCGGCGGTTTTTTTTCACAACGGAGGTTGGAACGATGGTTACAGTTCTAGGTGTTATTTTTTAATCTGGATATGGTCTGGATCCATCGGGATCGCCATCTTGGAATGGGCATCAATCGATAACACGCTCTTTATTTTATTTTACATTTATTTATTTCAATAATACTCCAATTAATAAATTATTTGAAAAAATGCACCTATAGATTTTTTAATTTTCTACATGTGCATTTTTGTATTTTATTTTTTTTTTAATTATTTGTTGAAAAAAAATTCAAAATTGTTAATTGTCTTCTAACTTCAGAAGATACTCCAGTTAGCGATCTAATAATTTTTGAATTTTTTTAAAAATGATAAATAATAAAAAAAAAAAAATTTCAAAAAAATGCACTTATAGATTTTTTAATTTTCTACATGTGCATTTTTGTATTTATTTTTTTTTTAAATGATTTGCTGAAAAAAAATTCAAAATTGTTAATTGTCTTCTAACTTCAGAAGATACTCCAGTTAGCGATCTAATAATTTTTGACTTTTTTTAAAAATGATAAATTATAAAAAAAAAAAATTTCAAAAAAATGCACTTATAGATTTTTTAATTTTCTACAGGTGCATTTTTTTAATTTGTCGAAAAAAAAATCAGAAATTTGTAAATTATCTTTTAACTTCAGGATCATGTTATTTTAATATTTCAAGGAATTTTTTCACCACGGGTTCTGTTGCTGTTATTATTAGAGTTTTTGTACTTTCTCTGGTGCGATTTCTTTGTCAGATTTTTCCACAACGTTCTACCTGCCGTGCATTTAAGATGTAAAGGGAGAGTATAAGAAAGAAAAGAAGAGGCCGTAGGCTTTTTTTTTTTTTTCCAGACCAGTCTTTTGCGATTGTGTGTCAGTTGGGTTGGGCTTGCCGCCTTTTGTTTATTTTTAAAATTGATACCTAGAAATATTTTTTTAAAACATCAACTTTTTTTTTACTCCAAAATCGAAAATTAATTTTTTTCTTAACAATAAAATTAAAATTTCTAGTTGACTGCTTTAAATTTTAATTAATTATTTATTCAAAAATAAAAAAAAACTCCAATTACCATATTATTAAATTTATTCAAATTTAATATCAAACTAAATTAATTATTTTATTCAAATTTATTTTTTTACTTCAATTCTTTATTTAAATTTCTAGACTCAAACTTTTAAACTGCAAACACTGGTGTAATTTTTTTAAATTAAAATAATTATTAAATTTTTCTGAATAAAAAAAAAAAAAAAATAGATGTCATTAAAATTATTATATATTTTTTTATTCACTAAGAGATGAAAATTGTTGCCTTTCTCTTCAGCAATTGAGTAAGACCTTTGTAAATCTATTAAAAAAAAAAAATCATATAAATAATTTTTATTTTACATGATTGTTACTAACGATCAACTTTAAAAGTCATGTTACACTTAAATAAATTCATCACATGTTTAGTAGAATTTAGATTTTATCACAAATATATTTTTTTTTACTAAGTCACGTTATACTGTAGTAATAAATTTTCATCATATTTATATCATCAGGATATAAATATATTTTTTTAAAATTAAACATAATAGAAAAAAAAAAATGTATGATTCAGTTTAAAAAAATTCATAAATTAACATCTTTATTTTTTATTATTTTAAAAAATAATTATTATTCTTTTATCTAGTATAACACACGGTAGCACTTCCTCTAGTCGGTTTTTATAATTATTTTTATATTTTTTCCTCTTTTTTTTTTGTCATCGAGGTAACACGTGCGCTTTCTCATACTGTATGCGGGTTCGCACTCACTTGTACGCACGGCTGCTCTGCATTACAATAAATTTTCATTTCGAGTCGAGTTGAGTAGACGAACTAAACGACCTACACGTTACACACATGATATACACACAAGTTGACCAGATGTTTTTGTTAATTTTATTTTTCATAGGAAATTTTATAAGCATTTAATTATTCCACTTGAAATAATAATTTGAATTTTTTTAAATTTCGCGGTAAAAAATTTTAATTTATAATTACGATAATTAAACGCTTTTAATTAATTATTTACCACTAGGGTCATAGACAGATGTCTTCTTAAGTAAATGCAAAAAAAAATTTTCTAATCGGTCAAGTAGTTTAGGAGATATTGACCTTCTGTAAATTCGAACAGATAAATGTACGAATGTACGGATTTCATTTTACGGCGTAATTACGCAGTAAATTGCTCGGAAAAAAATCTGTCATGCTAAATACAATGTTCTTTGTGTACTTGCACACTTGTTATTTAAATCCAATGCATAGAATACAGTATAAACTTCTATATGATAAAAAATCATTGAGTTTTTAATCATTTTATTTATTTTTTTTTTTTTTTAATTGGCATAGAAAAATAGTTATTATATTTAACATTTAAAATCATCTTAACGACTTACTGTCATATTAATCAACGTTCATTAATCTATTGAGCGGATTGATAAAAAAAGATTCATCTTTTATTCTATTTATATCTTCACAACTTAGTCATATATTTTTTTATTTAATTGTATGACTTTCATTATCATTTTGAGTCACGGGATGATACACCGTGACCTTATTTTTTTAAAACCGGAAATATCAAACAAAGTGCAAAAAAAA
Organism: Microplitis demolitor; assembly: GCF_026212275.2. NCBI lineage: Eukaryota > Metazoa > Arthropoda > Insecta > Hymenoptera > Braconidae > Microplitis > Microplitis demolitor. Next base: position 16,423,427 of record NC_068553.1, read on the forward strand.
AGAAAAAATCAAATCAATGAGATTTAAAAAATAAAAAGGATTTTATAAGTGATACAATTTAAAAGAAAGTAAAGTTTTCATCCCACGTACTTACAATGCACATTAATAAATTAAATCCCATAAATCCGATCACGTAGGCGATTAAATGTCGTCGTCCTCGTCCTCGTCTTGGTATTCGTGCTTTATATGTTATGTTATCGACCGACCGGACGAAGGATTAAGGGACTAATTTAATTTATCGATAATAATAATGATAATAATTCAAATTTTATAAATCATTATTTATTTAAATTGATGGATGAATACTGTTGGGTTTTGCGGTTAGCATACTAGAGTATGAGATTGTGTGCACATATAAATAAATGCAAGTTTAAGTACTTTCATACGTTTACTGACCTATTCCGTTGTGCAAACATTTAAGACACCGAGAAGAGTAAACACTCGACGGCCTTTCACGAACCCACTTTGTGTAATCATAAATTAGATACTTTGACATTTTTTCTTATCCTTTTTATAAAACTGTTCTTTTAAAAAAAAATTAATGAAACATTTCTTATACGTTGAGGAAAAAAATGACGTTTAGAAACGTCGTAGATTTTTTTATTACGGAAAAGTACACTATGGAAAATTTTTAAATAAACAAATTTTGTTTATTTGAAATTTGAAAATTATTTTATTAGTGAGTCATTTTTAATTAAGAGGTTCAGTTAAATTTAGAATTTTTTTTGCTGACAAAATTATCCTTTATATGAAATAATTTTTTTTTTTAAATTCAACCCTGAATTTAAAAAATTTTAAACTTTAATTCATACTCAGGTATTTGACAAAATGTTTTTTTAAAATTCAAATTTTCGCGGGTTTAGAAATAAATCTTTTTCTTTTTTAAACCCAATCCTGAGTTTAAAAAATTAAAAACTGATTTATATTCAAAAATTTGATAAAATCTTTTTCAAAATTTTAAGTTTCCTGTTTAAAAATGAATAATTTTTTTTTTTTAAATTCAACACAAACTTTAAAAAATTTAAAACTAATTCATATTTGAATATTTGAAATTTTTTTTTTAAATTCATAGCTTTTTGAATTACAAATTTAAAAAAAAATTCCCGCCATTTTTTAAATTACATAATATCTAATTATTGAATGAATTAATTGTTGTCTTAAACAAATGTCCTATTTCCCAGCAATACTAGGATAATTTAATTCAAATGTTACCGCTATAATTGAATGTGTGAAAGATCAGTCTCATTGACTTGAAAAAAAAAAAAAAATTCCTCTTGTTTCTTCTTCTTAATTTTCTCAGTCTTCTGCATATTCTTCTACATATTAATTTAACAACAAAGTATAATCTTGCAACTGATCTTGTTTAATTTCAAACATTCTTTAGTATAAAGCTCATTGATGCAAATAAATAATAATAATAATAACAATAATAATAATAATAATAATAATAATAATAATAATAATAATAATAATAACAATGAAAATTGTTTTAATTAAAATTCAACCGTTTGAACTAATAATTAAATTCCTCGTTGTTTTTATTACAGACATTAGATAGACGTACGAATAATTTATTGATTGGTAGAGTGTATAACGGAATAGAAAAATAATAATTTAAAATGGGAGGACGACACAGCAAGAGGTCTATGGACGTGACAACGACACCGAAAAAAGATGGAATCCCCGCAGAGGGCGATGCACCGGCTGTAGGTGATGGTAAATTGGAGAGGATCGAGGAAGCTGATGCTAATACCACTAAACCTACCACCAATGGTGTTGCTCCACATACGGACACTCCTGAGGACAAAGACAATGTCAACGAAAAGGAATCTGCTACAGAAAAAGACAAAGAAAAGGTAAGTTTTACCCATGGTTATTTTTTTTTTTTTTTTTTTTTTTTTTTTTTTTTTTTTTTTTAGATTTATTGTTTTATTTTTTTGTTTTGACATTTTTAGTTTTAAGTGAAAGCTTTAGAAAAAAACATTTTATTTTTAAGTGATAAATTTTTATGATACTCTATTTAGGTGACGTCTTATAACTTTTTGATTTTTTAAGAAAGATAGATTATTAAAAAAAAAATTATTTGCAAAATTGCACCTGCAGATTTTTTAATTTTCTACATATGAATTTTTTTAGTTTTTTTTTTCTTGTAATTTATATGGTGCAAAAAAAAATTTGAAAATTTTTTTAAGTGTCTTCTGACTGATTATTAAATTTATTTATGAAACTGAGGTGTCAAAATTTTATGGTTTATTTTTGTACGGGACAGGATCATTATTTTATATTTATTTAAAAATTGAGGTTTGAAATTTTTATGTTTTGAATTTTGGTACAAAAAAATTTGAATTATATTAAAATTTGAGTAAAATTAAAATGAGTTGTAAAAATATCAAATTTTTTGTGATTTACAAAAAGTAGACCAGAAGTAAAACAATTCATAAAATTTAAAAAAAAATTATTAACTTTAAAATTTTTTAATTATTATCCAGAGTGCAAATTTTATTTTGGTAAATTTTTAAGTCAAATTTTTCACTAAAATTAAAAAAAAAACTCTTTCGAAATTTTTCGTTGAATTTTAAAAATATTACTCAGATTGCAAATTTTATTCTGATAAAATTTTAAGTCAAATTTTGAACTAAAATTAAAAAAAAAAAACAGCTTCGAAATTTTCTGTCAAATTTTTTAAATATTATTCAGAGCAAAGATTTTATTTTGATAAAATTGTAAACTAAAACCAAAAAAAAAAAAGTTGGAATTCATTTTTTTGAAAACATCAATTTTGAAGAAATTTTAAGTCAAATTTTTAACTAAAATAAAAAAAAATCTTCATTAAACCGAAAAAATTAAATTATAAAATCACTAAAAATAATCAAAGTAAAATAAAAAATATGTCTTATAATTTTTCCGCTCCACTATTCTATTTTGTTATCGTAATTAGCGAGTTTCCGATGAATAACATACATAAAATTATCCAATGCGTTGACAATGGTCTCCTTCAACAAAATATACAATTCTATTGTTCTCAATATATATATTATTTAAAAAAAAAAAAAAAAAAACTAAGCTACATTGACGCAATAAGTTGTTTAGTACCTGCAGATAATCTCCACGAACCTCCTCATCAACGCCCTGTTTTATTGTGCATACATTTGAACTCAGCTACTACCATTACGTTGACAAACGGCTTTTGCAACGACATTAGTCACGCTAAAATCGATTACTCTATTTATTTTTATTTTTATTTATTTACTTTAGTCGCTTTCATTACTGATTTATTATTTCCACCTGCCTTGTAAGGATAATAATTTTTAAAAAAAGACAATGGGTTTTTTTTTAATTTAAAAATTAACTCAGTAATTATTATTCATCGGTTTATGCACTGGAAATTTCCGGTTATTTTAAACTCAACCACACTCTTGGCATTCACTTAGAGATGATAAAGAATTATAAATAATAATAATGATAATAAATAAAGAGTGGATGCCATCAGGTGCGCCGCAATCTCGAGGACGTATATCCAGCGTTCAACATTTTTACAGTCCTGTAAAGAGTGTCGTTTGTTTTTGTTGTGTATTGTGTATTATCTTGACCTTGTCTTGGGCCTAGAATGCAGGTGCAACCTTGAATGCTCACCATAAATTTTAAAATTTTAAATCATCATGGATTTTATTATAAATCATATATAAATCATCATTAATAATCATTCATTATTTAAAATACATTTTTTTTATTGATACTAAAAATTTTATTTATTATCTATTGCAATTTTTTATTTTCTTTTTGAGTTTTTTAAAATTTTTTAAAATTTATTTTACAAAAATTGGATTTTTTTCCATGAAAAAAATTTAGTTTTTCTATTAGATTTTTTTAAACGAATATACATTTTTTTTTTATCAGAAACGAGTTAAATATATGAGTAATTTTGTGTGTTCCATTATGGAAAGTATAAAAAAAATTTCAATTTTTTGTATACAGAAAAAAAGAATTTTTGACACAAAAAATTTTTATAATTTTGAAGTTAACAGACAATTAGCAATTTTCGGATTTTTTTTTTTTTCACAAATAAATTACAAAAAAAAAAAAAAAAATTAAAAAAATGCACTTGTAGAAAATTTAAAAAACTACAAGTGCAATTTTTTAAAATATTTTTTTTTTAATAATTTATCGTTTTTTATTCAGTTCCAAAAATTATTAGATGGCTAACTTCAGTATCATTAATTATTTATTAATTACTACTAATAAAATAAAACTTCAGTTAATTATTTTTATGGGAGCTATAAATTAGACTGTTTTGAAAAAAATAAAAAAAAAATTAAGTCATTAAATTAAATGGTTTAGGAGATATTGAGTTTCCGTACATCCGAACGTCGCAATGTACGGATGTACGGATTCGATTTTGCGGCGTAATTATCAAGATAATCAATTCGAAATTGCGATAGTTTTGTTTGTGAGACTTTTCTCTATGGACTACCAGACTTTTTATTTCATTTTGCAGTATAAGATGGTCAGTACTTCCGATTTAAATTCAAAAATTAACTAGGCGGATACGAAATACGGTAGTGCTGATTTTTTTCTAGATTTGGTCTTTTATTCACTCGTAAAAAAAAAGTAGGTTTATTGTTTAAGTCAGTGGATTGAATAATAAAATAAACAATAAAAAAATTCAAGGATTACTTTTATCGGTAAAAGTTCTTATAGGATAAAAAATTACTCTTTTGGGAAATAACTTTAGTGTACTAGTGATTTAGTTTAACGCAGACTTACATAAATAAAAAGTTTATTTCTTATACTTTAGTACTTTTTGTTACAATCTTTTATTTTATTTATAAATTTACTTCACTTTATGACTTTCCCATATTTCCGTGAATATTTTATCATTTTTTTTTTTCATCTTTTATTGATACCAAAGAGAAAAAAAAATATGGAATTGAACTTTTGTCGAAACTTTTATGCATAAAAATTTTTCTACTCATTTCCGGTCCAATGATCAAAGCAAGTTATACTAAAAATTTTAAAACTCATCAATTTCCCGCGTAAAAAAAATTCCTCAGTTTAAATTTGAAAATTTTCAATAAATTTTATAAAAAAAAAAATTTCTCAAACGATGACCCCAAGAAATTTGAAAATTAAATTTTTCCCGCTTTTTTCATAATTTTATTTAAAAATAAATTGCCGCCAAAATAATGATGTCTAAGTATACATTCGGATTTAAAAAAAAAATTTCACCACGACCCTGTATTTTAAACCCGTTGCAGTCTGAATAATTTCAACGAATAAAAAAAAAAAGGGAAATTTTTCAATTATAAATTTTTAATTAAAGATAAATGTAATGTTACTTACAAATAAGTATTGTCATTATTATAAATTAATGCTAGTTTTACGCCTCTTGTATACATTTTAAACGCATTAGTGCTCAGACATTTGATTTCATGCTTGTTAGGCATCGAGTGATTTTTCCTTTAAAAAATAAATCGTGAGTAATTTATTCTAGGAATGTGATACACTCACTCGCTAATATTTATATCGCTGATAAACAGGAAGGAACATAATAGTTTTTTAAATAATAATAATAATAATTTAAAAAATATTTATTATAAATCTACAGATAGGAATTTGTGATAGTTGTCATATTCTACAAGCACTGCAATATTTTAAAAATATATATAAAATATTATCCATTATTATTAATGATAGCGAAGTTGGTCATGATACTGAATTTAGCCGACATCTAAAAATTGTTGAATTTTTTTTTTAAGCAGCAAATCATTAAAAGAAAATATTTCAAAAAATTGCACTAATAGTTTTTTCAATTTTCTACATGTGCATTTTTTTTTTTTTAATTTTTCTGTAATTCATTTGTTGAAAAGAACATCCGAAAATTGTTAATTGTCTGTTAACTTCAGGATCATTTATTATTATTTAAAGTTATTAATAAATAGAGTAAATAATTAATAAAATAAAATTTTTAAAAAATGCACATTTGGATAATCTAAAAATTAATAAGTGCATTTTTTTATAAATATTTTTTTTTTTACTCTATTTATTTATAATTTTAAATTTGTCCGTCTGTTGCATTCACACTCATTATTATTATTATTATTATTATTATTATTATTATTATTATTATTATTATTGTTAATTACTCTATTCATGTCAATAACAGGATTTTTATTTCAACTTCTGTTGAAAAAAAATTTTAAAAAAACAGAAAAAAAAAATATTTTTCGTGTTCTTTGTAAAAAATTTTTTTAACGAGAAAAATAACATCAATTATTGACACGAAGATAAGCACGCGTAAGATTTTTACATCAATACTGCATTCATATATATTTATATATAAATATACATATATAAATTATTAAGAGTAAAATAAATTGTTGGCGGGTGTATTTTATCGCCTTACTTTAAACTCCTTTTTCGGACAGCATCGCGTGTAAAAAGAATTCAGTAATTCAGTGAATGCCGGATGCCAGCTCGATCTTTAAATTTTTATTTTACTTTAAAATAATATATACTCTGTTAACTTTACACAAATTTTACTGTTTGACATTCAGTCAAATTTACGTTGAAAAAAAAAAAATTATTCAATTTTTCGTTTATACTTTTTTTACTCTAATAAAATTAAAAATTTTTTTTATATTTGAAAAAAAAAAATCATTCATTTTTATCAGTCAGTTCCAAAGCTCAAATAAATATAAATCGACTAAAAATAAATAAAGAAAAAAAGTTATAAAAAAAAAAAAAAAAAAAAAAAAAAAATAGCATTAATTTAATAACAGGAATAAAAGTGAAATACTCAATTGCAATTGACATTTATTAAATAATGATAGCCAATAACAATAATAATAAAAAAAAAAAAAAAATGATGTGCGATGAAAAAAAACAGACGTTATCTTGTTGATTCGAATTCCCTCGTATTTATTTTTTAATTGTGTCGCACTGAATCTAAAGAAATAATGACAGAGATTAAACTGCATACTGAGATTGAAATTAGATGCGCATAAAAAAAATAAACCTTTGTAATAACAACAACAACAACATCACGAAGAATAAGAGCGCAAATGTATGATGTATGAGCTCATACAAGCGCATCCAAGTGTTTTATTTGAATGCCCAATGGAATGTCAGGATAAATGTTCATATAGTAACATATATATCTATACATTATGGATATATGACACTTAATATTAAGCACTGAATCATACACTTGGGTTTCAGTTGTCGACCAGTTGTCCAACTTTTACGATTGACGTACGACACGTGTGCACGTACATTTTATTTATATCTTTTTAATACTGATATATGCGTATATTTATCTATATAGGTGGATTGGAGATACGATATATTTTTTATAAATATTATCACTTGTTAAATAATCACTATCTTGTCTATTTACGATTTGATAAACAGCCGATTCATTTTTTTTTAATTATATTTTTAACAGACGCTTTAGTTTTACTACTAGTCTTGACTCAATGACTAATTGATTCTTCCTAAGATTTAATAGATAAATTTAAACCATTCATTTCTTTTTATTGTGTCATTCATATTTTTATGTGATTCATTTTGATTATTTTTAGTTGTTATTCTGATATTATTTTTCTTATTTTTATATTAATGGAACTTTTTTTTTTCTAAACATTTCGACAGCCTATTTTGCCCCATTTTTGACAAAAATATATGTCAATTATATTTTTAAAATATTTATTTATATGACTTATCTTTGGCTATGAATTTAAAATTTTAATTAAACGAATTTTTATATGGCCCATTTTAACCCGCTTACTAAGAATATGTATATACATAAATTTTTATACAAAATATCAATAATAATATGCAGGAAAATTTGAATGATTTTTTTTTGACAAAAATTTAAACGGCCTATCTTACCCCATGCATTAAAAAAATTAATTTTTACTAAATAACAGTCAAATTTATTATATTTTTGATAAATATATGTCATATAAATTAAAAAAATAATTATTTATGACTCATCAGCGCATTAATTAAAAAATGTATATCTGGTCCATTTTAACCCACTTACTAAAAATATATATGTATATAAATTTATATAAAAATAATAATAAGCGGGAAAATTTAAATTTAAAAATCTAATATTCGTTCAAAAAGAACGCGGTTCGAATCCCCATTGGAAAAATTAAATAATTTTTTTCCATAAAAATTTAAACGGCCCATCTTACCCCATTCATGACTAAAATTAATTTTCATTCAATAACAATCAAATAAATAATTTATACTGATACAAATATGTGTCAAATTTTAAAAATAATTATTTGTCGGTCTCAGTCCAGAAATTCAAAATTTAAATTCAAAAAATTTTCCCGCTTATTGTAAAAAAAGTCATAAACTGCAGAAAAATTTGAATTTTAAATTTTATAATTTGTTCAAAAAAATCGCGGGAAAAATTAATTTTTAAATTTTCTGATAAAATAATAAGAATATATTCTTATATATATTTATACCCCATAAACAAAATAAAAAAAAAAATAATGGTATTAAAATTTTCCACCGAAAAATTCCTGACAGCTGGTACGCGATAATCGAACAATAATCCATAAATCCACGATTAAAAAAAATAAAAAGAATTTTAATTCTTTATAATTACATATTATCTATATTTATGAATATTATCATAACAAGTATAATGAGATATGGATAATAATAAAAGATAATATAATGTACTACGTAATATATATATTGTTAAAATGAAAATAAATGAATATGAAAGGAAGTACAAGTCGTTGGACAAGTTACACGGTCATTAACCCACCCGATTAGGACAGTACACAAGTACTGGCACTCATTACCTACAAAATAAGATTTTATTTTAAAATACGGGTAATAACAACAATAATGTAACAACAACTCAGTGCAAACACACCTGTTCCCTTTCCTTCCCATAATTAACCTATCCGTTACTTCCATAACAATATTCCGTTTTTCTATGCAATCATTTCATTTTTATTACCTTCTATATATTAACGGTTTTTTTTTTTTTTACTTTTTGTTCTGCCCTATTTATTTTTATTTTTAAGATAAGTAGTTTTTTTTTCTAATGTCAACAGAAAGTTTTAATGCTCATTGTCCTCAAAATTTTAATTCTACTGATTTTTATTTTTCAAAATTTATCAAAATATCCTGACATTTTTTTTATGATACTCCAGTTAGCCAACGTCTAATAATTTTTGGATTATTTTTTAAATGATAAATTGTAAAAAAAAAAATATTTTGAAAAATTGCACTTATAGTTTTTTTAATTTTCTAGATGTGCAATTTTTTTTTTTTTTAAGATTTGTTACAAAAAAATCCGAAATTTTTAATCGTCTTCTAATTTCAAGATGATGCTCCAGTCAGATGTCTAATAATTTTTGAATTTTTTTAGAAGTGATAAATTATAAAAAAAAAAATATTTTGAAAAATTGCACTTATAGTTTTTGAAGTTTTCTACATGTGCATATTTTTATTTTTTTTTTTTTTTAAATTGAATTGTTGAAAAAAATAAATCAAAAGTTAATGTCTGTTAAGTTTAAATTCATAATTTTTCTGGAAAAAAAAAAAAAAAAAAAAAAAAAGTTCCTGTCATATTTCAAGTGAAAAAAAAAATTAATGATAATAATTGAAAGCCCTCAAAAAGTGTTGAGCCCAATTTCCCAGCAAATAACTCATCTCTCCCCACAGAAACCATAAATTTTTCCATCCACTTATTTTTCACTCCCCCAATTTTAAAAATTCTCATGCGGTTACTTCAAAGTCAATTAACTCCGCGTTAAAATATGATGTATGAGTCAATGGGTCGTGGAATGCTGGTACAGACCTTGACAATACTTGCTTACTCATCTAATCCAGTATTTTAAAATAAAACTAATAATACAAACCCCCATTACAAAATAAAATAGAAATAAATAATTATAATTAATTTCACCACAACACTAAATAAATAAAAATTAATTAAAATTGTTTCAGGATGACGATGAAAATAAAGCAGCTGATGAATCTAAACCAGAATCTCCAGCAGCCGAATCACCAGCGGAAGCTGGACAAGTAACGACACCTACCGAAGGCACACCCGCGAGTCCTAAAGAAGTGACATCTCCAGACACTAAAGAAGCCAAGAAGAAGGATAAGGTATTTTTTTTTTTTTTTTTTTTTTTTTTTTTTTAATATATATTAATTCAATTAATTAATTAAATTATTTACTGATTTATTTTAAAAATTATTTTGTTTTTGTGTAGACAAAGAAAAAATGGTCATTCAGATCGATAAGTTTCAGTAAGAAAGACAAAAGCAAACCAGTACGTGAAGATACACCGAAAAATGGTGATGTTAGCAAAGAAGAACCACTTACTGAGGTAAATTTAAATATATATATTTTTAAAATAAACAAATAGTTAATTAACATTTCAACTAACGAACGCATTCCTACGACACACTAAGTCATTGTGGCTAACAAAAGACAATAAGGTCTTCTGTGCAAACAAAGTTTTGAGTATTTTTTAAAACTACATATTCTTCCGGGTATACATTTTAGTTGTTTCAAATAATTAACAAGAGCACAATGTCTTGGTTGTTTGAATTTTATTTACTATTATAAATTTCTCTCGGGGACTAGACCGTCATAAGCCTGCCTAATGTCTCTCCCCTAAATCAGCAGGTACTGAGTCCAAACAGCACCCACTTGACCACTTTTTTGAGTTTCGTAGCAGACATCCCGTTATAAGCCTCCATTAAAATTACATAAATTATAAACTAACAATAGCAACAAAATATCTAAATTAATTATGAAATTTTACTATCGATCTTTCGCGGATAATAATTTTATAAATATTAAGTTAAATATTATTTATTGGTGATAATTGTAATGATTAATTACAATTAAAGCTTCTGTTACAATTTAAAAGTTTTATTGAGCATTATGATGATCAATAACAATTATTATTATTATTACTTTCATTAATACCCTTGTCATTATTATTTTTTACATTACAATTATTATTTGTGTAAAAAGATAAGTATTTATTTTAGCGCTATAAGCACTAGAAAAATCGGGACACTGGCGCATGTGACAAAACGTAAATATGACGTTTAAAATTATATAAAATAAACGCAGGCTTATAACGAGTAGTCGAGAACAAAACTAAACGCACGGGAAGACTGAAATTTCAAGAAAAATTTACCCTGTACCCTAGACCAGGCTTATGACGAGCCGACTGTGAATATATTTTATAAAATAATAAATATGTGGATGGTAGTGAAGATTCACGATGAGAAGGGAAAATAATGTCCTTGAGACTGGATCTCTTGATGTAGATTTTAGTATAGGAACATGTAGGACAAAGTGAAGGGAATAATGGAGAGGGAGGATCAAGTGTGTATTGAATCGAGGTAACGAGGGAGAGAGTGGATCCTTTTTAACTGGAATTAGTTTAACCGTGACTCATCTTATCCTATTCACCGCTTACTTTGTGACGATTAATTTTTTATTTATAAAAGTGATTGAGTGTTTGAGAAAAAAATATTCATTTCATACTTCAGCCCGTAGATTTTTAATGCTCATTTAATTGCCCAGTTTTAGAATTTTTTAAAATAACTTTAAAAACTAGAATTTAAAAGAACGCGGGAAAAATATAACAGACCATTGGGATATCATGAGTATAAAAAATATCTCAAGTATTTTTCTTAAATTTTACTTGAAGTGGATTCGTATCTTGAACTTCCTGAGCTGTCAGTTTTTTAAATAAAAATTTTTATTCCTCGAAATTCAAAATTACGAATCGCGGGTAATTAAATTATTTCGAGCATGGCCTCGTATTGAGTTGAATTTTTTTTTTTACTCAATTTAATTAAAATTCACTCGAAGCTTACGCTTTCAGCTTGAATTTAATTTTTTTTTCTCTCTACCTCAAACCGTTGGCATTTTATCAACAGACAAACCTCTAACTACCGCGAATCCTCGTTTGGATTCAAAAGATGTCCAATCAAATCAGAATCTTCATTGGCCACAAAATTACCTGCATACTTTTGTAGCCAAAACTCTGATTTTTAAAATATCAAAGTCGCATTCCTCTAGGACGGAAATAAGCGTCGACCCCCAGACAAAATATCCCCCGAAATTTGTCCCCTGACATATTTCATTTTTTCAAAAATTCCTTTATTTTTTATTATTTCTTAACTCATAGATAATACCCCCCCCCTCCCCCCTCCCCTACATATATCACAATAATCTATACAAAAATTTCTATATTTCAAATTTTTTGCAATAATGAAACTAATTTTGAAAAACCAAGAGATAAGTTTTCAAAATTATATGAGCTGCAAACTTCAGTTCCTTAGACCTCCCGACCCCCTTCCCTTTAAGTGCGCACATATTTTATGAATATTCTTTTATATATTTGATAATTCCACACCCAAAAAATATGAAAAAAAAAAAGATATATTGCTTATATATATATGAATGTCAAAAAAATCAACTTTTTTTTTTAAATTATACGAAAAATCAGTTGTCCGTAACTCGAATCGTGAAGTTTCGGTCAGGGTGTGCAAAATTATTCAAGGAAAAAAAAATATTGTAAAATTTTGTCTAGGATAAAATCCAACCTGGTTATTTTACTGTTCCCTTACTGGACTATAGGAAAAAAATTTCCTGGAAATGTTTTTCCTCAACTACCTTTCTACTCTACAATCGCTTGGTTTTCTGCATATGTGCTTGTGCGCAGTCCTTTTTTATATTAGTTGACGTTTGTCATATATATACATGCATACTTGATTAACTTATAAAAAGACTACAGAGAAAATCCCAGCAAGCCAATTTCAAAAAGCATTAAAAAAAATTTTAAAAAATAAATTTTTGTCACTATTTTGAAACTGAGCAGCTGATCTTCGTGGTAATCGGAAATCTTCTTTAGTATAACTGGAGTATCATTTCGAGAGGAGGAAAAAAAAATAAAGTAACTTATGAGGTTGTACAGTCTGACATCGTTATTAGACTATTTGCTGTCTTTTTTATAAACCACAGAGAAATTAATAGTCTTATAACGAGGTCCTGTAGTTTATTTTGTCCAGGGACCAAAATGCATTGAATTTCTAGTATAGGACAATCCCATAAAAAGTAATAGCTAAATAACACGTAACCTTTGTCCCAAACTGTGTAGGAGTTTATACCCGCGACCCGCGTGTGGGTTATTTTTTACAGACATAACGACTACGCGTTCTCAAGTGGAACTGGGAGTGGCCAAGTTCATGAGACATTATTATTATTATTTTTATTATAATAATAATAAATAATAATAATAATAATAATAATAATAATAATAACCGCGATCTTTAAAATAATTATTTAAATTAATTTATTTATACATTTTTTTTTTTTTTTTCAAGTTCAAGTTCAATTCCTAACCTTTCTCATAATATTTTTTATTATACTATAAATTACCCACGCAATTTAATTTTTATTTTATTATTCATAAAAATAATAAATCTCACCTGACATGACTTTAATGACTTGTAATGAGCGTCGCGTTTATAAAACGTTTCAATTAATCATTTTATACATCTATATATAAAGGCATACATATATCTTTTACCTTTTTTTTAATTAAAATATATTTTTTATCGAATGAATTGAGTCTGGAAAATGAAATTGTTTATCTTCCCCTTGGGTTCGGTTCAACGGCCCAAACTTCCCGGATATAACTTTACCTGTCTGTTGTGTCCAGTTGCTTGACGTCGTCATTTTTGAAGTAAATAAATTATATATACATATTACTTACTTATATATTTGTATATAATTTTTTTTAGTTTTTAGTTGGAAGGTTTTTTTTAAATTTAATTCCCTGTATTTAGGTCGGGCAGAAATTTTTTTTATTAATATGTAGGTAATTATACGTCATTAAAATTTTATGTCCCAGAGTAAAATATGAAAAAAAAAAATTTTTTTTTTTTATATTGAAGTTGTAAATCTATAAAAAAAAAAAGTATTTTTTGAAAGCTAGTTTATCTAAATTAATTTTATTATTTTTTAAATCTTAACCATAAATGTCATTTCCGGTTACCTTTTTTTTTTCTTGTAGATTCTGTAATTTATCTAATTACTGATAAAAATAATTAGTCCTACAGAAAAAAAGAATTCTTAGATCTAGAAAAAATTTCTTAGCAAAAATTTTTTTTTTTTTTGTCGCAAAAAATTTTTTTTACAAAAAATTCCTTGGGAGTAAAAATTTTTTGCATCAAGAATAGAAGACAAAAATTTTCTTAAAATTAAAAAAATTTTCTTAGCGCAAAAACTTTTTTTTTTTCTCAAAAATTTTTTCTTTGCTCTAAAAAAATTTCTTGAAGTAAAAATTTTTCGCGCCAAAAAATAATGACATAAAATTTTAAATAATTGAGATCTGACTAATTTTTTTTTTTTAATTTCCAATCTCGGAAACTTTCAGTAGTGTATTGATTCGCATAAATATTTAAGTTACTAAAATGTAACTGATGTCTGTTTAATTAAATCAAATGACATGTGTTTAATTTACTCGTAGTAATAAACGATTTAATACAAATATTTGATTTCTATTCACTGAAATATCATGATTTTATAATTACATGCAATCGAGTAATAGCTGCCAATTTAATGTAGATATTAAACAACGCATAATTACTTTGCTTTAATTACTTTTTTTTTATTTTTTAATGATCAATTTTTCAAATTTTCCCACCGAATTTTAATGCGTGTAATTAAATACCCTCGTAAATTATCTACTAAAAACTTAAACCAGCTCTAAAAAATTTTATTTCATCTCTTGAGACTTTGACCCGTCAAAAAAAATTTTAATTTTATGATTTTGCCGCCATTTTATTGAGGTGAATTTTTTTTAGTAAAAAAAATATTTTTAATTTATTAAATGAGTGGATACTTAATGCAATATGTTAATGAATAAAATATATGTATATATTTTAGTTACCTAAAAGTTAAACTGAGAGTTGACGTAAATAAAATAGCGAATCGAAATAAAAAGAATCGATAAAGTCTGGTTGTGTCTAGTATCGTCTTGTACGCGTGTCAATGAATGTCACATTGTTTCCGCCACACCCACTCTTTCGCACTATATATTATCATAGGGGAGAGTGTTGCGTACATATATATATATATATATATATATATATATATATATATATATATATATATATATATGCATTTATTATATGGTGTGAATGAAGCGATGAGAGAGTACATGAGCACGTCATCTCTATTGTTCGATTACTCGTGGGATGAAAATTCAACTCAACTTGACGTTGAGCATTTATTCCTTCATATATTTTAACATCTACATATATATATGTACATGCGTATGACGTCTGATTATTTAAACAAGTGACAAAAATATATATTTTGTTTACATCCTTCATGAATTATTTAGTTAAATGAATTTAAATGAGGAAAAGTCAAGTGTGTCATTTTAAACGAAAATTTCTTATAAACTATTGAGTTTACATAAAAAGTCATTAATATCTTTTTTGTAGGAAATTTTATTCCCTACAAAATTTTATCTATGCATTTTTACCCTACGACGGATATTTTAACCACAATTTATATCAAAAGATTCCACATAAATTTTATCAAATTTATCATCGATTCAAATTATAGATTGTGAGCTTATAATTGAAATTATTCAGTAAATATTGAATTTACGTAAAAAGTCAATCAATACTTTTTTGTAGACAATTAAATTTCCTACAAAATCGTATCTATACATTTTTACCCTACGACTGATATTTTAGCCAGCATTTACATCAGAAGATTCAACATAAATTTTATTAAATTTATCATCGATTCAAATTATAAATCGTGTGTTTAAAATCACAATTACTCGGTAAATATTGAGTTTACATAAAAAGTCATCGAATACTTTTTTGTAGACAATTAAATTTCCTACAAAATTGTCCTTAGATTTTTTTTCCTAAACCCAATAGTTTCCAAGTTACATTAATTTAAACCTTTCGGAGTAACTATGGTAAAGTAAAGTAATAAATCTAAAAGCAAAAAAAAAAATCAAGTCAAGTGTGTCAGTTGAACCAACGGTGAAACGGGCAAATGCAACCTGATAAAGAAAATGGTAACGTTGATCCATCGGTGTCGGAAAAAGTTAAGATTTAACAGCACTATGTGTGCGGTTCAGAGCTCGATTCGCGGTTGATTGAGCTACCGCCGACAATTCCTCTTTTACACTTGCAACTGCTCATACATTACACTTTATGACTCTTTAACAAGATACTTCACATGTCAGATGATCTCAAGTCCTAGAAACTCTTTTTATTATTCATTTTTTGCTCCTTAAAACTTTTATGAGCCTTTTATTATAATGCGCCTTTATAAAATATTGAATTACTTTTTTACATTTCAATGGATACATCAGTTCATGTATTTTTCATAACATTCAAAAAAAATCTATAGCTTGGATGAATATCAAATTTTTTTATTAAAATATTAAATTTATTTAAAAGCGAGTAATTTTTTTTTAATAAAGTCTGGGTCTGGGTCTAGGTCTAGATCTAGCTCGAGCTCTAGATTTAACTCTTGGTCTTATTGCCAGTGTAAAGTTAAGTAATAAGGTAGTAGTTGAGAGTATAGGCCAGTAGCTGAGCAAATTTTGGGCGTCGTCGTACCTACAGTAGTATCGAGCGACACCGGGGAAAGCCGGGACGCCGCTCGCCGTTGCCATGACAACCGACAGACTCGCAGGACTTTTCGCGTTCAAGTTAAACCCGCCTGGCAAACTCACGCAATATCGTTAAACCAATTTAACACATTCAATTACTACTCTACCACTTATATACCTATATATATTTATATATTATGTATTATTTAAATTACAGGATCATTCTTTTTGAACCGGGAAATTTGAATTTTAAATTTGGAGTAAATATTTTTTTTTTAGTTAATTCGTGTAATTAATTTTTGGTAATCTAAAAATTAGTTATTGGACCTATAGTATTAAATTTGAAAAATTTTTTATAGAAATCAATTTTTAATTCAATAGAATTTTATTTTTAATTCAAATTTATATACCGGGGACTTGGAATTGTAATTGATGGTAAAGTATTGGGTTTAAAGGAAAAATCAATCAGAGGTTTTTTGAAGAGAATTTAATTTCCTACAAAATCATTTCAGTACATTTTTGTCGTATCTCTAATTCTTGATCCAAAATTTGAATTCAAAGATAAAGAATATTTTAAAAAATAAATTCTTGCTCCAATTTATATATTATACATTTAAAATTAAAATAACTCATAAATTATTGAATTTACGTGAAAAATCAAAGAGAGCTTTTTTGTAGAGAATTAAATTTCCTACAAATTAATTTCAGTATATTTTTGTCATATTTCTAATCCTTGATCCAAAATTTGAATTCAAAGATAAAGAATATTTTAAAAAATAAATTCTTGCTCCAATTCATATATCATATATTTAAAATCAAAATAACTCATAAATTATTGAATTTACGTAAAAAATCAATAAGAGCTTTTTTGTAGAGAATTAAATTTTCTATAAAATTGTCCTGAAGCATTTCTACCAAAGTTGCATAGTTTCCGAGTTATCTGAACTAAACCAAACTCATGTAGTTACTGGGACATTTACGAGGTAAAAATATCGAGTGATAAATTTTATATCACTTTTACGGTACAAAGATGATTGTTCGGTTTGGAAGATAGCCAGATAAGAGCAGAGGTCCGGATTTGATACATATATAAGCCAATCGGCTATAGAAATTGTATCGAGAGTAGTGGGTAGCCCGGGTGTCGTAACCCGTAACCAGGTTTTTGCAACAGCAGTGGAAATATTAACAGCAGAATGAACGCCCAAAGGGCTTCGAGTCTATTGTAGAGTTTGAAAACTCATGTAGAAATAGCGAGCGCTAAACCAACAAAAAACTCGGCTGCGAAAACCCCCAGGGCGTGAACCCGCCGAATAAAAATTCCCAGGGCGATGACTTCTTATTATATTTTTTTACCTACTCCACTTTTATTTTGTTTTTTGTTTTAAAACTTTTTATTATTATTTTTTATCTCACTGATTTTTTTGTTGTGGTTTACTTATGCAACTCACTCATTGCCATTTGTTGAGAATTTTTTTTTTTTTTCGTCCACAAGCTCACTGACCGAGAAATGCCGCTTTTGTTTGCTTCAGTTTTTTATTTTTTGTTTCCCAGAGCTCGTTGGTTTATGAAAATACACGAATATAAAAGGGAAATTCATAAAAAATGTAAATTATTATTTTTTAATTTATAAAAAAAATTTTTTATCTTGAAATTAAATGAAATTTTAATTTAAAACTCATGTTCAAATTTTTATTCAAACCTTTGACTTGAATTTTTAAAAAATTTTTGAATTTAAATTTTTACCGCCAATATTCAAAATTAGAATTTCAAAAATTAATTTAAAAAATAAGTTATCAAAATATCAATCAATTTTTTTGAAAATTGACTGAAGTTCAATTTTTACTCAAAATATTTAAAATTAAAATTTAAAAAGTTAATTTTTAAAAAAATTTTTTAAATTTAATAAAACATTAATTAATTTAAAAAAATTTTTTGAATTTCAAAATTTTACTTTAAATATTTAAAATTTTAATTTGAAAAAAAAATTGACAAATGTTGAAATTTTTAAAAATTTATCAAAATATTAATGAAATTTTTGAAAATTTGCAGAATTGAAATTTTTACTAAAAAGATATGAAATGAAAATTTTTAAATTTAACTTAAAAAAAAATGTTAAAATTTATCAATTTATTTTAAAAAATTTTTTGAATTCAAAATTTTACTCGAAATATTTAAAATTTTAATTTTAAAAAATAACTGATGAATGTTGAAATTTTTTAAAATTTAAAAAAATTCAAATTTTAACCGAAAATATTTAAAATTAAAATTCAAAAAATTAATTTAAAAAAATGAAATTCGTAAATTTTGAAATTTAAAATTAGACCTTTGTTAAAATTTAAAAAAATATAAAAATATCAATAAAAATTAAAAAAATCCGTCATATAAAATAAATGACTTTGAACATACATCCGATCTAAATTTACTCTGGATTTCCCCATGAAATAATCATCCAAGTACAGAATATTTTTAGATTAAAATTTTTTTGTCCTTAAACTAGACGAAGGACACGGCCGTTGCCAGCAGATCCTTTAAATAAATTCTTAATATTTTTTGCTCAGCATGAAATGCTAATTTTTTGTTAACCTTTTACTTTAAACTCTACATGCTAGACTTAATGATTCATAGAAAAATTCATGAGACATTTTATTTAAATATTTTCCTTTTTTTGCTTTTGTACTCTGACGAGCACAGTCGTTGACTGTAGTAAAGAAAAGAGAGTAAGCACACAATTTAATTCTTTTCTTTTTTTATTTTTTATTTACGTTGACGCCGTCTGTCATTTCCTTATCTTTTGTCGACGCATTTTAAAATAATTCTTTCATTTATTTTTTATATATCTAACAATTGAATCAACAGAATTCAAATTTTCAAATAAAAAAAATTTTTAAATATTCGCGTAAAAAAAATAATTCCAAAATTAGCAGATTTTTGTTCAATTACAAAAAAAATATAAAAAATAAAAATATGCACATGTAGAAAATTTTAAAATCTACATGTGCAATTTTTTCAAATATTTTTTTTTTCATAATTTATCTTTCAAAAAAAAGACCAAAAATTATTTAACGTCGGCTGACTTTAGAATCATGTAAAAAAAATCTAGTTTGCATAAAAAAATAAAATCCATAGAAAAACAGTATCCAGTATTACTCGTCCAAGCAGCGCTAATTAAATTAGTTTGAAAGTTTAAAAAAAAAAGTGTATTTTTTTGAGGTCTAGAGTTTCCAATTCATGTAATGCTCCGTTAGTTAAAACATCCCAACTCATCGTTACTAATAAGTCAACAACTTTATCTGAAATTAGCGGTGAAAATTTAGTAATTAAAGACATTCGTAATGCGTTAGCTTTAATTATATATTTGAACAATGTCTACATGAACTATTTACCGAGTCTCATTACCGCTGATTCAGCAAACGGTTTTTATGTCAAACAAACTAGTCTTTGTTCTAAAACAAAAAACTTTCTTCATAAAAAGATAACAAAAAGACCTTTTAAATAGATTGTCTTGTTGAAACAGTAAGCTATTGACAAGCACCAGCTTTACCGACTGTTGCGCATTCACGCCTTCGCAAATGCTGCCGCGGCGGAAGCGTCCCCTAACTAAACATCCAATTCTCCGGCGTAAAATCATAGCGAATTGAAGACCAGGAACTGGATCTACGCTTGATCTATCATTTCCTTCTAAACTATAGATCCTACAAAAAAAGTCATCATAACCTTTTTTATAGACAATTTCACGCTCTACAAAAAAGTACTACAGCAATTTTTACGTATCTGATCAAATTAAACCACAATTCAAATTCAAAGTCAACCGGGTCTCAAAATCCTCAAATCTCAGCCTCATACTTTAAAACTCAAATAACTCGTAAACTATCAAAGATGGCTAAAAAATGTGTCTATAGTATTTTGTAGCTCTTGAAATTTACTACAAAAAAGCTCTGGAGCCTCTTTTCCCTAAAACCAAACCCCGGGCCACAAAGTTCAAAAACAAGTCAACCTCCATTACTATCCCGGGTTACAAAAAAAAATATATAGTTACAACAATAATATATATATTTAACATGTAAAATAACACTCCAAGGCTTGTTTAGATCCGACATTGTAACAAAAAACCTGTCACTCGATCCTCATATCTTCAGTACATATTATTTATAAAAATCATCAGCATCACTCATGACCGCCCGAGCGTAGACGAATAAAATTGCGTCTTAGCATTACGATAATCACAACCGCGATAAAAAAAGGGTGTGCGGGGAATTTAAGCACGCGTATTATACCGTCAACGTCGTAATAATCTATCGAACAAATTTAATCCGTATTAAATATATATAATACATCCACACATCAAAACACGGTATCCAAGAATAGACACGTGTGGTTTGCGGTGGTAACGTTTTTTTTTTTCCCATACGTCCACCATCTTAGGTCTCATGTCTTGTGTCTCATGTTTTTATTGTCTTTACACTTAAAAAAAAATATATGTATGTATGTACATATATATATATACCACTAATTTTTTTATGAATTTAAGAAAAAAATAAAATAATTAGCAGCCTACATTGAAAATATTGACAGCGATCTCTATATATTTTTATTTGTTATTTAACATTACATATATTCATATATATTTATAATAATTTTTTTTTTTTATATGTAATGCATGTTACGTGGGACGAACTCGAGTCTATATAAACCGCACCCGGCTGGTGCCAGACGTTGAGTTCTAAGTTGATCCTCTACGCGACTAGTTTAGTTTTATATAAAAAGTTTCGCTGGCATTTAAATTTTGTGGTTTTTCGAGGGATTAGATTTGAATAATTAATTATTTATTTATTATATTTGGAGTTATCAAGATGGAAACAGTTGTTAAGGTAGGAAGAAGTGTTGGTGGGGGAGTTTTTAGGGCGGCTGGTGCTGTATTACGCGGTACGAGACGAATTTTATCGGCTATTCCACTACTAGGTATTATCGTTAAGGAGGATATTGATCAAGAAGTTGATAAATATACGGTATGGGGCTGGATAAAAAATAGGATCTGATGCATGACGTCCCCAAATGCTTGTGTTTATTACGCTAATAAACTTTCCTGGCTGTTGTACACGGCTTCCGGTTTCTGTCTAATGGCAATGAAATTTATTCAGATCGTGTGACTTGCTATTTTTTTATGTAATTTAACCCTTGTTAATTAAGTGACACTTTGGTGGGCTTTATATTTTTTTTGTTTTTTAAATTAATTGGTACTGGATATTTTTTTTTTTTCTCATAGTTTGTAATAAAAAATTTTTCAGTTTGTTTGAAATTCATTTTTTGTAATTTTTTTTTTTAAGTGACACTGCAGAGGAATTTTTTGTATTTTTAATTTTTGAAGTTCGGTTCTTGAGTAGAATTTCAAATTTTTTTCTGAACGAAATTTCGCTAAAATTACTGTAACTTTTTTTTTTTAATTCGTACCGTTTTTTGTAAATTTTTTAATTGGGATTCAAAATTAAAATATTTAATTTTTCCAAAATAAAAAAAAAATTAAGAAATTTTTATTCAAATTTTTTTTTACAAAATTACATTAAACTCGCATGTGAAAATAAAATTTTAACAAAATTTAATAATAAACTAAAAATAAATGCAAATTATACTCACTTCTAAAATTTTTTTTAGGTTTGCAATAAAAAATTTTTGCAGTTTGTTACTAAAATTTGAGATTTTTTGTAAAAATTTTTTATGTTTCAAATTACTAACGAATTTTTAACATTTTTTATTTTTGAAATTCAATTTTTTATTAAAATAAATTTCAAATTTTTTTTTCATTCAAAATTTTGTTTAAATTAATATCAACTTTTTATTCAAAATTCGTGCAAATAATTTTTTAATAATTCTTTATTGGATCTCATAATTCAAATTTTTAATTTTTACAAAATTTTCACAAAAATTTCATTTACAAAATCAATAAAATTTGCTTTAAAAAAATAAATTTTTACGACAATTTTTATGAAAAAATTTTTCATTTGAAATTGTTGACAAGATTTTTGTTATTTTAATTTTTGAAATTCAATTTTTAATAAAAATAAATAACAATTTTTTTTTTTCACCAAAATTTCCATTAAATTTTCCTAAAAATTTCTTTTTTCTTTTAAATTCGTACCAAAAACTTCTTATAAATTTTTATCAGAATTCATAATTCAAATTTAAAATTTTTCCACAATTAAAAAAAAAATTTTTTTAACGAATTTCCATTCAAATTTTTTTCACTAAAATTCCCTTTACAAAATAAACAAAATTTGCATGAAAAAATAAATTTCTAACAAACTAATAAAATTTACTAAACTAAAGTCAAATAATTTTGAATTATTCTCTCATATTTTTTTTTTGTTTAAAAAAATTTTATTTCATTCCATTGAAATTACCAAAAAAAAAAAAAAATATATATAGATATATATAACTTGAGTATGACTCGAAATATAAGTATATATATTTGAATATATATTTACTCATGCATAAAGTTAAGCGTAACAATGAGAGTGCATCATTCAAAAATAGAGTCTCGGTTTGCAATAAAACGATTCTCGACTCGAGTATATAAAATAAATTCAGCTTCAAGTTTCTTCAACTATCAATCTCTTAAAGGCTCTTCTTCACCTCTCCAGACTTTTTGTCCACATCAATATCAATATCAACATTACAGAATTTCCATTGCCTCCTTGTTACTTTTTTAAAAAATAAATAAAACAAAAAACTTAAACAGAAGTAAATAAAAATAATAATAGACCGGAAATTGCGATTTGAACGTGACTAGAAAAATAAAAATTTCTATTTCCTCGATAATAAATTAACTTTATATCGACCTCGGGAAACTTAACTCATCATCAACTCAATGTTACATTGAACTCTTGTTCTTGTCGTGGTATATAAAGGTCGATTACTTATTTTATGTGCAGTTGAAAGTACATTACTGTTGGATTGTTAAGTTCAGTCAGGCGAGTTGATGAAAAAGAAAAAAAAAAAATAATTTTTTAAATAAATATCAGACCTAAGATCGAGTCACTAAAAAGAGAGTTAATAAAAAAAATTGGTAGCCAGCCAACAACGCAGTCTTTGGTTTTATATATGTATATATATATATGTATATATATTTATATAAATTTATATTTAAATAAGGAAGATTGCATACGTTTATTTTCATCTGGAATCTATATTATAAGTGACTGGTGTCTCATTACCGACAATTGTACGCTCCCGATTTCAATTTCCATGGGGAACATTCAATTTGTCTTAGATATACATATACATATATTCATATATATGAGTATAAAACTTTTATGTGAAGAGTAGACGTAGTTTCTTGTCTTGGAAGGTACGAATTTTAAATTTAGAAGCGGAAGTCAGGGGAATCGATAATAAAAGACCGGAATTGGTGATAAAGTTTCATTTAGAATTTCATATTGCGAAAAGTATTGCAGTTTTAGACTTGGGTTCATATAAAAATTTTTTTCAAATTATAATTTAAATAGAAAAAAAATTTATTAAAATTTTTATAATTAATGTTTTAATTCACGTAAAAAAAAAAATCAATACATTTTTAATAATTTGAAATTTTTGTCTAAAATTTTCATTATTTTTTTTTAAAATTAATTTTGAAAAATCAACATTAAAACAAAAATTTGACATTTCTAAAAATTTGAAATTTTTGTCTACAATTTTTATAATTTTTTTTAAATTTTCGTTTAAAATTTAAAACCAAAAATTTAAACTGATCCAAAATTTTCATCAATTTTTCTCCAATAAAAAAAAAACTAACTCAAAAAAATTTCTCCCAATTAACCAAATAACTAATTAATAAAAAATTTCAGGGCGGTGAGGAAGGCGAAAATACAACCGAAGCAGCGAGTCCAGCAGAGGACAAATCAGCAACCAGTCCAACAGACTCTTTGCCCGAGTCAAAGGACGAGGAGAAGGTTTCCCCCTCAGCTGTGACCGCAAGTCCAGCGGATGACAACAAAGAAGCACCCTCATCTCCCGCCCCAACTCCCGTCCCCGAGGCCAAGAAAGAGGACATTGAAGTGCCAGTGGAGAAAGTCGAGGTCAGTCCAGCGCAGGCCGCCCCAGTAGAAGTCAAGTCCCAATCACCACCACAAAAAATATCACCACCGTCTATCATTGAGAGGAAAACCACTGAGGACTTTCCTTCCCTGCTTCCATCCAGTCCGCCCCCGACCCCTATCGACCCTTCCCCCCTCCAGCAGGCTCAGCAGGCCGCCCCAAACGCCACCGCCCTCGCCGAGGCTCTTAAACCCGCTCTTAATTCTAATAATCAACATCCACTCATCACTAACGAGTCTAACAATAAATCTAATGAATCTAATGAGTCATCAAAAGCCATTGATAATCCCATAGAGTCTGATGTCAAGCCAGAAGTCATTGCACCAGTAATCGAATCTATCGAAATCCAGGAACTGGATCAAGATGTTGAAAAAATTCCAGAAGTTATCGATATCGTTCCTCAAGTTGTTGATGATGTCTCTGAAATTGTCGATGACGTTTCCGAAGTAGCCGATGATCTTACAGAAGTTGCCGAAGTCGTTCCAATAATTGATTCCGTCTCTGAAACAATAGAACCCACTGCCGAAATAGTTGACACCGTTACCGAAATAATTGAACTTGAAATAGAATCAGAACTCCCAGATGCTCCGATACTACCATCAGCACCTAAAACTGAAGACATGGTAATTGAAACTGAAGAAGGACCAGTTGCGGTATCAGCTGATGATTTAGAAGCAGATGTCCCTCCACCTTTACCAGAGTCTCCAATCCCGGTACCAAAAGCTTCTGCAGATTTGATGAATTTCATGGCATCTCAGATATCTGATGACTACACTTTGTCATCTGAATTGTCATTACCTCCAGCGGTTGATAGTGTCGATACTAAAGTCAGTGAGTCTCCTGAACAATTGCCGGCACCTCAGGACGATGATTTGCCTCCACCGCCACCTCAGCCGGAGTTTGAAGCTGAGAAAGAAGAGGAAATTATAAAGGTTGAGGATAACGAAGTTAGTGATAATGAAAAAGTAAATGATAACAAATCTCCCAGTCCTAAAAGTCCGACAGAAGACCTTCTGACACCGCCTGCCAGTCCCAATCCATCCGTAGAGTCCTCGCAGCAAGACAAATTAGACAAACAAGAGCAGCAGGATAAAATGAATGGATACGTTTACGATAAATGCGAGATTGTTATTAATGATAGACTGGCTGAGACAATTGACATCAATGATGATAATGATAATAAGCAAGAGGAAGTGACAACTAAAGACAGTTTGTTCCAGAATCATCAGGTGATTAATAGACACCAACTACTGGCATGAATCGGACTATTCAGTTCACACGTGGCGATATTTATTATATTGTTACGTCGTCATTTGATATACATATATATTTCATAAAGCGGATGGTGAATTAACCGCGCCTGGTCCATCATCTCCTGTATCCTGGACCCTGTCGTTTAAATCCTCGGGTTCATTGTTTTTGGTCAATGAACTTTTTAGTATTGACATTTATTAATTGGTCACATTAATTCATTATTTATCCTCATCCTTCATCTGCCTCTTGGTTTTTCGACTAACGATTTCAGTCATTTTTTAAGATTTTAGCAGCTGGCTTTTTTAACACTTGTGCTAATTTTTTTGAATTTATTAATCATACTTTATGTTGGTTTGAAAAACATTTTGAAAAGGGCGCGAAAATTTGAATATTTGAAAAATCGTGTTTTTTTTTTTTTTTTTTTTTTTTTTTTTTAATTTTAAAAAATTTTCGAATAAAAAAATAAATACTTGTAATTTTTTTTTTGTAAATTTGTAAATAATCTTTTGAATTATTTGAGGAAAAAAAAATTTGAAAAAGGCGCAAAAATTTGAGTGTTTGAAAAACCGCGGTTTTAATTTTTTAAAATCAATTTTTTTTTAGCCACAGACAGAACTAAAAATTTGATTAATTGATTAATCAATTTTTTAAAATTTTGTTATTTGAAATTCGCGGGTTGTAAGTTTGATTTTTTTTTATATTTAAAAAAAGTTTTCAATAAAAAAAATAAATATTTATAATTAAAAAAAAATGAAACCGGAAGTCTAAGTTCGTAATTAAACGAAATGGAAATATTTGAATTATTTAAATTTTACCGCGCAATTAATAATTTAAATAACTATATCAAAAGTAATAAAATATATGGAAATTAATAAATTACATAATTAATAAAAAAAAGCATTTAAAAGCCAGCAGTAAATAAAAAAATCTCATTGATAGACAGATATTAAATGAATTATAATTAATTACCGTGTGAAATTTAAAAGTTATATTTGGCGCATCTTGGAGCATTATCGCATGTCAGAGTGAATGAACGAATTTTATTAATTTATTTATTTAGCATGTAATATATAATTTATTTTTAAACTTTATTTTAATCAATAATTTCAATGAATTAATTGTAGAGCATACCAGAAGTTGAAGCTCCAGTTGAAAATAACGTCGCTGAGAAAACGGAAACTGTTGAAGAAGAAAACAAAAGTCCAGTACCACCAGTAGTTTCTGAACCACCAGCATCACTTGGTCCTGCTATTACTGAAGATGTTACTTCAGTTACTAAAGTACGTAATTTTGTATAATTAATTTGTATCATTATTATTGAGTAAGTAATTAATTAATTAAATGATGAATACCTAGAGACTAAAAATATTTGCCGAGCAGATTTTTTAGTTCTTGATAATTTAAACAAAATAATGAAAGAAAAATAGGGGCCAACTGACTATTAATTAATTTTTGTAATTTAATTAGTTGAGCTTTTTTTATCAGGCAATAAATAATTAATGTAATTTTTTTTTTTGACAGGCTGTCGAAGAGATTGATATTAATGAGAAAGCTGTTGCAGCAGCAGTAAATGAAAACATTGAAGCTGTCAACAAAAATGTAAGAATTAATTAATTAATTTTTTTTTGTTTAATTATTTACAAGTTTTCATATTTAAAAAAAAAATCACATTTATTTAAAAACTTACGTGATTAAGAAATTACGAAATAAAATTTATTTTATTTTTGTGAAAAAAAAAAAAAAATAAAAAAAAAAAAATATAAAACTTGTAAATTATAATAGGGAATAAAATAATAATAATTTTAAAAAATTTCAGGAAATAATTGCCGAAATGAATCATCAAAACAATCTCAACGAATAAACGTCATCATAAAAATTGTGTATTTTGGGGTCGAAGAAAAAAAAAACTAAAATTTTTTTTTTCTCATTAAAACCAAAAAAAAATAATAATTATATTATAGATATGTATATTTGGACCATTCCTGCAATTTAAAACCTGAAACAACTCATTTTTTTTTACGAGCAGCAATTCATTAACATCAACAACAAACAACAGCAACAACAACGTCAACATAATTAATTAATTTAAAATAAAAATAAAAAAAAACTAAGAAAAAAAAAAAAAATTGTAAATCAACAGTTGCCACGAGCGTTCGTCACAATAAAAAAAATCAACTCATTCGTGCGCCTAATTAATGATTATTAATTTGTATTTTAATTCTGACTGACGGCAGGATGGCGGCGAGTTTTTTTTTTTTTTTTTTTTTTTTTTTTTACAATTTGATAATAAAAAAAAATTAAATAAACGAATGGTAGATTTAACGCTCGAAAACAATAGATTAGTTAATACGGCAACGCATTAATTAATTAATGATTAAATTAATTAATTAATAAATAAATAAAATAATGATAACAGTCCTGACATTGGGCCGTGCCCAATAAGGTTTTAATATTAAAAATTAATAATTAATAATATTAATAATAATGATAATTATTGATTAATATCCTCTGCAAATAATGTAGAAATTAAAACAAGTGTCATTAATTGTTATTAAGATATATTATTATAAATACGCATAACTAATATTTTATTTTATGTTTTTTTAATTAACGAGCGATTCGTTTATTTTATTTTATTTTTTTTTAAATGTATTTAACTCGTTTATTTTTATTTTTAAATTTATAACAAAGGAATTAAATACTCAAGGTGCCGGTTTTAAAATCTCCCCATGCTATTAATTGTCTAGTGGTTAAAGTAATGATTAATTAATAATTAATTGATAATAATTGAAACATACTGTTTTAATTTAATTATTTATAATTATTATGGTGGTGATTAATGAGTGAATGGGGGAGATTAGAATGGTATTGATGCGGTTATGGCTTGGAAATTTAAAAAAATGAGTTTTTTTTTTATTTTAATTGTAATTTAAATATTTTTTATTTTTTTAATTAATTAAAATTACGAGTGATTAATAAAAATGATTAAACTTATACGTGATTAATATAAATTATTTTAATTAATTACGTGAGTTTAATTATTTTTAATGTAAAAATTAATTTAAAAAATTATGGCCTTTAATTATAATTAACATCAATAATTTTAATTAATTAAATTAATTACAAGTTGAATTAATTATTTAAGTCTTGAAAGTTATTAATTAATTATTGAGACTTGATAAATTAATTAATTAAAATAATTAAAGACATTAAAAAGTAAAATTTTATGACTTAATTATAATTAACATCAATAATTTTAATTAATTAAATTAATGACTCGAATTGATTATTGAGACTTGAAAAATTAATTTTAAAAATTATAATTAATATTTAAATTAATTAAAATAAAAAAAAAACTCATTTAATTGTACAATTGAATTAGTTAAAATACCATTTATTTAAATTGCACATTTTTCACACGCGTCTTGCGCACATTTTTAAATCACACGAACAAACTAATAGAACAAAATAATAACTAATTATAATAAAATATTAATTATTAAATTGTAAAACAATACGATAGTTAACTTTTAGCCGAGCACATGTAAGTGATATGTAATAAAATATTTAAAAAAAAAAAAAAAAAAAAAAAAAAAAAACAATTGCATATGTAAAAAAAAAACTCGCTGGTTATCTATCGCCTATTGTTCTTTTATAATGTCGCCTAATTAAAGTAAATAAATAAATATTAATATTAATAATAATAATAATAATTAATAAATATTATATATTAAATATTAAATGAAACCCGCCACTACCAATTCCAATTATAAACTTAAAACGGTACCTTTTTAAACCTTTTTCATACGATATTTATACGTTTATACCTTGATAATTAAATATATGATAAAAAATTAAAAAAAAAAAAAACGAAAATAATTGAGAATTAATTAAATATTTAAGGCCGTTTTCAATCAGTGCCTCCACTTTTTAAAAAAATTAATTACTTTCAATTCTAATGTATTAAAATTTTTATAATTAATTTTTAAAAAATTGCGAGTGAATTCCGAGTCATTGCGGATTTTATTTAAATTCAAATTAACTCTGATTCGGCAGGAAAAAAATCTACCCGCGTTTATTTAAAAAATTTTTTACAGTTTGGAATTAAACAAAATTTTGAAAATAAATTTTAATGAAATGATGTCAAAATTTTGTGACTAAAATTTATTTAAAAAATTTTGTTTTACTCCTAATTGATAATTAATTTTTTAAAGAAATTATTGCTTCAATTTTTA
Source organism: Microplitis demolitor (assembly GCF_026212275.2). Classification (NCBI taxonomy): domain Eukaryota; kingdom Metazoa; phylum Arthropoda; class Insecta; order Hymenoptera; family Braconidae; genus Microplitis; species Microplitis demolitor. The sequence continues at coordinate 16,453,665 of NC_068553.1, forward strand.
AAAATAAATTTCTAAAATTTTTATCCACTGACGTTAGGGTAAAAAAATATTTTAAAAAAAGTGGGGGTAATGTTTGAGAATGTCCTTAAAAGCCTAAAGACTTTTGTTAAGGCAGTAGAATCTTAACAATTTATAAAAATTAAAATCTTAATATTTATAAGTGTTAGAGGTATAAATTAATTTTAAAAATAATAAATTATAATACTAATTATTTTGACTGGCATTTAAATCATTAAACTAAAAATATAAAATATTAATAGTGAAAAAAACTAATTAAAATTGTATAGTAATCGTATGAAAATTTTCCGTAAATAACGATAATTAACAACGAAATTAATTGAAGGAATGAATTAAATTTTTTTATTTAAAATGTAAAATCGTGATCTCGCCGTCACAACTAAATTTAAAAATAATCGAGGGCAAAATTATTTTAAAATTTAAAACTGAATTAATTCCCGATACAAAAAAAAAAAATAATTATTTAGATTTTTTTTTACTTTAAGATTTATTGTAAGGTCATATTATAATATTATTTACTTGTTTAAACCGTAAGTCGAATTTAAAAATTTATTATTATAATTGTAATTGTAATGGTAATGATAATTATAATTATAAATTGATTTATTAATTAATTAATTAATTATTATTAATAATATTTTTGTAAGTAATTTTGTGTCGGGGATATTTCTTAATAAATGAATGATTAACGCAGTCTTCAGTATGATTCGATGAGCAGTTAATAGTAATTATTATACATTTATCGATAATCTATAATAAACTGTGAAACAATTGTATAATTACTTATTTCATTATTTATAATTTAGATCTAATCATTCACTATTTTTAATATTCCTCTTATATTTTTTATCCTTGCATTAATTATCGGTACTTATTGCAGGTAATTATTTATTTTAAATAATTGATATCATTAATAGAAATATATATGAATTAGGTATGTAAGTAATGATGATTATACGAATTTTTTAGTGAAAAAAGTGTATTTGTTTTGATTATAAAGTCAACAAGATGGCGGCTTTATGCTGATTCAAAATGGCGGCGAAATTTTTTTATTTAAACGCGGGTTTTTCAAAAGGTAACTAAAGTTTTTTCGATTTAATGAGATAATTGTTGAGGAAATTTATTAATTTTGTATGAAGATTGATATGGTGACATTTAAAGAAGTTAAAGCATGATTTTGAATGAAAATACGTGACTATTTAAAAATATGTTCTTTGTAATTTATCGAGATAGCGGCTGGATTTCAAAATGGCGTCCAGTAGGACGAATTAATGCATTGACAATTGAAACTGATGATGAAGTATTTTACATAATAAAACAGAAAGAAGTTGCCTACTAAAATTTATTCTACGGTTATATTGCCTATGAAAATGTTAAATATGTAATTTAATTGCATAAAAAATAATTGCAGTTCTATTGCCTACGAAAAATAATTCTTGATGATTGATTGCTATTTAATTGTGAACCCAATCAAAGAAATTCCTAATTAATGTAGATGCTCCTGATTTTCCTGAGACAATCTTGTACTTGAGGAGAAATGATCAACAAAGACCGATCACTTGATAAAAAAAAGACGATTGATCTGTAAAATATGAGAACCGCGGTAGTCTTGACAAAAGTATAACTCGCCCGGTCCATAATAAGACATTGGGTTGAATCTCACAGTCGACTTAGGGAATCACCTGATCAGCTCACTAATTTCTGATAGAAAACTCTGTCAAGTTTTACAGTTGCTATTGTCAAGACTACCGAGGTTCTGATATTTTTCAGACTAGCTGCGTTTTTTTTATCAAGTGATCGGTCTTGACGTTGATCATTTCTCCTCAACAAGTACAAGATTTTCTCAGCAAATAAATCAGAAGCTTGTCTACATTAATTAGGAATTTCTTTGACTGGGTTCACAATTAAATAGCAATCAATCAAACATCATGAATTATTTTTCTAGGCAATAGAACTGCAAGTATTTTTTTTCGCAATTAAATTACATATTTAATATTTCCATAGGCAATAGAACTAGAATAATTTTTAGTAGCCGAGCAGTAAAAAAATATTCTAGGCATTCATACATTTAGCAAAAATAATAATACAACCAATGCTTTCTCATAATAAAATACTATAGGAGTTAAAAAAAAATCTTTAATTACCAAATCTTTACAAAGTCCATAAATTTCATACATAAATAATACTAAAAAACATTTATTATTATAAATCACAGTAAAAATAAATTCAAAGAACAGCTTCAAGTGTTTTAATAAAACAATCCAACTGGTCACGATCCATCTCGACATTGATGATATCTTTTATATTTTTTTCCTTAACAAGAAGGTCCAGTTGGACAACCGGCAGCTTCAAAGAGGCGACATGGCTCGAGCCCATGATCATTTTCACTCTCCAGTCAAAGTCAGTCACCGTCGACTTTTCTCTTTGGGACACTTCTGTTATCAATGCGCTCGTTAGTGTGTCTAGTCGCACATTCACACATGATATTATTTTTGTTTTTATGTTTTCAGGCAACTCGAGAAATTCTTGCGGCATCTGAACATCCAAGCGACCAATCAATTAATAAAAAAAAATATTCAAATTCATCAATCAATTAATTAATTAATTTTAAAAAAATTACCTTCGTCGTATCACAGTAAAGTACCAGAGGATTTTTGAATAATTTAATAATATATTTATGAAAATATTTATATTCATCGTTACTCCAACCTATATTTACAAATTGCTGATAATTTGGTCCAGGGTAACCGCAAATTTCATCAATACATCCATGGAAAAACTGTAAATTAATTATAATTTTAATTAAAATTATTTAAATTAATAAATAAATTAATTAAATGATGAAAAACTACCTGAGTAAATAAATTTTCATTTGAAGGATTAGATAAATATGAGTTTAAATTTTCAAGTTCCATATTTACTTTATTAATTATTTTTATAAATTAATTAATTAATTGATAATTCATTATTCTATTAATTAGTATTATTATTATTATTTATTTTGAAGTTTGATTGTCAAAATAAATATAAATTTCTGGTTATTTTTCTGTAAAAAAATTCTCTAGACTTGAAAATTAAGTCTAGGGATTTTTGGCGGCTAAGGATGAGTTCGAAAAGTCGCGCACGCGCAGTAGTTGAGAGAAGAGTTGGGAGAATAGACTCGCGGATAGAATGTGGGAGTGAAATTTAAACTCATAACGTTATAACCTTAGTAACAAATAAGTCGGAATTTGAGTGAAAATTAAGTAAGAAAATAATTAAAATTAATTAATTAATCAATTAACTGAATGGTTTTAAAATTACTCGGCTAAACAAATAGTCGGGTGTATTTTGAAATAACCTGCGAGCAGCTGTAGCTTGAAACCTTGCATGTTTTTTTTTTTTTATGTTTTGAATATTTGTATTAAATTCTGCTGGAATTTTATTTTGATTTACGATTTTAAATTTTTCTTCTATTTCTGATAATTTATTTTTCAAATATTTAAATTTACCGGGCAAGTAATAAAAATAATTCATAAATTATTAACGGAAATAAAAAATTTCGAGTATACTTTTTAGTCAAATTAATATAATTATTGACACAAATGAATTTTAATAAAATTATTAAATTTCATTTTTGAAATTTCGTGCCAAGATGGCGCTACTGCGCGTCATTGCATTCGACGTTCAAATATTTGCTAAAGTGGAGGTGGGGGAATGAGTTGCAAAATCGATTACTTCGTACCAACTAGCGGTCCAATAGCAACAGTCAGTATCATAGACAATGGCAGCAGTAGTCGAGATCTTTCTTTAGTACGTTAGAATTGAAACACAGTAGTGCAGTTAATTCACGGAATTGTCCATAATATTTATTGCTAATAGTAATTGTTTAATTAAAATGTGCAGTGTTTGTTAAATTTTAATTGTGCAAAGTGTCTGTGGTGTAGTTGAGTGTTGAGTGTTCAGTGCTAGTGCAGTATTGCTGATGGTTGATGCTGATGTCTTCCAAGTTCCTGATCAAAATCATCTGGCATCGTCTGGTGGGAAATAGCAGTCAAGTGACGTTTTTTAGCTGCTATACACTTGGAGCAATTTAATTCAAATCTCCAAGTGTATTAGGACACCCTTCTGCACATTATTTCCCCACCAAGGTTTGTTCAAACACTCAGGTGTTTTTTTTTTTAATTTTCAAATATTTTTCTATTATATTCCGCCGCCATTTTATTTTGTACGATTTTTAATTTTCTCCAACTTCTAATAATTTATTTATCAAATATTTAAATTTACCGCGCAAGTAATGAGAATAATTAAAAAATTCTTGATGAAAATAAAAATTTTCGAGTATATTTTTTAGTCGAATCAATATAATTATTGATACATATAAATTTTAATGAAATTATTAAATTTCAATTTTGAAATTTCGCGCCAAGATGGCGCTACTGCGCGTCACTGTATTCGACGTTCAAATGTTTGCTAAAGTGGGGGCAGTCGATGAATCGCAAGATCGATTGCTTAGTATCAACTGACGGTTCAATAGCGGCAGTCAGTATCATCAACAATGACAGTAGTAGTCCAAATCCTTCTTTACGTTTGAATTAAAACGCAGTATCGCAGTTAAGTCGTGTAAAATTGTGCAGTGATTGTAAAATTTATCTTTTGTTAATTTTAATTGTGCAAAGTGTCTATTGTGTAGTTAAGTGTTGAGTGTTCAGTGCTAGTGTAAAGTGTTGCGACTTGCTGATGCTGATAACTTCCAAGTTCCTGCGCAAACTCATCTGGCATCGTCTGGTGGGAAATAGCAGTCAAGTGACGTTTTTTTAGCTGGAATACACTTGGAGCAATTTAATTCAAATCTCCAAGTGTATTAGGACACCCTTCTGCGCATTATTTCCCCACCAAGGTTTGTTCAAACACTCAAGTGTTTTTTTTTAAATTTTCAAATATTTATCTATCATCTCCCGCCATTTTATTTTGACACGATTTTTAATTTTTCTCCCATTTCTAATAATTTATTTTTCAAATATTTAAAAAAATTTATGAGACTCAGAAACAAAAGTAGGGATTTTAGTTTTGCGCGCGAATTCAAAAAGTCGCGCCTGCGCAGTAAAGAGGAATTAAAAGAACTTACTCGCTATTAGAAATCATAACGTGGGGATAAAATTTAAAAACATAACCTTGGTACCAAACAAGTCTAAGATTAACCGCAATTCAGTAAACAATAAATATATAAAAATAAATATGTCAAATATATTAGAAGTCGACGAGTCGATAATAAATAAAAATTTGTTGCTGCCAGAAAATATAAAACAAGATGAAGACTTGAACAGTTTGTTAAAAAGTTTTGAGTCTCCAGTAGCCTCAGTGACATTCAAACCATTTCCTGGACTTTGCATAAAAGCAAAAACTGACAGCAATGACAAAGTATTTATAAATTTATGTCATACTTCAGAAATACCACCGCCTGTTGATATAACAGACCAAGAATTCCATGCTCTGCTTGATGAAGATCCGCCATCCTGGTCCATACCCATGAGCGTCGGCTACGAGAGGTTTGAATCCGCAAAAGACGGGATCAAGTGTCCGACTTATGACATCGCCATCAACACAAATTATTTCAACAAATGTCAGAAGGAAAAACATTTTCTGACATTTACTATCTGGACAATTCTGTCTGCCATCGAAGCCAAGTACAACAAGACCCTCAATGCTGAGAACTACGTCGTGCTGAAGAACCGGAAGGTCACTGGAACTCTGCACGAGCATCGGGTAGAGAAGCGCGAGGCCAAGAAACCTGGACAGTTGATTGCCGAGAAGAAGAAGCCGCTGATTGAGGAAATATGTGACAAGAAGACTGGAGATAACAGGAGCAAGAATGAAGAGGAATCTTTTGTGCTGCTGAGAGAACCCAAGGATGGGCAGATGTTGAAGAGCATCGGGTATTTCAAGCTGCCTAATAAGCTGGTTGATGACAAAGACATCAAAGTTGAGGTCAATCAGGAGAGAGTTGTCGTGGGCGTTGATAAATTTCATTATTTGGTTGATGTCTTTGTACCTTTTAGTATTAAAACTGATAAAGTTGTTGCTAATTATGACCCTAACTTACAGGTAATTTATTTATTTATTAATCGCCTAAAATATTTTTTCGTAGATAAATTCTTACTGCTCGGATACTAAAATTTATTCTAGTTCTATTGCCTTTGGAAATATTAAATATGTAATTTAATTGCGAAAAAAAATAATTGCAGTTCTATTGCTTAGAAAAATAATTCATGATGTTTGATTGATTGCTATTTAATTGTGAACCCAATCAAAGAAATTCCTAATTAATGTAGACAAGCTTCTGATTTATTTGCTGAGAAAATCTTGTACTTGTTGAGGAGAAATGATCAACGTTCAAGACCGATCACTTGATAAAAAAAAACGCAGCTGGTCTGAAAAATATCAGAACCTCGGTAGTCTTGACAATAGCAACTGTAAAACTTGACAGAGTTTTCTATCAGAAATTAGTGAGCTGATCAGGTGATTCCCTAAGTCGACTGTGAGATTCAACCCAGTGTCTTATTATGGACCGGGCGAGTTATACTTTTGTCAAGACTACCGCGGTTCTCATATTTTACAGATCAATCGTCTTTTTTTTATCAAGTGATCGGTCTTTGTTGATCATTTCTCCTCAAGTACAAGATTTTCTGAGCAAATAAATCAGAAGCTTGTCTACATTAATTATGAATTTCTTTGATTGGGTTCACAATTAAATAGCAATCAATCAAACATCATGAATTATTTTTCTAAGCAATAGAACTGCAATTATTTTTTATGCAATTAAATTACATATTTAACATTTTCATAGGCAATAGAACCGTAGAATAAATTTTAGCAGCCGATCAGTAATTTCCAATGTACGAAAAAAATATTGCAGGCAATTAATACCTTTCTAATTAATTAATTAATCTATTTATTTATTGGCTCATTTGGGTTTCAGGTTTTGAGATTGGATATGCCGGTTCAATTGGAATAAAAGTAACTAAATTATATTTATTTATTTTTTTTTTTTTTTTGAGACAGACTTTGTAGTCATAAAAAATATCTAGACATTGTTTTAATTAATTGAAATTTTTATTGTAAATAAATTCTGTCTTCATAATTAAATATTTAAAAATAATTATATATATAATTATTTATTTTTATTTTCAGGTTTGAGGACTAAAAAAAATATTTTTTAAGTAAAAAGAGATAAACATAAATTTATTAAAATACAAAAAATATAATAATTTAAATTAATTAATAAAAGATTTAACTTAAAATTCATAGTAGAATTCTTTGCGTCCAATGCCCACTGCCGAAAATAACTGCGGGAGATAATGAATCGTAAGAACCCCGAAGATAAAACAAAATATAAATTTATAAGTCAAGTCGGTGACTATTTTCCAACGGTTTTCGAGAGAATTTTCACTTTTCATTAACACGTCGGCGTCTAGATTTAAAATCCCGCTTATTACTCGGTAAGTTATTTTTTTAATTATTATTTTACTTAGTACTATAATTGAAAATCCTAAAAATGTCCTGAGTAAAATCACTATGACGGTTTGATATGACGGTAAATTAATTTGATAAGGCGGTGATTCTATTGGAGGTAATATTAGTCCAGTCTTGTAGTTGAGCCAGGCTCCAAAATGAATTCCTGACGTCACTGCTACCACCATTGCAGAGTCACCTCTAAAAAAAAATTTTTGGTCATATTTATTATGTCCAGAATATAAATTAAGTGATTGGTTAATAAAATTACAAATTTTCGATCATTAACCAAAAATTTAGCTCGGGAAAATTTAAAATTAATTACAATATTTCAAATTCTTAATTATTATTTTTTATTCACAAGCAAATAAACGATAATTAGTTTGAAATAAAAACTTTAATTAATTTTTTTATGGTAACGAGCTGAAAGTTTTGATTAATTATCTTAATTTTAATTTTTTTTAATAATGATTATATTTTTGAAATTTTGAACAATTTATTTTGAAGAAATTAATGTTTGATAAATTGAAAAATTAAATTTTATTTCAAAATTTAATCCTACGATTTAAATAATTTTTTTTTATTTGAAAATTTTTTTCAAATTATCAAAATTAAAATTTTATAAATAATTTTTTACAAAATTAAATTTTATAATTTTGAATTTTGATACTCAAAAAAATTTGAATTGAAATAAAAACTAATTAATTAAATTGACTTACAATTAATTGAGATATTTAATTTTTTTTTATCAATAAAATTTTTCGAATTTAAAAAATTCAAATTTTGTAAGTAAATAATTTTTTAAAAATCAAATTTTATAATTTTGAATTTTGATGCTTGGAAAAATTTGAATTAAAATGAAAATTAATTAATTAGATTGACAATCAGTCAAGATATTATTTTTTTTTCTGCTATTAATTATAAAAAAAAATTAATAAATTACCTTGTGGGTGTCCAGCGATCACTGCAAGGATAATACACGATAGTAAGAACACAAATGATGATAAATATCACGACAACTATGAAATTAGTTACTAAATAATAATCAATAGTTCTAACTATCGGTACCAGCACTATCATGAGTACTATCGCTAGTAATAAACCTGCGATTATATCTAGTACCGTGTGCATGCCGAGATAAAGGCGGCTTAGGCAAATTAACGTACACCTAAATGGACAATTAAAATATTATTAATTAAGAATTGAGCTTAGTTAATTAGAGTAAAGAGGGCAGTAGAAAAGAAAGTGTTTTTATATATTACCATGTAGTAACAATTATTAATCCTACCGGTACAGAGTAACTGTAACGATTGATAGTAAATATTAATATGCTAAATGGAATAGCGACACTTATTGCCGCGTGTGTTGACGGCATTCCATATTCCTGAGACCATTTATTCTGTAATCTTATTGCTGGTGGACATGCTGGTCTAGGCCAACGTATTACATCTTTCAGTACTTGACCTAAAATATATGTTTTTATTTATTAAAGAAAATTCAAAACTCCCGCGAAAATTTAAAAGTTATTAAAAAAGTAAAATTGGTTTTTTGGCAATATCTCAATAATTATTGAGATTATGAAAAAACTATAAGAGACCTTTTTTGTAAAGCTTCAAATTCTCTACAAAAAAGGTATCTTATAGTTTTTTTGTAAACTCAATAATTATTGAGATAATTTGAATTTAAAATATCTGAGGACTGGGATTCCCTGTCGGTTCAAATTTAATCGAACATAGAATTTTAAAATTTGAAAACGAAACCTTATTTATTGATTAACCAGAGTAACTAATTACTGAATTACGAATTAAATAATAATTAAATAATATATATATTTAGTTTTTTAAAGAAAATTTAAAATTGTCCCGCGAAAATTTAAAAGTTACCAAAAAAAAAGTGTCATTGGTTTTTTATTAATATCTCCTTAAATATGGATTTTTTCAAAAAAACATAAGATACCTTTTTTGTAGAGTTTTAAATCCTCTACGAAAAAGGTATCTTATATATTTTTCGTAAACTCAATAATTATCAAGATATTTTGAATTTCAAATTTCTAACTTTTGGGATTCCCCGACACGGTTCAAATTTAATCGTCTATAGAATTCAAAAATTCAAAAAACCAAATCATGTTTCCCGATCAACCAGGTTAATTAACAAGTGAATAATAATTACCTATTGTCATAATAATACCCCATACTAGAACAACTCTGCGGCCAACAAGCGCGTCGATGTTCCAAAACATAAAGGGTATGAACGTCGTGTAAAAAATTTCATCACCAAGCTCAGTACTAAACAAAAATAAATAGTACCAATAATAATTATTTATTATTGTCAACTTTTCAACTTTGGTTATCTTATTCCCATCATCATCATAATTATTATCTTTATATAAATTTTTACAATAATTATTTTTATCATCTCTTATGTCACATAAATTAATATCATTTCTCAACAAACATCCATTTGTATCTTCATCACAATTTACTTTACTTTCTCCATTTATTTCTCCATTTTTGATATTTTTTTTTTTTGGTAAATTTTCCTTATACTCGACACCAAAAAATTTTTGAATTTCTGCCACCAGCTCTGGTTCTTTTAAATAATTTATGAAACTATTCATTATAAATAAATAAATATATATACTTATATATATATATATATTTATGTATATATTATATTATTTATACACTTTATATAATTTTACTTATCACCCGCGAATTTGCAAAACATTTAAATTATTTATTTTCAAGGATAACTTTTTTTGAAAGAACTTTGAATCTATAGATAAGCGCGAATATTAAATATCGATAATGAATTTAAATATTAAGAGTTGAGTTGTTTTTGTGGTTGTGATGCAATTCAGGTGTTTGTAATTTTAAAATTTGTTTAAATAATTTCAAGTTTGTTTAAACACTTAGAGCTCCGGTAATGCGCTTTTTTAAAGTTTGTTTTTATATAAATATAGTAATATGTAGCACAAGTTGCCGATATTTTTTGCCGCATTAGCCATTTGGATTGTTTTAATAAATATATATATATATATATATATTTAGGTATATATAGTTTGGTAACAATAGTAACAATAACAATAATAATAATAATAGTGGGTTGTATTGAGCTGTATGTGTTGCAAGAGTGATGATGTTGTGTGCAATGGTTGCGTGTAGTTACAATGTATCGTTGTATTTTCTATTCATTGATAGTGAACTTTGTACTTGTACAAAGTTACGAAGCAAATATTTGTTTCAAGATGGCTTTTGTTGTTTGTTCGGTGGCTCGCTCTATTGATACAGTAGTTTTTGAGCTGATGGTGAAGATCCGTGATAGCTATTTTGATTGCGGCACTGATAGTAATTCAAGATTTTAGTCAGGAAAGTGATGTCAATTAGTTGCGATCAAGTCGACGTCAATTTCAGTATTTGTTCATGTTGACGGCAATATGTTACTAACTGTCCGCCAACTTGTCGCCTATGTTTGTCAACTAATGGATGCCAACTTTTGCCATCAACTTACTCAGCGTTAGCATCTGGTCGTGAGTAAAGTTGGCAGCAGGCTGGCGACGACTATTGGCAGCATTTTGTTGCTAAGTTGACGGCAAGTAATCGCCAACTTTCTAGAAAGTTAATAGCAAGAGTTGGCATCCATTAGTTGACAGAAAGTAGCCTTCAATTTTCCCAGAAAATTAGTGATAGAAAGTTGGTAACAACTTGCAGTCAACATTTACAAAAACTGATGTTATCACTTATTTGATCGCAACTAATTGACGGCAACTTTCTGACCAGAAAATATTTTTATCAGGGTATGGAAATTCACAACCGAAATATGATGTCAAGTTTACTGCGAAAATCTGATGATGCTAATAGTTGACGATAACTTGCAGTCGATTTAGAAGTTAAATTTTTCTCAATTCGAGTTTTCTTTTCTGGCGACTTTTTGTAGGATTGAAATACATTTTTGTTTTTCAAATTTTTTTTTCCACAACTTAAAGGAAATTTTCTGATTCAACCTGAATTTTTATTACGGCTGTAAGTCATATACAGTCAAAATTTAAAATAGTAGATTTTGACGTCAACTTATCCAAAAACACTATAGAGCAGGTTTTCCTATCAGAGAAATTCTTGTCAAGTTGGCCGCAATAAATTGACATCAACTTGGCGCCAAGTTGAGTACTGTAGAAAACTGTATAAATTGCAAGCAATTCGCGGGAAACTTTTTATTCAAATTGTCATCATTATGAAAAAAAAATTCATATTTAAAAATTATCATATTATTTATTATCATAATCTACAATAATTTTCAATATTAAATAAAATGTAATTAAATTTAAATTGTTAGACTGAATACAATTGAAAAGCGCATTATTTAATATATATATATATATATATATATATAGAACATAATCAATACAAAAGTGCGTATAATATAAAATAATATTAAATGTCCTTAAATAATTTTTTTTTTTTTTTTTTTTTTTTTTTATATTGCGATATTATTAATAACTACCATAATTATATTACTTACATATATATATTTATATTTATATATATTAATATAAATGTAACACTAAATCATGGAAAATATTTGATTTTTAACCTCAGACTAGGCACGTGTCCTTAATATCCATCTTAAAAATAGGACACTATCATAATAAAATTAAAATTATTATATTTATTACACATAATATATTAATTATTAATTAATATATATATATATATTAAAAAAAAAATCATGCCCTTACAGATCTAATAATTTATTTTTTAGTCTCATTACTAATCAGATTAATAATTAATAATTTTTTTTTAATTAATTAATTAATTAATGATTATTAATTAACGCATACTTCATAAACACACGTGTACAAATTTATGTACAATTAAGGTATAAACGTAATTAGTGCCGTAAAAAAAATATATCGAGTAAATTTGTTGATAGGCACGAAATGCTTTGCATTTTTTTTTTCACTATACGGTCAATAGTCTTTGCAATTAAACAATTTGGCACGTACTTTTCTTTTTGTTTTCGTTGTGAATTAGTCACTTACGGATTTTTGTTAATTATTAATTTCAACTTCTATGTCGGTTATGATAATTCATGTGATTTGGAAAGTTGGCAATTTCGTCGAATTTTTCTTTTTTACGAGGACATCTTCCTTGACGTTTTATATAATCACCGAATTCACATGACGGCATTGCACATTCTTCATTTTGTATACATCTATAAATATAAATATTTATTTATTGTTAATATTCATATAATTTATAGAAAATTTTCTTAGTTTCTGTCTAAGTTCCCAGTTAATTAAAAAAATTATTTAATTAGGGTGGAGTAGAAAAAATAAAATTTAAGAAAAATAAAATTTCTGTAGTTACGCCTGACACAGAGAAATTTATGGTAACTGTTCATAGTATGATTATAAAATATTAGCCTATAACATTATGGTAATAATTACCTAGAATTATGGGATATACTCCCATAGTTTCTGGAAAAAGTTTCTATAGCTATAACTATGGAAACATTTTCTGTAATTATGGTAAAATTTCTTATACTGCATGGTAACAAAATTATGGTAATCATTACTGTAATATTATCGTAATCGTGATAATAAAATTATGGTAATGGTTACCATTACAATTTAAAAATTCCTCATATTATGGTAATCATTACCATAATATTATAGTAATCATTACCATTCATGATGGTAATCCTTGTTATATAATGTTATGGTAATGATTGTCATAATGAATAATAATGGTTACCATAATATGATGGTAATGATTACCATAACATTTATAAATTCCTCATGTTACGGTAATCACTACCATAATATTATAGTACTTATTACCATTCATTATGGTAATGATCGTCATAATGAATGGTAATGGTTACCATAATATGATGGTAATGATTACCATAACATTTATAAATTCCTCATATTATGGTAATCACTACCATAATATTACAGTAATCATTACCATAATATTATGGTAATCCTTGTTATATAATGTTATGGTAATGATTGTCATAATGAACGGTAATGGTTACCATAATATGATGGTAATGGTTACCATAATATGATGGTAATAATTACCATAACATTTATAAATTCCTCATATTATGGTAATCACTACCATAATATTACAGTAATCATTACCATAATATTATGGTAATCCTTGTTATATAATGTTATGGTAATGATTGTCATAATGAATAATAATGGTTACCATAATATGATGGTAATGATTACCATAACATTTATAAATTCCTCATGTTACGGTAATCACTACCATAATATTACAGTAATCATTACCATAATATTATGGTAATCCTCGTTATATAATGTTATGGTAATCATTACCATATTATATGGTAACAGTTACCATAGTAGTATAGGAACTATTACCATAATGACATAGGAATTATTGCCATAATTTTATAGGAACTATTCCGATATCGTATAGGAATGAAACCCATATAAATAGGAATGGTCACCATAATTTATATGGCTGTCATTTCTATAATCGATATTTAAAAACACCTCTTACTATACGATAGGGGAACTTTTCCCTTCTATATATTGTAATTTTTACCGTAGATTTCTCTTCGTGTACAGTAAAAATTCTATAAAATTTTGAAATTTTGTAAAATTACTAAAAAATTTTTTTCTAATATAAAAATAAATATTTGTCTTTACTATCAGCCCTTAAATTTTCAAATTTTCATATTTTTCAAAAATCTCAAAAAAATCTAATCGAAAATTGTAATTTCAACTCATAAACCAAACTAATAAATACAATTATTTTTTTTAAATAAAAAAATCAAAAATTTTTTCTAACTTTCCCTTCAATAAAAAAAAAAAATTTTTTTTTAATTAAATTACATACATTTTTTTTTTAATTTTACTAATTGCCATTAAGTACAAAAAAAAATAAAACTTACAATCGATCACGTAATGAAAAATATCCTTTGCCCCTCCTTGCGCGATCGCAGTCTTGGTCATTTTCAAAACAATCACACACACATTCGCCATCAAAATTCATTCTCGGCGTGAATTCCGATGGGCATCGGCACCTGATAAAAAAAAAATTACTCACCGCCTTTGAAATTAAAAAAAAAAAAATAGGTTAACAATCTTACGGTTTTTTTTGGACAGGCTTCCTAATATTTTGTGGAACCAGTGATGGATTTTGTCTAGTGACTTGAGATTTGAATTCATTGCTGTCTTGTAGTTTATTATCACTTTGCATGCCATACTCGCTCTTTTCACGGCACTCACATTCCGTGTGATTGTAAAAGGAGAGTTTCTCCACGACACTGCCACCTCCGATGCTGGTTGTCTGTAAACCAATAAACATATATATATATATATATATATTTATATAAAGAAACTAAATAATAAATAATCGTAATCTTGAGAATTGACTTAGCATTAATGTCATTTGTTCATTAAATATATATGTATATATATTTTTTTAAATGTACGCGATAGTAATCTCGCTTAGGGTGCGGTAAATGCATCAGGTGACTCATATATTAATGCATGTATCATATATATTTAATATATCAATGCTACTGTCAGCATTTAAGACACAATCTTCTATATCATCGTTGCAACACAGTCTCCGTGAGATCTTTTATTTTATTTCTTACAAATAAAATTACACAAAAGCCTTTCAATCATCGCAATTTCATTTTTTAACTTTTAATATTTATGTCTCAATTTTAAATATTTTAAATGTCAGAATTTGCATTAAAGAGACGTTTGCTCCAGGCAACTCACGCTCATTTAATCCTTCTTAATGATTATTTATTTATTTTCATTCAAATTCAACGGGTCTGAAATATGACTTACTGTAAACTCGGGTTCAAATTGTTGTATTGTTTGGAAATTTTTTTTTTTGAGAGCTTGCAATGCATAGTTTTGGCGGTTTTTTATTATTATTTTGTAAAAAATTTTTTTTAAACAGGTAAAAATAAAAAATGAACAGAATCGAAAAATAGAAAATTTGAATCTTCTCTTTTTTAGTCCGGAATTTTATTTCGAAAAATTTTTGAAGGTCAAATTTGACTCCCGGTTAAAAAGTTCAAAATTTCAAGTTTACAATACAATTTTTTTATAATTTTTACGATAATTTGATCACGAGTCAAATTATTTTAATAGACGGTCACTTTTCAAATTCAAATTTCGCGCTTAAAAAATTTCAAAATTTGTAATTTGAATTCAAATTCTCGCACCGTTTGAAAAAAATTTGGATTGACTGCTTGGAAAATTTATTTTTAAATTTTTTGATAATTATAGCGTCAAAATTTTTTTTTAATAACGATAAAAATTCAAAATGACCAAAATAAAAATATAGAAAATTGAATCTTCTCTTTTTTAGTCCGGAATTTTATTTCTAAAAATTTTTGAAAGTCAAATTTGACTCTCGGCTTAAGATGTTCAAAATTTCAAGTTTACAATAAAATTTTTTAATAATCTTTACGATAATTTGATCACGAGTCAAATTATTTTAATAGATGGTCATATTCCAAATTCAAATTTCGCGCTTAAAAAATTTCAAAATTTGTAATTTGAATTCAAATTCTCGCACCGTTTGAAAAAAATTTGGATTGACTGCTTGGAAAATCTATTTTTAAAAATTTTTGATAATTATAGCGTCAAAATTTTTTTTAATAACGATAAAAATTCAAAATAATCAAAATAAAAATATAAAAAATTTAAATCTTCTCTTTTTTAATTCTGAATTTCATTTTAGAAAATTTTAAGGATCCAATTTGACTCCAGGCTTTACAAGTTCAAAATTCGATTTTTCACAATTTTTTTCAATAATTTAGTCACGAGTCAAATAATTTTAAGAGCCGGTCATATTTCAAATTCAAATTTCGCGCTTAAAAAATTTCAAAATTTGTAACTCCGGTTCAAATTATATTATTATAATTACAAACAAATTACCAAAATTTTTCATAACATAATTTCGAAATTGTGTTCCAAAGTCAAGTATTCAAAAAATTTTTGCAGCACAAAAAGTCATCACAGTCCAAAACTATAAATTTCCAATTAATTTAAAAAAATAATTATCCTACACTTCAGTCGCAATGTCAACGACAATGCAAAAGTAAAACATAAAAAAAATATTTATTAAAATAAAACCTCGAGTCAAAGATCTATATAGAATTACATATATTTTGTCTGGATTTTATCTGTTAAGTCTCAGATGTCGAATCCTCAATCATCTTGCTCATGCGTATTATTCTAGCCGCGGGTGATAACAATTTAATGCTCAGTGGATTGCGTGACGGCGAAGTCTTTAAACTAAACTTAAATTTAAACTCAATCTCAATCTCAACTAAAATAAAAGATTACCGGTTACAAAGAAAGAGTCCACCATATCCATCGACATGGACAGCCTGATGGGCATAGTTTTTATTTAAATCCAAAGCTACCAATTCCCGTCAAGCTTTCACCAACAATTTTTACTTGCGCGCTAAATGGACTTGACTCCAGGCAAAAAAAAAACATTTTTAAATTTTTGAAACTTCAAATCGTAGACACAAAATTATTTTAAACAAACAAACCATAAATTTACATATTTCCTGTTACCGAACTCTGTTCAAACAATTGGATTTTTTTTCTAAACGTTTTATTTATGAGCATGTAGATAAGTTATCAATTTACATGAGACGTTTATTCAGATACCAGAGACATATGACTTTATTTTGAAAGGTGCTGAAGGGCATTAGCTGATGACAGGTAGCAATAACCAGCCATCACTTATTAACCACTATAATTTGTGGTGGACGATAAGTAAATACATAAATCAGTGTTGGGAATGAGACTAGGTCATATCACATATCAGTGATTGAGATTCTTAAGAAAAGTTAATGGCATGCAACCGAGCAAACTTACTCGTACTGAGAAATAAAACACGTTCTCTTGATTCACGATTCACGATTTCATCGCGGAATTAACATATGGGCATTAACATCCGTCACTTGCTGACAATCTTGGAGATTTTATAATCATGATTTTATTTATTGTGTAGTTTACTTGTTACTTATGTTAATGTATAGGAGAGACTGATTTTTTACAGAAAAAAAAAAGACTTTTTTTTTTTTTAAATTTTCATTTACCCGCATGAAAATATCATATATGGTAAACATATATTAAAAAATATATGTTACAGATATAAATATATAGGTGATGATACATGAAATCTTATATAGAACTGCAAATAGATTTTGGCCGATTTTATTATATTTCTATATATGTTTTATCTTATATGATTTCATATATTTTCGTATAATTTCAATATATTGTTTATATATTTGAAAACTTATAATTTTAATATATTTAAAAATAAATGTTATTTATATATGGAAACAAATAAGAATATATATATAATTCATCATTATATGCCACGATATATGTACCATGTATTTAACTTTATATATTTTTGTATATTTTTCGATATATAGAAGCATATAAGTCTCCCCATATATGTAAGAATAAATAAAATATATTCTTTTCTGTCTTTTTCTCTCTGTTATAAGATTCAAACATTGTGTTCAGAATATATATATATGTGTGCTAACTTACAAATTTACATATATAATTATCAATATATGTAATACATATATGTGCTAACTTATAAGTTTACATATATGATTATACATATATATAAAATACATGTATTAACTTATAAACTTACGTATATAATTAATTATATTAAAACTTAGTATATTATATATAAGAAAATATATATCGTTTTTGGCCACTTATATGGTCCCATATTGATTATATATTTTTCCATATATATTTATCATACATGGTATTTTCATGCGGGTAGTCTAGAAAAATTAGAATCGCAGTAGTCGGTCTTAATCATACGATTTTTAAATTTTGGAAAAAATGGCGGGAAATTCAAATGTGGAAAAAAATTCAAAATTATAATTATTATTATTAGGGAAAGGTGGGGCAAAATGGGCCCCTTAAGAAATGAGGGCTTATATGTAATATAAATGTCAGCTCATTTTGCCCCACTCTCCCCTAATAGAGGGAGGGGAGAATGGGCCACTTAAAATTTTGAGTGCCTCGAATGGCTTGACTATTCTTTTTTTTTGTATCATCAATTTTTATTTATTTTTTAAATTGTTAATTTGATTTTTTGATTTTTGACTTTTCGCTTAGTTTTTATTATTTTGTTTTTTCAAAAATTCCGCCTTTTTGTCGGAAATACTGTTTTTTTTTTTAATTCTAAAGTGCAGTTACAGTACTGTAGTTAAAATGCGCGCCCTATGGATGACTATTTTACCCCCTAGTTTTTCTAGATACTTCTTATAAACATTTACAAAAAAAATTTTTTAACTTCCCGCCATAAAAATTTCAAATTTTCAAATGTTATTTTTCTTAAATAATTGTTTCGCATTTTGCCCTACTCTTGCCTACACAAATAAAAAAAAAATTTTTATTTAAATTAATTATTCCATTTATTTTATTTGTTATTCCTGGATCTTAAGAAGCCCACGTGTACCCACGCAAACTGATGGCTGATTACGAAGATGCATTACCTTCCTCGTGAATGGGATACCATTTACTACTTTTACCGATCCCAGTATTTTATTATTTCTTAGAATAAAATTAAATACTTTTCAAATTTTTTACGCACGTCAGGCAAAATTTTCATCGAAATTATCAACTAATTAACCAAAAAAAAAAAATAAATAAATAAATAAATTCCACTGCATTAACCTCAAAATTCGAGTTTTCATATTCAACCACAAATTACTTACTTACCATAGGGCAGGGGTAAAACGGTCTCCTATTTCGAATCCCCTCAAAAATCTAAAAAATTTACTTTTTATTTTCGGGGCAAGTTGGACATAAAAAATCTTGAATATTTTTGAAAATTTTACTAACGCGATTGTAAAAAATTCAAAGGAAAATTTCTGTCATATATTTATTGGTTTGGAAATTAATTTTTAATGACCAGAGCCCATTTAATTAATAAACAACTAATTACATAATTATTTTTTGCGATTTCTATAAAATAACAACAATAATTACTTTAAGAAATGTGTCTGCAAGAAGTCTGCCGGTTAATAGAGGCCATCGATCTTCTCCCACCGTCAATACAAACGACAACCGGTAATCGATATAAAATTTCCTATCGAAAATTTTAACGAAGGAAGCAAAATTTCTATTATCACCCATTTTTCGGATGACAATTAACGCGAAAAAATTTGAAAAATGATTAATTTCATAAAGAAAATCGGATAACAGCTTGATCGGTATTGAGATTTCTTTTGATTAACGATCTCTTCCGTGATCCGCGTGTCTCATTCCTCAATTCGCTTTATCTCGAGGACATTTCCACGTAGAATACCGTCGACTGTTGTGTTGTATCCAGCTCCTTGTTGTTTTATTTATTTATTTTAAAAGTTTTGTACCGATCGTTCGTACCGACAGTCCACGAGCCGAGTAAATGTAAAACCAGTTCTTGTTGTAAAGTAAATTGAGATATGGCGCTTTAATAATGTCTCTACATACTCCATACTATATACTACATATATATAAATATATGCCACATACAATATACTACATACGGTATTAAACGATTTGTGGTTTTATTTATTTCCTAATGACAGATGCTGACTGTTACTACAAATAGATTTTAATTCACAATCCCGTTTATTTTATTTATGGGTTTCAAATTCCCACCCCCACTCATACCGTAATTACCATCAAGAGAAAAGCAGGGGAAGGGGTAAAATGGACTTTCATTTTACAAAATCCTCGGCTAAAAAATTGCAAAATTTTTTTTTAATATTTTTTGATTTTCTGCTCTAAGGTTAGTCGGGGCAAGTTGGGCCCATGAAAAAAATTTTTTAATGTCTGCATATTTTTCTGTTTACCAAAAACTAATTAATAGGGCTAGGATTTTTGTTTTGATTTAAAAATGAATGCTGTCGAATTTTTCATATTATGGTGAAAATATTGGTCGTATAAAAAAATTTTTAAAACAAAAGTTGTAGAGAATTTAATTTTATATAGAAAATGTCATCTACAATTTTTTCATAAGACTAATAGGAAAGCCGTAATTTCAAAATTGAGATTTTCATAATTATCAAAAATTTGAATCATTCATTATGAATCTTAATTTTTGAATTACGGTAAAAATATTGGTTGTATAAAAAAATTTTTCAAACAAAAGTTGTAGGAAATTTAATTTTCTAGGAAAAATGTCTCTTATGATTTTGTTATACGACCAATATTTTTACTGTAATTTTAAAATTAAGATTTTCATAATTATCAAAAATTTGAATCATTCATTATGAATCTTAATTTTTAAATTACGGTAAAAATATTGGTGGTATAAAAAAATTTTTCAAACAAAAGTTGTAGGAAATTTAATTTTCTAGGAAAAATGTCTCTTATGATTTTGTTATGCGACCAATATTTTTACTGTAATTTTAAAATTAAGATTTTCATAATTATCAAAAAATTGAATCGTTCATTATGAACCTTAATTTTGGAATTGCGTTGAAAATATTGGTCCTATAAAAAAATCATACGAGACATTTTTTTTCGAAAATTAAATTTCCTACAACTTTTGTTCGAAATTTTTTTTTATAAGACCAATATTTTCGCCGTAATACCAAGCATTCTAACTATTCATTCGAAATTAAGGCAAAAAAATTTTTTTTTTTCGGGGACCATTATGTCCTTTCCCTTGAAGTTTTCAAAAGCTATCGAACAAATTACGCAGCTATTTCAATCGATCCTCATATAAACTGCCAATTAATTTGATAATCAACTACCGAAATGCTTAAGTGCTGTCTTGCTCTTCCCTCTATTATAAATCAACTCACTAAATTATTCAAAATATATATCAATTAATATGATACCTGTTAAATTAACTAGACATGATGATGATAGCTTACATTTTATAACTTTTTATCAGCTCGCGGACCACACAGGCTGCTTACAATTTAATTGCACGTTGCTTTGCTGTATAATTAATTATTTTTATTTAATAACTGACTTATATATCAATATTTATTACAGTTTCAAAGCCTTTCTTTACATTTGTTAATTATTGAATTTTAATTATTCATAAATAAATATATACATAATAATTATAGTAATAAATTTTGTAACGCGGCCTTGAGTAAACAATAGACGTCTTTGTTTACATTATTAGCAACTTCATTGTCTAGTTTACCTTTACTTCTTTTATTACTATTATTGTTATTTTTTATTTATTTTAAAATCTATACGTATATATATATATTTTGACCGATACTTATGATTGGAAGCGTAATTAAAGGCAAATTTGATCCATTTCAATATTCATTTATTGTATGATATTGACGTTAGTCGACGTCTAATAATTTTTAGATTTTTTTTAAAGCGATAAATTATTAAAAAAAAAATATTTAAAAAAATTACACATATAGTTTTTGAAATTTCCTACATGTGTATTTTTTTAGTTTTTTTCAAAAGTGACTCGTTATAAAATAAATTATTTATTGTTTACGAATTTCGGAATCATATTTGCATGATCCTGAAATTAGCTGACGTCTAATCATTTTTTGAATTTTTTCAAAGTGATAAACTATAAAAAAATATATTTTGAAAAATTGCACATATAGTTTTATAAATTTTCTACAAGTGCATTTTTTTAGTTTTTTTTTTTTGTAATCGATTTGTTGAAAAACTAAATTCAAAATTTATTGAAAGTCTACTAACTTTAGGATCATTATATTGGTAATGTTTTCCTGACTACATGGACTAGCATCATCAGAACAATTCAATAAACGATTGTAAATTCAAAGTAAACTTTAGCAATTAACACAAGAAAATAGTAAAAATAACATATATGTTAATTGTTAAAATTTACCCGCACGAAAAAATATATATTCCGGCAAAATAGTATTCATATCCGGCTTATATCTTTAGTATTGTCATAAGTACGCCATTTTGCCGGGATATATTTCCGGACATATATTTTTCAAAAGTATACTTTAGCTTACAATTGATTATAGAATTGTTCTGATGGTACTAATACATGTAATTAGTAAAATGTTATCAATAAATTAATTTTTGAATGGATCGGATGTGCCTTTAATCACATGAACAATTATCATTATTGTTCTTGTTTGGTTAGGGTTCATCGATTACTGGTTGATGGCTTATTGTTTATTGTATTTGTTCTTTATTAATTGTATTTTATGTATGTTCATTTATAATATACATCAGCCACTGATATATATTATATATATGAACGGGTCCAATTTTTTGAGGTTATATATTATTTTAAATCGAATACAAGAAGCCTCGGGATATTTTGTAAATTATCTGCAGGTAGTGAACTTTCCTTGTACTCCGTTAGCTAACAGGGCGTGTAATTACGATACATAAAACAAAACAGGAGCCGAGAGATTTATTTATTGTACGAGTTTGTAATAGTGATATTAAATTTATGTTAATTTATTAAAATATCCATACAATATATGGATTCTTCATTCTGAAGACATTTTTTTTTTATTTTTATCGAAATTCGAGCATTGCGTTTAAAGAACGCATTTTTTTTTACAAAATTCATGTCTATGTTGCGAAGGGTTTTTCAAATTTTGGTTATTTTGAAATTTTGACTTTACCATCAAATCACACGGTAAAAATCCGTTCCAAAACACATACATGAGTTCAAAAAATTAAAAAAAAAGTAGGAGTGAACAATATTTTGGATTTTTTAAAAAATGGACTCAAAATTTTTTTTTTTTGGACTTATGTATGTGTTTTGGAATGGATTTTTACCGTAGAATACAATGGTGCAGTCAAAAAATTAAATTATGCTAAAATTTTTTTTCGCGCGAAATTTAAATTTGAAATATATACAGGATTTAATTGATCTAATTTTTAGCATAAGCAACCTGTTATTAAATAAAACAAAACATGTAATATATACACCGCTAATGTTATATACCTGAGGCACTCTGCTTACATTACTTGAAAGACATACGCTGTCATTAATCGCCCACGCGTACTGACTGTACGCACAATTGAAAATTTGCCGTCGAGTAGGCATTTATTTTATTTTGTAACCGGTGTCTACATTAACAATAACCGACGCTCCGAACTTCAACTTTTTTCTCAACTTACTACCCGCAATTCTTGAGCCCACGCTTCGAAACCTATGCACTGCATTTATAGAAAAAAATTATTTTTCTCTAAAGTACTTCCGTAAAAGCTTCATTAATTATTTATCAAGATAAACAATTCATGAATACTTTTAATTTACAAAATTTCTCTTTTTCTTTTAAATTTCCATTTTATTTATAACCCGTCTTATTTTTAAAAATATAAATTGCAAAGATAGTTGAGAAAACTAATTGACTTAATAGATTATTTATAACTTTCACATTAAATCTTTCGTATCGAATTTCAAATTTAACTTTGATTGATTAATTTACTTATTTATTTATTTATTTATTTGCTTATATTCAATTCCATTTATTTTATCAAAGGGTCGGCACATATATATTTATAAATAGTCTTGAAATACTTTTCGTTCAAGGTTAAGTCTAAATATTATTTAAGAAAATATTTACGGAATCAAAAAAAAAAAAATGATTATTATCCTTGACTACACACAATATTATGCTTGTATTTTCTTGGCGAAGGTTAGTTGGGGTTATTATACCCGATTGGCCCCTGTTGATGCAGTTAGTAAGATGTATCGTCGCAACTTAGCGCACACTTGTGTATGATTCTAATATAAAGCTCAGACATGCAATTATAGATAGATTACTTCCACGTTATGAGATAAAAATTGTTATATTAAATATATATATTATTAATCCTCTTGGAAAAAAAAAAAAAAACAAAAAAAAAAAAAAATTTCTTATCACGTGAACGATTTCACACAAGTTTGAAATATATATATGTTATATATCATTAGTAGCTTATGCAAATATTTATGTCGTGAAGCCAGATGTCATATTTATTTTTGTTACGAAATATATTTATTTTAAAAACTAATTATTTAAATAATTAATAATGATAATGATAATAATAATAATAATAATAATAATAATAATAATCATAATATTAATAATAATAATAATAATAATAATAATAATAATAATAATAATAATAATAACAATAACAATAACAATATAAATAACAATAATAATAATAATAATAATAATAATAATAATAATAATAATAAAAATAATAATAATAATAATAATAATAATAATAATAATAATAATAATAATAACAATAATAATAATAATAATAATAATAATAATAATAATAATAATAATAATAACAATAATAATAATAATAATAATAATAATAATAATAATAATAATAATAATAATAATAATAATAATAATAATCATAATATTAATAATAATAATAATAATAATAATAATAATAACAATAACAATAACAATAACAATATAAATAACAATAATAATAATAATAATAATAATAATAATAATAATAATAATAATAATAATCATAATATTAATAATAATAATAATAATAATAATAATAACAATAACAATAACAATAACAATATAAATAACAATAATAATAATAATAATAATAATAATAATAATAATAATAATAATAATAATAATAGTTAAAATTAAAATTGGCTTGATAAAGACAAATTATATTGTTAAAATGTTGCTACATTGTTCGTGTTAATTAAAGATCTGCTAATAAATAAATTTGATTGTGAAATTAACATTCACTAATAGTACAATTGTATATTAAAAAAAAAAAACAACAATAATAATGATAGTAACCGCTATTATTATGATAAAGTAATTTTTTTACAATAAACTGATCTACTTAAAAGTGTCACTCATAAATAACGAGTCATCTTTTTATAATATATTTTTTAAACTAAATGTGCGTTGTAGAGAACTGCGATTTGCGATTGTGATTGTGAAGGTAAATACAATTGCAATACGAAAGTTTCGAGAGCAAGCGAGAGAGATATAAAATTTACTAGACACTGAACGACTAGTTCTAGACGCTGTAAAAATAGAAATAGTGTTCTCAGAGAGTTTGTTAGAGTGTCTCTTTACATTACGGTTGATCTTTAAGTATACTCGGTCAGTCGACCTGGTCAATGCGTAGGATTTACTTTTTATTTTATTATTTTTTTTTTTTGTGTCTAATCGATCGTGTTACGATTACTATTATTTACGCTAAGATTTTCTTAAAGAAAATTCAACATTCTCGTGTAACGGCTTAACCTCATTGCGAAATAATTTTTTTTTTAATTTACTTACTTAGGTTATTAATTATTAATTACTTACTTAATTAATATCATTAATAATTAATTCAATTTTTAGCCAATGTTCGTTTGAATCAGTAAATCAATTCATTAGAAAAAAATCTGCATTTAAAAATTTTAGGTGTAGTTATTCTAAAAGTTGAAAATAAATTTTATTAATTTTATTAATTGATTAAATCAATTAATTAATCACTATTATTACTAATTCACTTTTACTTTACCTAAAAAAAAATATTTTATTATTATTTTATATATATTTAATTAATTAAATGTATTTAAACTTTCCAAGTGAGGCAATAAACCGCCATATTGTAATAAAAAATTATTACCCAATTTTTTTGATTGATTATCAATTAATTTAAACAAAAATGCTATCAATTATCAATCGTTCACTTTTACCACATCAAAAAAAAATTTTTTTAAATTAACTGAGTTAACGGTTCAGTTAATACATGCCTTCAAAAATTCCAGGTGGCTCTAAAGCCGCCATATTGCCCAAAAATTCTTAATCAATCATTTAAAATTAATTACTAAATTAATTATCAATTAAATCGAACAAAAAGATGTCATTTATATTCATTCACTTTTACATTATTCACAAAAATTTATTTCAAATCAAATTATTCATTACTTCATGTAAATAATGCGTTTATCTATCGCATGTGTATATAGCCGCCATCTTGTTTCCAATCTTAATCTCTTTTTTTTAAATTTCCCAATTACTGACTGACTAAAAGTGACAAACTATAAAGTATATTTATAAGTTCACTTTTTCTCTGTCATAAAAAAATTATTTTAAAAAAATCCCACTTATATTTTAGACAATAAACGGTTTTGAAAATCGCAGGTGATATGATCCCGTGAAAAAAAAGACTCTATTAATACTTTTCAAGTAAACTAACCACGTGCGTTAAAAATGAATAAAATCAAAGACCTGTCACAAACATCTTCCGCATTCTTATAAATATTATTATCCATTAACCAGCGTCAATTTCACCAGACCGACATTTTAAGGCTCTAGAGTAAGTGAGATCGCAGTAGCGTATTTTATCTTTTCTTATTAATAATATAAGTCGTTACGAAAATAGAATCATGTCTAGGGTTGTCTTCGTTCCCTTGTGTTCGGATTCACATCGTTAAAATATCCGTACATATAAATATATATGTATGTATATATACATAGTTCCTCCTTCGTCTTTAAAGTCAAGTGTTGATCGCGGTTGTCTGGAATTTACATTAAAACCACACTGCTGTAACAAGTTACCAAGAACAATGCTTAAAATCAACTACATTCCGTAAGTTCAATGGATAATTTCTTAAAGCAGCTGGTCGCTATTCTTTTCATTAAAATATTTTCTTGTAATTTTATTTTTTATTTTAAATTTAAATTCATACCAAATTCCGACATTCAAAATTCACCAAATTTATTGTTTTTATCTTTATGGGGTAACATGGGTCGATAATAAAAAATATTTTGTATGTATTTATTGTACTCGAGTCAAAATTTTTGAATTTGAAAATTCAAAAATTAGGTAAAAATTTTGAATACCAAATTTTACTTGAGAGTATGAAAATTTTATGTGAGTTTTTATTTTTATGGAGAATTTATGTTAAGTTTGGGGTAAAATGGGACAGTATCAAAATTTATCAAATCAATTTTACCCCAATAATGAGAAAATAAATTGGAAAAAATTTTGAATTAAAAACGCGGGAAAATAATTTTTTTACGATGGGGTTAAATGGGTCGGTTGTAAAAAAAAAATTAAGGTGAAAATTTTTTGCAAAAAAATGAATAATTTTATGAAATTAAATTTTTGATAATTTTATTTCAAGATTGGGGTAAAATGGGCCGTTTAAAAAATAATAAATAGTCGATTCTAAAACACGATCTATTAATTTAGAGCCCGATAATATTTTTTTACCTCAAGAATGTGAAAAAAGTTTTTTTCCACATCCAGGTCAATAAATTAACATGAATTTACCCCAAGATTAAGATGTTTAAGACAGAAAAGTCAAACAAATGTCAGTCTCGATAAACAAAATTATAAAATTATCTATTTATTCTAAAAGCATAGAGTTGACAGTTTTAAGAATCTCTTCTGACACAGAAATTTTCTTTTAACGTTTCTTGTGGTACTTGGATTGATTTCGGATTAGACTGAGTAGTTCTCTATTTAAAATACTAGACACGATAACTTTGAACGGTTTTGCGATAACTAATGGCTTGGCCGTAAATTAAATATAAAGCTATTGAGATATAGCGAGTGGTTTTAAATTTAAAAAGAAAGTTTTAGAACTTAAATTCCTGGATAAGATAATTAAAAATTTTATATTTTTTAAATTTACTAAATAACTTTTGCTTTAATGGATTTTATTTATTATTTTGTTGAATTTAATGTGGAATGTGTTGAGTAAATCAGTAATATTTTGGTATTACGGAAGCTTACGAGTTAACTGTAATTTTATTTTAGAGTTTAGATGGTAGGTGTTTTATGCGAGTGACATTATTCGCGCTTTCAGTCTACCAATCACAAGTTTGACACTCGGCCAAGTATCATAATAGTCTAATAATATATTGTTTTTCTTTTTTTATCCCTAACTTTCTGTTTATTTTTAAATTATTTATCAATTTCTCAAATCACTCATTTAAATTTTTAATAATTTTTTTTTTACCACCCATATCTTCGTGACCATTTTAGATAACTTCATATTATGGGTGGTCATTAGAAAGGGAATTTAATTTACTAAAATTTTATAATCAATAAAAAATTTCATAGAGCTAATAGTTTTTAAGATACAACCGTTTAAAGTCTGAGAAAAAAAGGCGCGTAATTTAAAAAAAATATTTCGTACATTTATGATGATAACTTTTGAAAATTTGAAATTTCGATAATTTTTTATCAGGGAAAAGTTGTAGATAATGAAATTTCCTTTCCAAAAACCACCTATAACATATATTTATATTAAATATGTAGTTATTACTAAAGTTTGAAAATCGAAAAAAACAATTTTTTAAAATAATAATAATAGTTATTATAAATTAACCGTAAATAAGATCATATATAAAATGCAATAAACCTTTCACTTAAAATAAAACGCGTAGCAAATTCTCATCCTAAATACCCGCGCTGATATTTCTACACAAATAAATAATAATTTACGGTTTAATATTTTAATAGCCAGTTAATAATTGCGATGTACTGAGCTATTGAGTCACGTACTGACTATTAAGCAAATCAGCTCATTCAATAATTGCATAAATCATAACTATTATTATTATTATTATTATTATTATTATTATTATTATTATTATTATTATTATTATTATTATTATTATTATTATTATTATTATTATTATTATTATTATTATTATTATTATTATTATTATTATTATTATTATTATTATTATTATTATTATTATTATTATTATTATTATTATAAATTATAATTAATCTACTTTTTTCTCTACATGGTTATTTCATCAGCCTCAAAAAAAAAAAAAGTAGATTATTATATAATTAACAAATTAAAATGTATTAAGCAAATGTATTTATATTTATATTTATATTAATAAGCTATCTGACAATCAATCAAGTCCTACATTGACATGAATAATTAATTACAATCGATTGTAAACGATCGTTAAATAGAGCGAAACTGTCATTTAGGGTTTAACGCATTCTTTAATCAATTATTTATTAGTTTGATTTAGTTTAGCTGATTGATAGTTTTAAGCTCGCTTATATAAATATATATATAGATATACAGAAAAAAAGGAATTTTTGGTGCAAAGAATTTTACTCGTCTTTATATATATATATATATATATATATATATATAATCGTAATGTCGCATTGTCTCGGTATGCTATTAAATTTAAAAAATCCGGAAGGAGTGGACGGTATCGATTATCAAGACATTATATTATTTTGTCAGAAGAATTACAATCGCGCTTTTTTTTTTATTTTTTTATTTTATTTAATCAGTTTAGTAATTATTTAGTTTTCTAAGTGTTAACTCGATATTTATTCTACATATATACGCCCACATATTTTATATCTGATGGATATATATTTATGGTTTTTTTTTATCGATTATATATTTTTTTTGCCAATTCGCAGAACAGTTCGGTAATTTAATTTATTTTTTTTTTTATCGAGTCATTTTTTGATATTCTGCAGTACTAATTTGACATTTATTTTATATTATGAATTATTTTGTATACAGAAAAAAAAGTAGTCAAATTTCGGAAAAATTAGTCAATTTTTTTTTATATTGGGGTAAAATGGATCTATAGAATTTTTTTTTTTTTATTAATATTCCAATTTTTTTTGAATCTTTGTATTAAAAATAAGACGAAATTAGTCAGTTTAGATTGAATTTGTATTAATTGGGGTAAAATGGGTCGCTGGTAATTTTTTTTTTAATAAATTTATTTTTTCCATAAACCCAAAAAAAAATTTATTCAAATTTTTTTTTATTTAAGTAAAAGAAAAAATTTAATTAATTTTTCAATAAAAACCGCGAAATTTTTTATTTAAAAAAAAAAAAAATTTTAATGAGAAATTATCAGAGACAAATTTAGTGATTACAGTTTCTAAAATGACTGAACAGGAAAAAAAGTCTAGTGGTATAAAAAAAAGAGTTTGTACAGGCTATTAAATAGTAACACATGTGTAACCAGTCATGTGAAAATATGAGATAAAATATAAGTATATCAGTAGCGGATCAGTAAAGCAATCATCCGCACTATTGAACCACGAGAGATAGGATTTATCGGATACCTGAGATCCCAGAAATGCCTTCCGCAATCTTCGAGGGGATCTATAAGATTGTGAGTAACCAATCAGGAGAATGCAACGTCCGTTTTATTTAACGTATCGATAGATTTATGCAGACAAAATATCAAACTTTTTTGTTTGAGTATGTAACGATTGGTTTAGTCATTAAATATTATCATTTAATTAGTATAAATAAAAGTACTTACGTAAAAGTATAATTCAACTTTGTGAGACTGCTTGGGTACACATGTAAGCGATTCAGATCTACAGCAGCCAGTGTCATCTGAGCATCTGTGAAGAATCGCGCAGTGTGGAATGTAAGTCGTCGAGGGATTTGGATAGACATCTCTCACGGGTATAACTCTCGCACGTGGCCACTGACAGCTACCTTCCCGCGATACTTTCATCGCGTGCTGTAGGGCTTCTCTTATTTCAGCAGCTGCAATCATCGCCAATTAAATATTTATCTTATTCATACTTTTTTTTATTTCTTTGGAGAATTTTAAGTGCAAAACAAAATATTTCGCCCATTTTACCACAACTTTTTTTTTTAATAAAAAAAAAGTTTCACATATTTATTTTTCAAGAAACTTTTACGACCCATGTTGCCCCATTTTCAAAATTTTATTTGTTATCAATATACTGTAATTTTTTTTTTTTATTTCAATACTCAAAATTCATTTTCACGGCCCATGTCACCGGCTTACCCTCCCCCCCCTCTCATAAAAAATTCAAAATTTCCTTAGTAATTAAATTTCAAACCTCAAAAATTATTCAAATCATACTTAAAATAATTCACTTCTTTTACGACCCATCTTACCCCATAAACTCTAAATCCCCTAAATAAAAATTCGAAATTAAAAACCTCAAAAATCATTCAAATCATACTTAAAAAATTTCACTATTTATACGACCCATCTTACCCCATTTTCTCTAAATTCCTCAAAAAAAAAAAAATTCAAAATTTCAAACCTCAAAAATCATTAAAATTTCCACAAAAAAATTCACTTTTTCTACGACCCATCTTACCCTATAAACTCGAAATTCCCTAAAAAACAAAATTCAAAATTTCAAAGCTCAAAAATTGTTAAAATTTCCATACTTCAAAAAAATCACTATTTATACGACCCATCTTACCGCATGAACTCTAAGTTCCCTAGAAAAAAATTTAAAATTTTAAACCTTAAAAATTATCCAAATCATACTTAAAAAATTTCCCGATTTATACGACTCATCTTACCCCATTTACTCTAAATTCCTCAAAAAAAAAAAAATTCAAAATTTCAAACCTCAAAAATCATTAAAATTTCCACAAAAAAATTCACTATTTCTACGACCCATCTTACCCCTTCATTTTAAATTCCCTAAAAAAAAATTCAAAATATAAAACTTCAAAAATTATTAAAATCCCCATACAAAAAAAAAATTCACTATTTATGAGGCCCATCTTACCCCATAAACCCGAAATTCCTTAAAAAACAAAATTAAAAATTTTAAACCTCAAAAATTATCCAAATCATACTTAAAAAAATTTCCTTATTTCTACGACCCATCTTACCCCATGCACCTGAAATTCATCAAACAAACATCCATTCAAAAGTGTCATATAAATAAAAATGATATACAAACAACCCATTTGATTCAACACCATAAATTACACGGGCCATCTTGCCCCATACCAAACTAGCCGTCTACAAACCCCATAAATCATTAGAAAAAAAACTTTAACAAATTGTTTAACATAAAAAAAAATTAGTAGGTGTATTCAGATGTACTTGGTAATATTTTATTGTCCGTATTGTTGATTTCTTGATGAAAGTTCACGAGGGCAATGACTATTGCCGCAATAATAATAACATAACTATGTATTATGACTAGTCGCAGTAACAGTCTGTCTCTCTATTATGCACACAAACACATATTTATATAAATATACATATGTACATGTATATAGTAATGGATACCTCTACCTTTACCTCTATCTCTAACTCATATTCAAACTTGGACTCCGACTCAGACTCCGACTTGGACTCGGACTCGAATGAAATAGCTGTCATTAATTTAACAGTACTCGTATATGATAGTGAGCATAACTCGAGTTATGGGAATCATTATTTATACTTTTTATATATTAATTTAATTAAACTCTTGGTGTAATGTATTCTACAGTAGAGTCTTATTCTTACTCGTAGTGAAACTAAAAACTTACTCTTAGTTTCGAATGTAAGGGTATAGTGTAAGTTGCAAAGTCTTTAGCAGTACGTGTCAATCATCTGAAGATCATACGGGTCAGATAAGCATGATGGTTATGATACAATCGCCATAAATGTGATATGTTGTTACACTCGATCTACAATCTACTCATTCATTCATTCATAATAATATAACAACTACAGATTAAATGTAATTTAATGTTGTTTAATGTAATGTTCTTTAGTTTTCTTTTTTTTTTATAAATTATCGTTATTTGTTGAGATTACATTTTTTTATCTTAAATCTTATCTTTCTATTAATAACTGGGGAAAACTAATTGTGGATGTTATTTTTACATATGACCCATTTTACCCCGATATTTTTTTTTATACTTTTATTTGAAATAAGGATGAATGAGTCGATGAGAAATTTTTATGGTTGATGAGGTAAATTATTTCAGCGACCCATTTTACCCCGAAGTTGAAAAAAAATTAATAGTTAATTTTTTTGAAAACTCTTTTATTGAAAATGAAGAAAAATTAGTCAGAGTTTTTTTTTACGCGGGGATAAAATGGGTCGTATTCAAAATTTTTGTAGTGGGTCATTTTACCCCCAATTGTAAGAAAAAATAGAATTTGATTTTTTTTAAATCCTCATATTAAAAATGGGGCAAAATTAGTCAGCTTAGAATTTTTTTTACATGGGGGTAAAATGGGTCGTTATTAAAAAATGTAGAGTGGGCCATTTTACCCCAAAATGTACAAAAAATTAGTATTTCATTTTTTTTTTTAACTTTCATACTTAAAAAATTAGACAAAATTAGTCAGCATTGAATTTTTTTTACATGGGGGAAAAATGGGTCGTTATTAAAAAATGTAGAGTGGGCCATTTTACCCCAAAATGTACAAAAAATTAGTATTTCATTTTTTTTTTAACTTTCATACTTAAAAAATTAGACAAAATTAGTCAGCATTGAATTTTTTTTACATGGGGGAAAAATGGGTCGTTATTAAAAAATGTAGAGTGGACCATTTTACCCCAAAATGTACAAAAAATTAGTATTTCATTTTTTTTTTAACTTTCATGCTTAGAGTGGGCCATTTTACCCCAAAATGTACAAAAAATTCGTATTTCATTTTTTTGAACCCTTATATTTAAAAAATGGGGCAAAATTAGTCAATTTAGAATTTTTTTTACATGGGTGTAAGACGGGTCGTTATAAAAATTGTATAGTGGCCCAATTTACCCCAAAGCGTGACAAATGATTATTAGATTCTTGTTCTGAACCTTTTTTCAAATTAAGTAAAATTAATCGGCTCAGTTTTTTACATGGGGGTAAAATGGGTCGTTATAAGAATTTTTATAATGGCCCATTTTACCCTAAACTTTAAACAATTGGCGTTAGATTTGTTTCTAACCTTCTCATAAAAAAAGAAGCGAAATAAATTGCATTACAATTTACATAAATATTTGGGTAAAATGGATCGTTTGAAATTTTGAATTTACTGACTTCCTTTGCCCGTGCTTAAAAAAAAAATTATTATCAAATTACTTATCATCTTCCCTAAAAATTTTAACCAATTTCCATGTCGGGTAAAATGGGCCAGAAAAAATTTCCAACGTTCATTTGAAACAAAAAAAATTTATTAAAATTAAATTTCCCGCCAAACTACCAGATACAAAAAACAATTCCCCAAAATGTAAAATAAAATTCTCTACTCAAAATTCCCCATAAATTATCATGTGAATCCCATAGTTAAACTCAGTATCAAAAATATAAACTCCACATATTTATTCTAACTCAATTTTAAAATTCCCGCCAGTAAATAAAATCTTCCAATCCATTTTACCCGCCAAATTTTTTTAAAATTAAAAAAAATTCACTTACATTTACCACTTTTATTGCTATTGTAATTATTACTATTATTATTATTCTGTAAACTTTTAATCTCTTTAACCGGAACTTTGTGCGGGGCGTGCGATAGAGGGGTAAACCCAGAGCTCGTGGGATCCGAGAATCGTGAATCTCTTCGCTCGTAAGTCTGGCTGATAATGACAGGCCTCAAAGCTGCACCAGTACTGCTAACAGCTGCCGTGCTCATCATTGTAGTGCTTTTAGGCGCGGAGGTTGTAACCGGAGCGGATGTTTCTTCTTCTTCCTCAGCCTCCTCCTAAACCAAACAATTTAAATATATATACATATACATATATATTAAAAACAAATAAACTAAAACAAAACCCAGATTAAATATCAATAATCCCAAGCAATACAACAGCTCACTCTCATATCACTCAATCCCAGATGCAGAATCGTTGACATCTGCGGGTCTTTTACCCGCCGACAAAACAGCCTCAGGCTTCGATAATTCAAAGCAAAATCAATCGTAGCCATTTAAGATTCACTCAACTTAACCATACCAACTTAAACTCAATATCAAGAGTTGCTTTTTTTCTCACACCAACACTCTAAAGTAATATCTCCTGTCACACTTGACCTTTAATCTCTTTAATAAAAAAACTTTAATTACTTTTTAATAGTGGAGTCTAACACTTGGACACACTTTTTTTGCAATCGCCAGACGCCTCCGATAAATTGTGTGTACAGTGACTCATATTTTTATTCTAAGGCTTTTATTTTATTTTTTTTCTTTATTACAAGTGACAGTTTAATGTAAACATACATTTTTTTTCTTTGTTATATTTATCAATAAATCATTATTATATATTTACTTTTGTTATTTAATTATAAGTTTAGAAGGCATTTATATAGAGACTGAAATTTATTAGTCACATCCTTTACAATTATTTTGTCTTGTAATTTCCGTATTTGAATATCGTGAATTTTTTTTTTAGTTATTTATTTTGGGTAGTTATTGTTTATTTTTTTTTTAAATGAATGAAATTTTTATACTGCACTGGGTATGAGAATTGATATGAGAATGTGATAAATGCATGGGAAATTTTTTTTTGGCCCATTTTGCCCCGAATAGAAAACTAGTTTAATTTTGGAAAGTAATTTTATTGTATTTCTTTTTTTTTTTTTTTACATGAATGTAGACTATATGAAATAAAATTTTCAAAATATGTGGCCTATTTTACCCCATTGAAAAAAATTTTTATTCGAAATTAGAGGGACGTATTTATGTAAATATGAATTTAAGGGTTGAAAATAAAATATGTACATGGCCCAATTTGCCCCAGATTCGATTAAAATATGAACAAAAAATTTTTTTTATCAATTATAAAAAATAAAAATTATATTTTACCCCATATACAAAAGTTTTAAATATCTCAAAGTAATAACGAAATCTAATCATCACAATTATACCCAAAAATTAAATAAAAAATTTAAAAATATCGTAAATTACTAAAAACTTTATACTTTTTTTTTTTTTTTTTTTTTTTTTTTTATCTACTTCTATAGTTCGTGACCATTAATTGCTTTGTAAAAAAATATTATTAATGTTACAAATTAGCCTCTTTTATGTACACTTCTTATGGATTTATGGATTTATGATGGCTTGATGATGTCTGATGGTTGATGCCCTGACTATTTTTTTTTTCAAATAAAAATAAAAAAAAAAAATAAGTGTTCAAGCCTCAAGAATC
Source organism: Microplitis demolitor (assembly GCF_026212275.2). NCBI lineage: Eukaryota > Metazoa > Arthropoda > Insecta > Hymenoptera > Braconidae > Microplitis > Microplitis demolitor. Next base: position 16,490,068 of record NC_068553.1, read on the forward strand.
AAGATCAAAGAATGTGGCAAATAACTTGTGTTAAAAAATTTTTTTATGCTTTTCTTAACAACCATAAATTTATATATATATATATATATATAAAGTTAGTTAGTAGTTTTAACTTTAAAAAGTATCAAGAGGAATATTAGTAACTCAGTTAAACAGACAGGTCTTGTAATTTTTTTTTTATTTTGCGTTCATACTCTTGAACAAGGACTGACTAAATGGACCACCCAGTGTCTTTTTTTTATTGCTAAAAACTTTTTTTGCTGTCCACTTATATAAGGAGATAACCTGTGTAAAAAAATTTCGCCATGAAAATGTTTCAAAAAGTGTCAACCGTGAACATAAAAATTTGAGACACAACTTAAAGTTGATAATTTTTGAAAATTTGAAAACTTTCAAGAGAAATAAAATTTGAACTTAGTATTCCGTTAAGTTTTTCAAAATTTTTCAAGCGATCAAATTCCACTTGAAAATTTTGATGGTTAAAAAAAATTGAAAACTAGGTCTGGAGATTGAAAATTTCTTTCTCTTGAATTTTTTTAGGTACAAAAATTATCAACACGAAGTTCAAAATTGTCTCTAATTTTAAATTTCACTATTAGAAATTTAAATTGGAACATTTTTGAAACGAATTTTTTTTTACGCGGGAAAAGAAATAATTTAAAAATTTTATGAAATTCAAATTTTGAATTTGAATTTGTGGCAAATTTGTCGCAAAAAAAAATAACTTAAATTTGACTTTTTTGACTTAAATTGACCTACTCAGTATCCATTTAATTAAAAAAAATCAAATTTGACTTGAGTTGACTTAAATTTAACCAAAAAAAAATCAAATTTATTTTTTTGACCCGGGAGAACTGGCCACGGGATTTAATATTCATCAGATAAAGTTCGCGGTTGGGGTCAGATTAGGATTTTTTTTTGTTTCGTAGGGTATTGTATCTGTTGTATATAGGTATAGATGGATGTATGTAAGTGTGGATAAGAAGAAATGGCAGGTTTAGTCTCGGATCTTTATACTTGTCTTGAGGCGCACCGATTGCAACCTGGATAGTATGTACGTTTATGGCCCACCCACAAAGTTCAGGGTATCGTTCACCATTTTATGCCAGTTAAATTATTTGGTTTAAAAATCCTCCATTTACCATCACAGATTGTCTAATTAATTATTTTACTTTATATTAATTACTCCCATAAATTAATTGAATATTCATTACTTTCAATATTCACTCGATTCAATTTTTTAAATTTCCCGCGGGAATATTTTTAGCTTTAAATTTAAATTGTGAGTCAAATATTAGAGATACGATAAAAATGGTCTGAGATATTTTTGTAGAGAATCAAATTTCCTACAAACATGGTCTTATTAATTTTTTACGATAATTGAATACTTTGGTCAGAAAATTAAATTTAAGTGACGTAAGAAAAAATTAGTAATAAAAATTAAAATTGTCTGTCTTAAAATTAAAATTCTGAGTAAATTATCAAAGATACGACAAAAACCTAAGAATTAAATTTTGTAGGAAGTTAAATTCTCTACAAAAAATAAGAAAACAATTTTTCGCGTATCTCGAATAGTTTAGCCGCAATTACAAAAACTTGTGCTGGCTAAAATAAAATGCAGCGAAAAATTTCAAAAATAGGCGAATTGTTTAAAAATCTAAAAACTTCAAGGTGTCGGAATATATATCCGTTGGTCTAGTTAATTTTTTCATTGTCTCGTGCAATAATATAAAAAAATAATCGTCGTGTGTGATCCCGAGGCACGAAAATTAAAGTTATTTCAAGAATGAGAATGCATTTGGTCTCTGGCATGGCGCTGCCAGGCTGTCTGCTACTTGCTATGACGATCAACGCGCGTCTACTATTCAATTCATGTAGAATAAAAGGAGAAAGAGGAAAAATAAATAAGGTAAAACAAGCGGAGGTGAATAAGTAGTATACTAGTAGAAGGTGGATAAGAATGAGAATGAAGAGAAAGAAGAAAGAAGAAGGTTAAAAAAAGAGGATGAGGTTATAGTAACATAGAACAGTGGCATGGTGACCATAACTAACGAGAATTCTTATTGCTACTAAAAATGGAAGATGAGTTTATTGCCGTTTCTAAGAACCGCCATTACATTATACGCAATGGCAACCATTGACATGCAAAGCTGTCAGAAAGTCACTAGCACTTTAACATTTTATTTAGTATCATATCATATTAATACATTTTTATGTCTAAACAGAAAAAAATATCATTTTTGATTCCATTTCGTAGCAAAATATTTCTTGGGACAAAAAAAATTTTCTTGGGACAGGTAACCCGCATGAAAATACTATATATGATAAATATATATGGAAAAATATATGATCAATATAGGACTATATAAATAGCCAAAAACGATATATATTTTCTTATATATAATATACTAAGTTTTAATGTAATTAATTATATACGTAAGTTTATAAATTAATACATGTATTATATATATTTATAATCATATATGTAAACTTATAAGTTAGCACATATATGTATTACATATATTGATAATTATATATGTAAATTTGTAAGCTAGCACACATATATATATATATATATATATATATATATATATATATATTCTGAACACAACGTTTGAATCTTATAACAGAGAGAAAAAGACAGAAAAGAATATATTTTATTTATTCTTACATATATGGGGAGACTTATATGCTTCTATATATCGAAAAATATACAAAAATTTATAAAGTTAAATACATGGTACATATATCGTGGCATATAATGATGAATTATATATATATTCTTATTTGTTTCCATATATAAATAACATTTATTTTTAAATATATTAAATTATAAGTTTTCAAATATATAAATATTATATTGAAGTTATACGAAAATATATGAAATCATATAAGAGAAAACATATATAGAAATATAATAAAATCGGCCAAAATCTATATATAGTTCTATATAAGATTTCATGTATCGTCACCTATATATTTATATCTGTAACATATATTTTTTAATATATATGATATTTTCATGCGGGAAAAATTTTTTTTAGGCACGAATGAGTTTCCCGCGCTAAGAAATTTTTTCGAGCACTTAAAATTTTTGTTTCCATTTCAAAATGAAAAATATTTCTTGAGGCAGCTAAAAAATTTCTCGTATCAAGAAATTATTTTTTTTTTCGGTGTAGTATCACTTTTTCCAAGTACTTTCTAAAAATGAATTTATGGAATTCACTTCGAATTAGTGAATAATACTTTATGAACCAGCTGTAAATTTACCACTAGTTAAATTAATGGTATATATAGCTGAAGAAATAATAACTATCCACTGATTCACAGTGAATTTCACTAATTCATTTTTGAAGAGTAGTTCGTAGAAAAATAATTGAATATCAATATGACTAATATTAAAATCACATCAGCGATTAATTTATATTTTCTTATAAATACATAATTTCTGAGAATTAAAAAGATGGTATTTTATGATTCATGCCATATACACCAGATAAAATAAAAATAACCATTAACCCTCGACATTGGTATGTCTGTATCAAAACACACTCAATTGGTTATATCTTGTGAAATCCTAAAAATAACCACGTACTTGGCTAAGATTTGTATAAAAATAAATAATAAAATATGACAAACAATCAATCGGGTGCAGTTAATTTAAAGAGACGCTGAATAATCGCATTCTTTAGACGCGTTAGTCATCAAAAATTACAACTACAGCTACAGTGTTAAATGTAGTGCGTATATAATTTATATTGCATGCACAGAGAAAAGGATTTCTTGCCACTAGAAATTGCATTAGCAAAATTCTATTTTTTTTGTGTATAATCTATATTATTAAGAGAATAAGGAAAATTTCGTTCCCGGCATATCTGTATGATAGAATTGGTTAATGCTATTAAATTTGGTATCGTTAGAAAGGTTTTGACTTGAATTTGTGTCTTTTCATAGTTTAAACTCTTTTTTATTATCAATCATTGAGAAAAATCGATTTATCTGTATCATTCGAATTACATTTAAATTACGCGGGAAAAAATACGATCGTAATTATTTTCTTTAAATAAATTAATATTATAATTATTCTGTTACTAAATATGACTGAATCTCACTCAATATATACTATATTATTTATATCACGTTACTTATTCCAAAATGACAAAGTTTTATATTTCCATTTGGTTTTAGGAAGCTTCTCAAAGCCAAAAAAGTGTGCATAGAAAAAAAAGGATTCATTGACACAAAAAATCTTTACTCGCCTAAAGAAAATTTTTAGTTACCCCAAGAAATTTTTCGCATTGTGAATTAAAACCAAAAAGTTATTTAGAACTAGAAAAATTTTTTGGTGCAAGAAATAATTTCTTGAGCAAAATAATCTTTTCTCGCCCCAAGAAAATTTTTGTATTGAATTTATGATACATAAAATTTGTTGGTGCAAATAAAATTTTTTGAGGCAAGAAATCGTTTTCTTCTGAGTATTTTATAAAATCAGTAATGATACGTAAAAATAGAAATACAAATTTTTGTAATGTTTTAGACAGTATAAAAATCTCTACTTTATAAAATATTTTCTGTAAAAATAGTACTTGAATAGTGTGATTCACTAAAAAAATTAAAATTATTAATTTTTTCTGTTTTCTAAATTTTATCATTTTTTTTTGTTGAAAATTACAAATTTTTTGTCATTATTAAGAATCTCAATTAGAGAATTAATTGATTAATACAAAAAAAAAATGATTCACTAAAATTTTAATAACCCAGAGGTCCCGGGTTCGAATCCTGTCCATGGAATTTTTACGACAAATAAAAAAAAATTCTAATCCTCAGCAAATAATTTTTTCTCTATCCGAAAATAAAAGACAAATGATTCAATGTCTAAAAAAAAGTATGATAATTGTCTATAAATTTGTTATCACAACATCAAACAACTGGATCAAATATAAAACCGCGCGTTGATGTAGATAGCTGTGGCATTGAAAAAATAATCAAAGCCCCTCACAATAAAAAAAATCCACACAAATGATAATCAAATACCATTGATATAATCCCTAATAAAACATACAATTTTCCATTTAAAAGCTTTATAAAATTAGGTCATACTGTAAATATAAGTAATTTACAAATATCCGACTATTAATAATTTTTTATACAAAATAATGAAAAGGTGCAGTTACAATGATGACATCATCTTATATGTTATTTACGCTTTGAAGAACACTCTCTAATGTAACATAATATATGATTGAATGGGACACTCCTTATAGAAAGTTCTTGGGGTGAATAAACAAACAAATATATATATTTTTATTCAACTATTACCTATTAACTATAAATCAAACTATCATTTCTTATATATCCATACACACATATATATGTATATGTATACATATATGTATATATTTATAGACTTATTTTTATTTTATAACAATTTATTATAATTAAAATATATATTTTTAATATATATATATATATATATATATATATATATATATATATATATATATATATACATAAATATTATAAGTAAAATATAAAATAAGAAGCTTTTAACTTTAATGCATACGTCAAAACGTCAATAATATTGCAGCATAATAATTATTATTATAAAGTTTCGTAAATGTCGATTTTTAATTTTTTTCACACGTCAATAATCATAAATAAGTTATTTTAATTATTAACGTGGGAGATACTTAGTAATTATTATTATTATTATTATTATTATTATTATTTTGTATTGTTAGAAAAAATGCAATAAATAACTTTTTAAAAACTTATAAGGGAGGAATGATTTATAGTAAAATAAATTTTATATATATATATATATATATATATATATATATATATATATATATATATATATATATATATATATATATATTTATAAATTTATATAGTATGTAAAATTAAACGTTCCCATAAAATAAAATAGCCACAAATTGACCCATATCTAGAACTTCCTGGTTCATCTCGTTTAACATTTGTGGCATGGAAATTTTATGATTTATACACTAGGGTATTTAAATATTGACGGCTTATATTTATTGTTTTAAAATAGATTTTTACATAGTGTAATAGGGGTACTGTTTTGTTTGTTGGTTCATGTGACATTTTTAGGGGGATACTAAATTACATTTTTTCTGGAAAATTATGTCCCTATTTTTAGCATCCGATTAGTGAAACGAATTCTCAATTTTGAAATCATGGTTTGTCTTGTGTTGTATTTTCTTGTACCGATCTGCATTGAAGTGAGAAAATTTATGATCCGCAGAGCATGAAAAAATTAATTTATTAATTTACTCCGTTAAAATGACATCCTGTTAGTAGCAAACCGCTTAGTTTAATTTTTGTAAATTCCACAATCCCGCGAAAAACGATAGTCACTTTTTCAATTTGCAAAATATGAAATTATGTATCTAGGGTACAAAAGATGACTTTGATGGTTTTTTTTCCTAGTGTGTAAAATACCATTTTTTTCCAAATTTGCAACTGAAACTGAATTCTTGCTTCTCTTTCCAAAAAAAATGGCGCATGTTAATTCCATTGATTTTTCAAAAAAGCAAAAATTTTGCCGCTAAACGAAACAGGATTTAACTTTTTGCGCAAATCCATTGAAAATTAAAATATAGAATCGTTCGATTCCGTCTTACGCAAAAAATGCATTTTTTTTTTCCCGCGAATATTTAAAAAATTCAAAATAATTCATTGACTATTAAATGTTATTATAATTAATTCCAAGAATCAGGGAAATAAAATTATTGTAATAAAATAGATGCTGACATTGATAAAGTAAATAAAAAAAAAAAAAAAAAAAAAAAAAAAAAAATTATAATAATTACGGCGCCGAGGCGACCTACGCATTAATAAATATGGATACGGAAATAATTAACATTTATATTTATAAACATAATCGTTTTGTAAATTTGTTAAAATATATTATGTAAAGTAAGATAAAAGGATAAAAAGATTATCTTGTGTGTTATAACGTAAATACTGATTGCATATCTTTGACACATTGTGTTTAAAAGTGCGGGCGGCTACAAATTGTTTTGTTAATCTTTTCATTCTTATTCTTTCGGCGGCGTTATGTTTTTTTTTTCTTTATTATTTATATATTTATATTTGTATTTTTTTTTTTTTTATTTCATCGGGTTCTTTTTCATTCAACAGTACTGGAGATTCATGAATGATGCATGTATGCCCACACGTCTTGACTCTTGTGCGCGTTGCACACTCATTTTGTTGAGTATCGACGTTGTGAATACCGATGTCACGATCGCTTTTCTGTAATTAGCTTAAGAAACGCGCCAAAAAAAAATAATGAAAGTTAATAGAATTAATATTTATACGTGACCTGCAAAAATATTTTGCACAAAAGAAAAAAAAAACTTTAAAAAAAAATTTATATACTCTAAGTGATGCAATGAATACTAAAATTTTAGTCTCCTAGTAATTTTAAATTAGATTTTAAATTTTGCAATAGATTTTTTTTTTCGAGATTCATCAGACGCCGCTAGGTGGCGAGTGATGAAAAATCTTCTCATAGGCGCATTGAGATAATTTAAGTATTTAATGAAATTTTATATCTTAACTTTTGCGAGACTGAGTAATTATTTATATATGAGAGGTAAAATGGGCCAGAAAATTTTTATAACAAAAAACTTAATAGTTATATTTTTATTAGCAACTAATAATTTATGCCGTGCATACGCATGCGCATAGAAAATTTTGTGATTAAGTTTAATAGGTTAGTCATATATTGTGAGGTTAGGAGAGCTGCAATTTTTCCCGTCTAACCAAAAGTAATTCAAAATCAAATGTGTTTTTTATATATTTTTGATTTGCTTTCGAAAAACCTGATTTACTTAGCATCCATTTGTCAAAAAACTAAACTTTTACTTAGTTTCGACTTAGTTAACCTTAATGTAAATCAAAAAAGGCATACATTGGAAACCGTTTATAACGACATTGAAGGAACCTCCGGTTATTGGTCGTTATAGTCGACAGTCGTTATCAGTGAAAATTAACAATGCATGGGTTATATTTGAAAGTAAAAATGCATAGGCCCTGATAACACGAGTTGATCGTGAAAAAGTTGGTCATTCATTAGTTTCCGACCAACTTGACGACAAGTTATCGACAACTTCAACTTTTGCAACTTTTGGCTACAAGTTACCGCCAACTTTCTCAGAAAGTGGGCGCCAGTATGGCGCCGCAACTGGAATGCAAGTTTCTGAGGAAATTTAAAAGAAACTTACCGTCAACTTATGATTGCCAAGTTTTGCAAGCAACTTTTGCCACCAACTTTCTCAGAAAGTGACCGTCAACTTTTTGGATTTACAACTTTTGCCACCAACTTTCTCAGAAAATGTCTATCAACTATTGGAGGTACCAACTGTTGGCGGTCAACTTGGTGTCCAGTTGCGGCTGCAAATTTCTCGCCAACTTAACTATCAGGGGGTTAGAAAACAATACTTGATAAACATTTATTAAACTATAAATTTCTTGCATTTAAATTGTATTTATTTTTTCGACCCGGGCCATTTTGCAGGTTAATCTAAATCTCGAAATTTTCACGGTTAATTTTCACATTAAAAACGCCTACTGATATATTCTATTAATATCCATATATACATAGATTAACATTAAATACTATTTGACTTGGCACCATGTTAAATTTTAAATAGGACAATTATATATTTAATTTCCTGGCTTCTATTATTTGCACAGTACTAAAAATTAAATTAATTTATTGGCTTAAACGCGAAAATATTTTTTAGAATTTAATATATATATGTAATAGCAGGTCTTGTGTTATATTAATGTCAGTATATATATGTATATATATATATATATATATGTGTACATATACGAAGTAGCCTTAGGGCCTCAGCGGTACGACGTTTACGAGCAGAGATTAATTTTAATGAGTCTAAGCATTAGCATTCATCCCGTTGATAGATATTTATGGGATTCAAATTTGCCTGTTGCTAATATCCCTATTGCTAGATTACGACTTAAATAACACTATGTGTTTAACACATTATTCATCATAAGTTTGAAGCATTTAAATAATTCTTGAATTACTTTTTATTCAAAAGAAAAAGAAGTTAAATTAATTAATTAATTAATTAATTGGTTAGTTATGTATTCAGAAGTAAATGCCACGTGGACAAGATGAAATAATTATCAGTAAGCTGTTTAATTAATATAAATGTAGGCATCTATTTAAGTGGAGATATCTTAAAATACTCGGTGGGTGATAGCGAAATCAATTAGAGCAAAATTCCCGGCTTTACTACGGGTCAGTGTATGGATATATATGACGCTTATATATATGTGTATATATTTAATCATGCGAAAATAATTACATTAATAATTATCTATGTAATGGATTATTTATGTCTTTCGTTGAAACTGGTTGGGACTATTTATGTTTGATAATTATTAGTTACAGTTTTATCTGTCAAAAAAATTTTATTTTACTTTTTTTTTTTTTCGTAAATTTTTTTTTTTGCTGTCAACTAAATATTAAGACTCATTAATTATTAGTTGTATTTCTGTTCCTTGTTTTGTGAATTTTTTTTTTTAGTTACAAAATTATTTGAGAGAAGGCGGGAAAGAGGCAGATTTGAATTTTTTTTTTAAATTAGGCCGATTTTTTTCAAACTTAAGAGAAAATTTATGTGGGGTATTTTGAGCCACGAAAAAATTGAGTTTATTTTTTTGTTCCTCGTTAAGTGAAACTTTTTTTTATTTACGAAATTATTTGAGAGAAGGCGGGAAAGGGGGAAAAATTTGAATTTTTTTTTAAAATTAGGCCGATTTTTTTTTAAGCTTAAAAAGAAAAATTGCTGTGGGATATTTTTGGCCACGTAAAATAAAAATCGAGTTTTATAAATTTTTTTTTTAGGGTCTATTTTGCCCTACATTTTTTTTAGTACTAAAATATGTCGATACTGAATATTCAATGGCTTAAAAAAGTATAAGCGTGAAATAAAATCAGAATTTTTTTTTTTTTTTGAGGGGACACGTTTCGCTCTTTGTGACCTATTATAATTTCTATATATTTACTATTTATTATTATTCAATTTTATGACTAAAAAAAAATCTGTTAGCTCAAATATCACCACAAATAATTCTGAGTTAAAAATTTTAGTGGCTAAAGTTCAATTACTTTTTAACTGATAATTAATAATATTTAAAATTAAAAAAAAAAAATAATAATTGGAATATAGACGTTTATAAATTCTTTGAATTAAAATGATAAAAAATTGATAATTGTTGTTTACAAAACGGAAATATATAAAATTTATATTTAATATTGATGTTAAATTATCAATTTTAATTACGTTAATATTTTTTATGATAAAAATTAGCAAAGTTTAATAAATTTATATACATATATAATAAATATATATATTTATATATTTTTATAAAGCATATTTTATTAGGATAATTAATATTAATCATATATTATTAAGAGATTATAAAATAGTGAAAGTTAGTATTTTATTATTTAATTATTTTAAAAAAAATGTATGCCCGCGTTTTTTTTTTTTTTTTTTTTGAACTAAAGAAGTCTGTGTCGCAAAAAAAAAAATTAAGTCTTTTAACTGAAAAGTGTCAAAAATGTCACGTAGAAAAAAGACCGTTGACATTTAATATATTAAATTTTATTGTAAAATTTTATGTTGCAGTTAAAATTTAAACGTGACAATATCTCGATCTCCATAAAAAGTGAGTACCAATAAATAAGTTTAAAAAAAAAAATTATACAAAATTAGTATTGACCGACGTAGGTCCTAAATCCCTTAAAAGATTGCCGAGTCATGCGTTTTAAATTTGATCTGCAACAAATCGAATTTCAAATCACCGTTCAACTGATTTATGTTTCACTATTTTGTTATTTATTTTCATAAATATTTTTTGCAGTAATTATTTTTTTTAAATAAATTTTATTTATTGAGTGTTACGTTAAAAAATTTAATAATAGGGACACGTATGCCCAAATAATAAATAATAATTTCATACCGTACAGTATTGAAAAAAAAAGAAAAAAAAAAAATTTAATATCAAAACATATTATTACTTATCCAGTAACTGTATATACATATATATTTATAGATATATATATATATATATATATATATATATATACAATTACTTTATTATCGATATAATCTTATATAAATTTTTTTTACAATCAAGTTTATTATAAGAAAGTAAAATTAAATATATATATATATATATATATATATATATATATATATATATATGAATTTTTATTTTTGACATATGAGTAAGAAATATTAATTGGGGTATAATGGACATTGAAACACTTTCTTCTCTTAAAAATTTTTTTTTCGCATTTGAAATTAAAAATTTTCAAAATTTTCACATATAAAATAATTTTCTATATATATATAAATTTTTATTTTTATCATATAAATAGAAATTATTAGTTGGAGTAAAATGAACAGTGAACTATTTTTTTTTTGTTAAAAATTTTTTTTTTCGCCCTTGAAATTAAAATTTTTCCAAATTATCCCATAAAAAAAAATTTCCTGTCTTCGGCAGTCAAAATATTTCTTCAACTCAATCAAATTCATCCAAAAAAAATATTATTTTTACTCCAATCTAAAAATAAAGAAAAAAAAATCCCCCCCCCCTTTCTAAAGTTTTTTCCTCTTCAATTTCAAACTACTAAATTTTGAAAAAATATATTTCGTATTAAAACTGCGTCCCAATTATCAACAAAAATCATTTTTTTACCGAAATTCCCAAGCTTTCAAACTCGAAGTTTAAATGTATTATATACCTCAGTATTTTTTAAATTGACCATCATAATTTAAAAAATTTTCTTTTTCTAATTTCCTTTAAGCAAAAAAATGTTAAAATTCCTTATTATATTGTCATTCCTTAGCTCAATGAAGTCTGATCATAACAATAATACTAAAAAAAAGTATAAATTATTAAAACAGCTTTTTAAATAGTTTAGATTAAAGATTAAAAGGGTTAATGAAAATCAAGCTATTCCATAAATCCTCCAGTTAATATCATTACATATATATATATATATATATATATATATATATATATATATATATATATATATATATATATATATAATATTTAAGTAACTTCTAAAGTTATCACGTAGTTACAGTGTCTGAAGAACACATCTGGTGGCTTGTTGTCTTGTCGGCACATCTTTATCCAAAGAAGTTTAAAAAACGAACAAACATAAAAAAAAAAAAAAATAAAAAAAATAAAAACACAAGCGAGAGTGAGGGAGGCGAATTTTTTAGCGGACGCGTAATGAGTCGGATCCTTTGACGATAAAATTGAAATAAGACATCCATCAGTTTGAATTGGATGAAAGGGATAGAAGATAATAATTTTAATCATTTTCTTTTTTTTTTTCATTCATTTTATCTATTGGTTACTTTTTACTTACAATATTACATTTATATATGTATATATACATATATATATATATATATATATATATATATATATATATATATATATATATATATATATATATACGAAGTTATCTTGCTTTACACTAAAGCTTTTAAAAAAACATTTATATATTTTTATAACCGTGAATGTCGTGATCGCGTGTCATGAGTGCATTTGAACATTGAAGAGACATATATCCTTTCGGACATCCAATTTGCTAAGAAGTCACGCTCGAGGTGTTGGATTTTTTTTTTTTTTTTTTTCAAGTCGTAAAATAGTCAAAAAATATTGAGAATTTTTTTTTTATTTTATTTTTTATCCTTAATTTCATATAAATCATTATATATATACATATATATCATATATAATATATAAAATAAATAAAAGATAATAACGACATTTTTTATGGGTTTTATGGTAACGATTTTTACTGACATTACGATACGTTAACAAGCTATTACTAAGTTTGCCATTTTTATTATTATTATTATTGTTATTATCATTATTTGGTAGAGTAATTTGACTGTTATTACTTCCTTGTAATGTGTGATAAAATTTTTTTTATCTATTTATTATAGTTTTTGGATAAAACATTTTAAGTAATTTTTTTTTTTTTTTTTATGATGGCTTGTAATTGAAACGGTATAAATTTTTTTTTTATTAAGCTTGAAGTGTGTAGGATGAAATTTATTAAAATTTAATTAGGAGTAAGAGAGGGAAAGAAAGATAGTTTTTTTTTAATTTTTTTGGTGTTCAAAATTTGATGTGAGGAATAATTTTATTTAAAATAGACTTTGCGAACTAAGTTTCAAGTTTAGAAAAAAATTACAAGAAACCATTTTTGTAGAAAATTTAATTTCCTACAAAATTGTATTGATATATTTTCGTGATATTTTTGATAGTTTAGCTACAATTACAATTACAAAATGAGAAATCGAAAATTTTTATTGATGTAGAAATTTAGAGATCATTTCAATTTATAATTATGGGTAATCTATTAAAGATATGATAAAAATGCACTGGAGCAATTTTGTAGAGAATAAAATTTCCTACAAAAAAGTCCTTATTCACTTTTCTGTAAATTTGATATTTCACTAAAATTTTCCAATTCAAAGTTGAAATTTTATTGAAAAAAAAATTTTCTCATTTTAAAACTTTTTGAATTAAAAAACAATTTTCTCATAAATCGACTTTGTGACTTAAGTTTCAATTTTACAAAAAAATTACAAGACATCATTTTTGTAGAAAATTTAATCTCCTACAAAATTGTATTGATATATTTTCTTGATATTTTTGATAGTTTAGCTACAATTTCAATTACAAAATGAGAAACCGAAAATTTTGTTGATGTAGAAATTTAGAGATCATTTCAATTTATAATTACGGGTGATCTATTAAAGATATGATAAAAATGCACTGGAGCAATTTTGTAGAGGATTAAATTTCCTACAAAAAAGTCCTCATCTACTTTTACGTAATTTTGATATTTCACCCAAATTTTCAAATTCAAAGTCACACGAACCAAATAATTACCAAATAGGTAAAGTTCTATTTTAAAAAAATTGTTAAATTAATTAAAGCTGTTTTTTTTTAAGCCTAAAAAATTTCAATAATAATTTTCTCGAGTTTCAAAACTCAAAACTTCCTCGTACTGACTAACTTGAACCAGACCATAGCTAAAGTGTAACTCATCGCTGACAATATCCGTGTAAAAAAGTAAAAAACGTCAACTTCTCGAGCGGATGTAAGTAAAATAGCAATACTCTTAAGATATAGAGTCTCGAGCTCATAAAACAGCTCTTCTACGACATGACCGTCGTAACCCGAGAGCTATCTCTCACCTCAAGATTCTTCCATTCCTCCATTATTCTCATTCTCTCCTACTCCCCCCAACTCCTCCACACTCACATTACACTCAAACAAAACCAACTTACCCC